>NC_057799.1:425754031-426095957 GCF_018294505.1 Triticum aestivum | reverse complement strand
AGGGGGCGGGGAGGCGTGGCCGACTCGGCCACGGCGAGCGGCGGCGGCGGTCGCGGTCTCCGCGTGGGAGACGGCGGCGCGGGGAGGCTGGGCCAGCTGGGCCTCGGCCCAGTTCGGTCCGGCGGGCTCTTTAAAAAAAACAGATTCCATTGAAAATAAATCCTAGGAAAATAAATAAAATCTAAAAAGGCCAAAATAAATTTTCACCGTCTAAACAAAATATTTAGAACAAGATGAACATTTTCTTGGCCCTAAAATGAAATTTTGAAAACATGCAATTTTTCTAATGCGAATAATATAGCAATAAAATCCGAATAAGATTAAATATTTGATTTTAATATCTTTCCTCCAATATTTCATTTATTTTGGAGAAGTCATATTATCTCCTCTCATATATTTTAATATGAAATATTTTCGGAGGGAAAAATAATAAATCAAATAATCCTCGTTTCAATATTTGATAAAATTCAAATATGAAAAACAGTGAAATCCCCAACCTCTCCGAGGGTCCTTGAGTTGCTTAAAATTTCGAGGATAGCGAAACGAAATGCAACAAAAATATGATATGCATGAATGATCTATGTATAACATTCCAAATTGAAAATTTGGGATGTTACAGTAGTAGGGATTCCTGTGATCCCATAGGTGTCGTTTTCCACCGACAGCTTGTCACTGGCTCGGCGAGTGCTCTGACTAGCTATTTGTCTTCTCGTGCTCACGGGATGGTGGTTCATGTAAAAAATTATCTTTCCTTATCTTAATAAAGACCGACTTCGGCCTTTCGAATACAAGCTAGACACCATATGGATCATGCAACCACATATGACACCGCGAAGTTAAAGCAAGCACCTGGGATGGTGGTTCATTGCGAGCGAGGTCATCAACTCCAGAGCTACGTTTACCGTCTCCATCTGCTGACATTGCACCTATTATAAGGCTGAAACGTGTCTGGCCTATCCGCATACGACGCTGGAGCGACTTCTCTCTTTTCTTTTTTGCTTCTCTCATAGCAGCAGAGTCTGAAATACCCTTGCATAAAAACACAATAGTGAGAGTATGGGTGAAGTGTGTGCAGAACTAGTGCACTGTAAAAGTAGCAAATAGCAGGTGGCTGAAAAATAAATGACAGGAGACATATGATAGCTCTACAACATTGCATGGCAAACAAAATTAGATTCTACTCCGTATGATTTTGTAATATATGAGCACAGGAAATGCAGGTACTCCTCCAGCACACCACCACATGTGGTCATATCAAGATAACAGTCGACTGAAAATAAATAGGTCAGTCGATTTTTTTTAATGAACCGTCCGATCTATAAGGAACGGGCAGATGGCCTTCGTCTACATGCCGCCAGTCACTGTTGACGATCTTTCTCGAACCGCCAGCGACCACCGGCCCAGACCCCTGCCTCCGCCGCCCCGCCCTCCCCTCGACCTCACACCACCGCCGTGCTTGGCAGCGCCCCCAGGCCATCCCTTTAATCCCGGCCGACCTCCAGATCGGGCGCCAGTAGCTCTAGGCCCCACACGCCCCTAAGATAAACACCAAGGCGCTGCTTCCCCGGCATAATAGGCGGACTAGCGCCTGTTACGCCGGGGAATGCTTACGTTAATTGGGAATCAACTGACCAGGAATTGAAATTCAGGGGGGCGACGGACCTCTAGCTAAGGTGAAATAGTATATGAGGAGAAACCTTGTGCATCGCGAGTTACTAGGAACATCTAGTATCAAGAAGAAGCGGTCAACTAGTGTCTTCTGTGGGATGAATACCGTGCAAGCAGACACATAAGATTTGCACGAATAAGGGAAGAGGAGTACCATTTTCGGTTGCCGGTGTGGTCGCCTCCACATGTCGCGCCGATCTTCTTCTTTTTGACGGGGAAACCGATGTTCTGGAGGAGGGTGCAGGCTTGGACGAACCCATGGCCAAATTGTTGACTGTGTTGCCATGGTCGTATGTCGGCAGAGGGGAAGCAGATCCGAGGTGGCGAAGGACGGCGTAGCAGGAACAACTCCGGTGTGGTGGAGGGTGGCAAAGTTGGAGCGGCAGCGGTGAGGCACAGGACGGCGTGGTTGAACTGGCTCGGGTACGGACGGCTCGGCCTCGGCTTCAACTACTAGCCGTGGAGGGCGTTGCGGTTGAGGTTGCGGTGGACGACGACGTCAGGGTATCGGCTCCGGCGTGATGGAGGAGGGCAGCGGTTGATGGGTGGAATGGGGTGGCGGACGGAGAACGCCGGGGTTTCGCGGCTGGTGGAGAGGTAGTTTTTGCACCCACGGAGTACGAATGGGTAATCGGACGGGTGGGCGGGGGGGAGGGGGAGAACCATGTTTCGGTCTGGGACGCGCTTGTTTTTGGCTTTTTTGAACAGAAGATGGGACGCGCTTGTTTGAAATTTGGGGAAAGTACAAACTTTGTCCCCCTCTTAAATTTCGGACCTACTGCGGGTCGGGGGTAGGATGGTAATCTCAGGTGTCCCAAATAGTGGGCGGGAGCGATTTCGGCCGCGCGCATGTGTGCTTAGGCGGCCATTGTGTATGAATGTTTTTCGGAGACGGTTGCGTGGCGTCTAGATGAAGCTACAAACCTACCCCGGTTCAGACCTTTGGACGTCGGGCCGGTAGGTTTCACGGGTCGGAGTTATTAGAAAAGTAATTTCCTTGTACTACCAAACATTGGTCTCACGCGGTTTCGGGCGAGTAGAGGCTCTTTTGGCGCTTCGTTCGAAATTTTGAAACACAAGCATTCACGTTTAGAGTACTCTTGAACTTTGAGGATTGACCTAAATAGACAACGTTAAATTTGACCTTGTATGTTTGAATCCTCATTAAAATATCCGCTTCTTTTTGAAATTTTGACACTTGAAAATCCTATAACTACGATTATTTTGGAATGGAGGAGCTAAATTTGAATCTATTTTGTACATGACTACATATGCTATTATGTACAAAATCAGAGCAAGGATTGGTGCCCCCATAATTTAGGTAAGATTTACAAATGCCATGATATCAAATTCAAATAATTGAATGGACTTCATGTTGAAATTCGATTTTTTTAAACCACCTTAAGTTGAATTCAAATGTATGCTAGTTCATAGGTAGCTATTTATAATGTTCATTGTGTAACTTTCGTATGTATAATGTGCTTTACACACACAACATGAACTATACTCACGTTTATATTCGATTGCTAAAGCGATGCATTGTCTGGAGTTCAGAATACTAACTATGTGGATAAATTGTATCGGATAATAACATAGACATGCTCAAATTCGATAGAATCTAGATGTCTGATGGATCAATGACCATTCCTTACGCGAATTGCAAATATCATGATCCCATCCTAATATTTGGATACAATTTATATCTTTAATCAATGTGTACAGCAGTCTTGTACGTGTAGTTTCACTCTCCATCGGTGGTCTCTCACACATGCTCACACACTCTCTCCCGAGGTGTCTTTCTCGCACACATGCTCTCGATATAACCCTCCCTCCCTCTCGTAACCATTTACGACTGTTTTCACTAACCTTTATCACAAGCACTCTTCCTCTCGCAAGCATACACACGCACAATCCCCATCGACCCTTTCTATATACATAGACCTACCTACGTGTCTCCTGTACGCACATTATCTTTAGGCCTGTCTCTCACGCATTGTCTCACACCTCTCTTCCTAATCGACGAGTATGATTCTAGCAGAGCATTCTGTACGATGCCCCTTAAAGTTAGGTTGGATGAATAGTAATATCAGAGATAAAGGGGTTACCTTAGTCCGAGAACCTAGGGTTACAAATCCTAGCCGGCTTTGTCAGTGGACATAGAGTCCTTCACAATTATGCTATCTTTGTCTTGTACGACTAGTCATCCATGGGTCTCCCTAAATGCGTCACGGGCCGACCAATGTGCCGCAGGATGGAACCGAACGAAGGGCCTCACCTCGACCCACCGGACCTCACGCGGTGACACACCCTCTGCCCCCACGTCTCGTTATCTTCTCACACCCACACATACCAACACAGACACCACACACACAAAAATATTCTCCTGGTGCCTCTATCCACCCCCCTTGCATATACACACTCAAGGGAATCTCTCGCCGTGATGTCATATTCGTCTCTCTCTCTCTAGACCACTCTCATTTCTCGTGCTATCTCTCCCCCGCCCCCCGCCAGCCCCTCTATCCATGCCTCTCTCGAATACGTAATACACACACATACCTCTCTAGGCCCTGCCAAATGCATCAACTACACATTCACACATGTTACATCACGTACCCCATTGATCTAAAAAGCCCTCTCTTCACGTTTATTTCGCATACAACATTCCTTTTGAATAAAGTGTGGCCAAAAATATATTTTAGAATTTCTACATATATACAACATTACAAAGTTATATGGAGGAGTATGAACGCTTGCATTGCATGGTGCCCACAATGATATTTATTCCGCACTGTGAATTTGTATATTTTTATACTATATATAAAGTTAGTCATAATAAAGAGAAACGAAGAGCATCTCTCTCTCCATCGCATACCCCCCCCTCTACGCCCCTTTCACGTACGCACACAAACTATCTCCAGGTCCTCTAAAAGTAAGCCCCCAGCACATTCACGCATGTTTCATCTTCTCTCGCGATATATACAGTGACGATCATTGTATTTGAAGCGAAAGCACGATACGTACATTGGACTTCAGAATCCACTCATTACGGTCACCATTTACGTTTTGTGGTTATTATACAGTCACGGGCTCACCGTACAACTCTGTATTTGCTCAAGACACGACTAGTTGACCAGTTAAACGCTCCACGTGGCACCTCTAGTGTTGCATCACATTATCTCACTACCATCGGGCCCACCTGTCGGCTTGTATCTACTCTACATCTACACTCTTATAAAATACTAGCAAGATGCCCATGCGTTGCACGGAACATCAAGATGCATTTGTATGAGTAGTTTATCTTGTGGGAGAAAAGGATGAACAAGGGAAGGCCTTATTTGCAAGTGTGGAGAGGGGTGTGGGTATCTTTTTGCAAAATTGCCATAGTTTCCTTCCTATCCGTCAGATATAGATCGGACGGCCTATATTGCAGGATGGCAGGCACACGATCATCACCGACTATGCTTTTTATAAGAGTAGGGATAAAATACACTCTTATAAAAAACAGAGTTGGTGATGATGGTGTGCCTGCCATCCTGCAATATAGGCCATCCGATTTATATCTGACGGATAGGAAAGAAACTACGACAATTTTGCAAAAAGGTACCCACACACCTCTCCACACTTGCAAATAAGGCCTTCCCTCGTTCATCCTTTTCTCTCACAAGATAAACTAGTCATACAAATGCATCTTGATGTTACGTGCAACGCACGGGCATCTTGCTAGTAAGAATGAAAACAAACGACAAAAAAATATTGGACGGTGGTTCGAAGTCATGACCGCGGGCACAGCGGACAAGGTGGCCTTGTATTGGTATGTTGAGCCGTCTGTTTTAACACACAGGAGCTGTTGTGGTGATTATACACACATGCACGCATGCACACGAACTGCATGCACGCAACACTCACACGAACACATGCACCCACGCACGCACGCAACACTCACACGTACACACGCAGCCACGCACGCACGCAACACTCACACGCACACACGCACGCATGCATGCACACACCAGTACACCACACGACCAACACACACTCTCACGCTCAAGTGCTCAACCTACACGTGCATGCGCACACATCAGGCCCTGACAGACACATACACAACCAGGTGATTCCCGCGCACGGGGTGGAGTCTTGTCGCGCCTGCGTAAATTTGTGTTTATCTGACCTTTTCCCTATGCGAACTGACAGGTGGGACCCACAAGGAACGTGGTCAATTTAACTAGTCAACATGGTGCCACGCAGACTATTTGGCCGGTCAACAGAGTGCAATCCGATGCTGAACCGTGAGCAAGTGACCGTATAATCACCGCAAAACGTATATAGTGACCGTAATCAGCTTATTCTGAAGTTCGGTGAACGTATTACGCTTTTCTCTCTGTAGGCCCTCCAAAACTACATCTCTACACGTTCTCGCATGTTACATCTAACAACTATGCAATACAGCACTACTACTACACTCTAACACAATAAATCATATGTGTTTTTAGTTTTACTAGATATCATATTGTTACTTAATTATTCAGTTTGCATACATTAAAATTGCCTTTGAAATGTATGGCCAGTATCATATACCGCGCGGGAAAAATCCCGCCCTTTCCTGTTTAATCGGGTTTGTATCGATGGATCGTGCGAAACAGCAAAACTATAGTACTATATACAGTACAAGTGACAGTTCACTGGGCCGTCGTGTCGTGTACTCCTCCGTCGTAAGAGTGGAGCGCTCGCTTTCATAAATCTTCTAGTCCCTTTCGCCGACATGTGGGACATCAAGCTACCGGGTCCACGTGCCATACCGGAATACAGTGCAGAGCAGCCGGGGTGAAGCACCCAGTCATGGCGCCGGCGTAGTAATGAGCAATGAGGCGTCAAATCACAAAGTTGCACCTTTCCCGCAGTTAAGTTGGAGGGACGAAGTAATAATGCTAAAAAAAGAAGTTGGAGGGACGAAGCAACCATCATTTCACTCGTTGCTGAATCCGCTTCTCCCTCATCTTCTTCAAGTTAACCACGTGTTGCTTCTGCCGTTGTTCTGCCTCATGTGGGAAGCGGATCGGCTTGGTAAAGCACTGACACATGGGGCCGCATGTTAGCAAACCGCCAGGACAACGTCCTCTAAAAATAAGAAACCTCCCCCGCCATCCGCGCGGCAAAATCACCTCCTTTTTACTAATCTTGATTCTATAATTTTTTAGATCAATATAATTGAGATTTGTATAGATAGCACACAGGAGCAAAACCAAGTGGTACGGTTAAGGGCATCCACAATGTGTAGCCAAATGTGAAAATAGCTTTTGGCATCGTGGGAACCATTGTGGACGGTGTTGCCAAAGCCAAAAGGATGGAACCGAAGCTCCCTGATTGATTGATTGAAGGAATAGAAAAATGCAACGTCTCTCCTCTTTCTCCCGTGCTTGGACGCATGTACAGTATAGAGGACAGAGTCTACTCCCCTGTCCCTTCTATCACAAATCACAAAGCAGTGAGGCGTCAAATCACAAAGCACGGACGAAGCAACCATCATTTCACTCTTCGCTGACTCCGCTTCTCCATCGTCTTCTTCGAGAAACCATCTCACCGCACTAAGCTGGACGGACGACGCTATTGTGTACGAGTAGTACTAGTACATTTACGCGTCCTTTGGTTCAACGGACTTCCTGGATGCAAATAAGGCGGTTGTCTCGGCTTGCAGGCGGCACTTGCGAATGACTTACCGTGGTCTCCCTCAATGGTGTTCTCCGTCGAACGCACTTCGCCAAACCACAACGTTCGAGATATCGTCGACGTCACCGCAATGGGGAAGGAAGTCAAATATAGTTACTACCTCCATTTTTTTGTACACAAGGCCAGTATATCAAAATTACAATTTGCAAAAGGCCACTAACACTAATCGAGGCAAAATTGATGGGGTTTGCCTCGTACTAGCAACCAAGGACATTAATATCCCCTGCATGCATGCGGAAGTGAGAAGGTTGGTTTGCATGGCGCTGCATTAATCAAGCGATGAGGAGTGAGATGGTTAGCTCTTTGGGCTTTGGAGAAAAATATGCATTAATTGACACATTAAACGAGGATTTGTATCGATTAATCCCGCGAAGGAAAACCCCGCCTTTCTTTTTTAACACTAGTACTCCTAGTACGTAGTACTACGTAGTTATCCTGTTTGGGTCTAGGCCTTGCATTGCCATACTTCGCCACACATTTTTGCCAAGCTTGCCTAAAGTTTTCAAAATGAAAAGGAGGTACACTTGCGCACGGTTGTCGCGGTCGCACCGCACCCTCACACGGTCGCTCCTGCACGCCGCGAACCCAACCAAGGGAACGCACCCTCACTGACACGTGCTGTCGCATGTGAACAAACCAAACTCAGCCATCCTACCGCTGACACATAATTTTCGTTCATAGAGTATGTTTATCCAACCGCATGTTGGGGAGTATCCGTACGGCCCGTGCGGTGATCTGTTGGGGAAGAAGAGGAGGCGAGGAAGAAGGGTTAGGAGACGTAGGATATTCATCCAACCGCCTGAAATGGTAGACTGACCCAAGTCAAGCGACTTGCATACCAATATATATTTTTACACAGCAAAAGATCCATAAAAACAACAACATAAAGCAAAACTATCACTGTTCGTGGAACAAGACGGCCTCGTCGTCTTTGGCTGCCGGCGCGAACCAGTCGTAGCTGCCGACGTGTGTCTCCGCACCGTGGTTGTCCTCGGCCTCCAGCTACTCGTTCACGCGGAGCGTGCGGGCGCTCTGCACGGACGAGAGCACCGTCCGGTTCAAGTCGAGGACGTCCGGTTCCGCCTGCAGGAGGGCCTCGATGGCAGCGGCATCCGCGCGCTCCGCGTCGAGTCGAGCCTCCGCCGCCCGGTTCAAGTCCAGGACGTCCGGTTCCGCCTGCAGGAGGGCCTTGATGAGAGCGGCATCCGCGCGCTCCGCATCGAGTTGAGCCTCTGCCGCCCGGTTCAAGTCCAGGACGTCCGGTTCCGCTTGTAGGAGGGCCTCGATGGCAGCGGCATCCGTGCGCTCCACCTCAAGTTGATCCTCCGCCGCCCGGTTCACATCCACGACATCCGGTTCCGCCTACAGGAGAGCCTCAATGGCAGCGGCATGCGCGCGCTCCGCGTCGAGTTGAGCCTCTGCCTCCCGGTCCTCCTTTAGTATCGCCAGGTTGAACCGCTGGTCTGCTTGCACCATGGGGGACTCGGACGCCGGCACGAAGTCGACGTCCATCGTCTCATACCCATCGGGGGCCTTCTGTGCCCCGCCATGAACGTTGGATCGGCTTCCTCCTCCTCGTAGCTTGGCTCCAAAGAACTCGGGGATTGGCCCGCCGCAAAGTGATCTTGGGAACGGAGGTCTCTGTCGCCGACCGCCACCGTGATTTCTGCGCGGCGCTCCGGCGTCAGCATCTTGTAGTACGTGATCTTGCGGTGCACCATGGCTTTCCGGCGAACTAGGGGACGCTTGATGCAGGCTAGGGGATCGAAAGGTGGGGGAAGGGGCTAGAGATTAGGTGTGGTTTTAGGGTAGTGGCTGGTGTAGGCCGAGAAGCGAAGGTTCTGGTGTGAATAGTGGTTCCGGTGACGACCGGTCAATCGGTTTTGACTGTACATCGCTCTTTTTGCGTTCGCGTTGCAGCCCGGCACGCTGGACCCTCCACGTCGCTCACCGAATGGAACGCGCTTCGTCTTGCATTTTCGCTCGCTTGTGGGACCGCAGTTGAGAGCAAACCGACGTCCCTCCCCCTCCCCCGCCCGCGTCATTTTATGCGGAGTAAATAAAAATAGAGGGGGGTATACTACAGATGAGGATCCCCTGACGTGGCCGAACCCATTGAGTAACTGACATGCAGGGCCTAGCAAGCATGGGGTCCACCAATAAGTGACCGAAAAGGAGGGTAAGGCAGGGATACGTATGTGAAAGGAGCTTCCAATGATATAATTTTCACATTATACATCTCGTGTACTATTAATCTTGTCAATAGTCAAATGCGGTTTTGAAAAACGCATTAGAGCATGGTTAATAATATAGCCAGTCGATGGCTACAAGGAACTGCCATGTCATCTATAGCCATCATCTATTATATGCACTCATACAGTAGTGTGGGCTATAAGGTTGGCTATTTCCCGCAAAAAAAATTATAAGGTTGGCTATTGTATTAGTACTTTTTTCCATCTCTTTCTTCATATTTATTGTACGTATTTAACTAGGAATGCATATATAGCTAGGCTCTTGCATGAGAGCTCACTCCCCTTACTTTTTCACATCTCTCTCCTCCACATAGGCCCTATATAAATGGAAGGAGGGAGTACAACTATGAGCACTGCATACTCTAGTACAGATGTTGTCAGTACTCCACTAGTACTATTGGACATGGAGCTTAAAAAAGTTACTATTGGACTGGCTATACGTGGTGAAATCCTAGTAGGAAGAGCATGCGCGAGAACAAGCACATTCACGTGGTTGAAAACAAATTGGAAACCATCTCGAGTACAAATCTAGGAGTACGTACGAATCTAACAATATTGATTGGGCGTTGTTGAACGTTGATACTTTTTTTTATCAAAGTAGAGATACTTTGACTACACATAAAACTTATATGTAAACTAGAAAGGATAGGAGGGAGTATATTGTACGTTCAAAAATGAAACGAACATTGAATACCCTTTATATATGATTTGCGGATGCTATGATCACCAGTTCAAAATTTTGAATCCGCCTTAGGTATCACACATGCCCCCACTCGTTCTCTCTCGATTTCATCTCGGGGTCCGGAGATCGATTGAAAGAGGACTAGGGTGGGTACAATATGTTTGTTTAGCTTATGAACGTACAATATACTACCTCTGATCCCCACAACCCCCCCCCCCCCCCCCGCGGGTCATTTCTATCATAGAAACAGACCAAACCTTTATCTCCTTGCACGACACGCAGTTGATCTCTGAACATCAATCGATCTCATCAACATGTGTCGGGGCATGAACCGAATGGGATGTCAAAACTAAGACGCGAAGCGACACATAGTGGAGGCAAAGTGAAACTTTATACGAACCGTTTGTTTGTATGCATGTCGGACAAATTACAAATAAACATTGGAAATACAAGCATGGTCTAGGCCCACATGCGAATGATACTCGGCGGAATGTTCAAATGAGGCATGCGGGAGGATGGACTTGACCGGAGGGCGATGTGATCGATGGAGAAGAGGGTTGAGAGGAATGAGAAATAAGCAAACGCCACATGATTATACTTGAACGGCTCAAATAAACAATAAGTTGTCTCGCTTGGCCTACATAGTGAAAGGCCTAATGCGCAACGCGGAGCACTGACGCTCGAATATGGCCGGGAAAACAGGGAAACCGACATGTGGGGCACACCTGTCGGGACGACGTAGTGCAAACTAGTCCAATGGAGGAGCTGGCCCACGACCTCCTCGCCACCGGCAACCGTTCATGTGGGTCGTGGGGGCCAATAACGTGGCGCAGCTCCAGCACCGCCACTGGACACGGCGACCGCGGTGAGCGACACGCTCATCGTCGCTAGACACGGTCGGTTTCAGTGTGCCGAGGGTGGCGCTAGTGCTGTGGCTCGACCAACAATATGTTTGGTTTGTGCCCAAGGTTGCCCCATCAAAGCATTGGGTAGCCAAAATTTTGGTTGAGGTTTTGGTTGCCCATGATTTGGCCGACATCGGCTAGAAAAATGAACTAGAGTTGGCTAGAGTTCATTGACATGCCAAAAAATGGCAACCATCCAAACAAAGACCAATCTTTGGGTCATGACCAAAAATTTGGTAAGGTGCACTTTGGCCACAATCCAAACACACCCCAACACTCGGCTCGTCGAGGATGCACGGGGCGCCGGGACGCGTCCGCGGAGTGGTGTAGCGCGGCCAACTGCATCCTCAGGACCTGAGACCATGCCGGGTCGTCTTGCTTTTTCAATGACATGCGTCGATCGCATGTGAGAAAAGGGCATCTCCAACGTTGCCACGACCACAGCTGACTACCCTGGCACACCAAAAACCCTCGTCCCTCGCGCCGTCGCGAGGTGCGTTCCCAGCCGGCGCCAGCTGCCCGCATTCATGCCGTCCGTCCGTATGCCGTCGTTAAGAGGCTCGGTGCCCGAGGAACCAACTCCGGCGACTTAATGACGCACTAGGACGCTTGGCCTCACCGGAATGCGCTACTTAAAGCGGCAACGCCCAGCTAACCTCCACACCATAGCGCATCGTCCTCCTACCTGGCACCACATCCACCATGACCGCAAGCGCGAACGCTCTGTGGAAGAGCTTGTCTTCGGGGATGAAGCTCGAGGTCGCCGCCCTCGCTCAAGTCGCCGCACAAGCGGTGGCCACGCTGGCGGCCGACGACGGGAGCACCGTCAGCCACGCGTCCTGATACGTCCATTTTGCATCATGCTTTTATATCGATATTTATTGCATTATGGGTTGTTATTACACATTATGTCACAATACTTATGCCTATTTTCTCTTATTTTACAAGGTTTACATAAGGAGGGAGAATGCCGGCAGCTAGAATCCTGGGCTGGAAAAGGAGCAAATATTAGAGACCTATTCTGCACAACTCCAAAAGTCCTGAAACTCCACGAAAGTTATTTTTGGAAATAATAAAAAATATTGAGCGGAAGAAATACGTCAGGGGAGCCTCCACCTGGCCACGAGGGTGGGGGCGCGCCCTCCCCCCTTGGGCGCGCCCCCCTGCCTCGTGGGCCCCCTGTTGGCCCTCCAGTGCCCATCTTCTGCTATATGAAGTCTTTCGTCCGAAGAAAAATCATAAGCAAGCTTTCGGGACGAGACTCCGCCGCCACGAGGCGGAACCTTGGCGGAACCAATCTAGGGCTCCGGCAGAGCTGTTCTACCGGGGACACTTCCCTTCGGGAGGGGGAAATCATCGCCATCGTCATCAACAACGCTCCTCTCATCGGGAGAGGGCAATCTCCATCAACATCTTCACCGGCACCATCTTCTCTCAAAACCCTAGTTCATCTCTTGTATCCAATTCTTGTCTCCAAGTCCGGGATTGGTACTAGTAGGTTGCTAGTAGTGTTGATTACTCCTTGTAGTTGATGCTAGTTGGTTTATTTGGTGGAAGATCATATGTTCAGATCCTATATGCATATTAATACCCCTCTGATTATGAACATGAATATGCTTTGTGAGTAGTTACGTTTGTTCCTGAGGACATGGGAGAAGTCTTGCTATTAGTAGTCATGTGAATTTGGCATTCGTTCAATATTTTGATGAGATGTATGTTGTCTAGCCTCTAGTGGTGTTATGTGAACGTCGACTACATAACACTTCACCATTATTTGGGCCTAGAGGAAGGCATTGGGAAGTAATAAGTAGATGATGGGTTGCTAGAGTGACACAAGCTTAAACCCTAGTTTATGCGTTGCTTCGTAAGGGGCTGATTTGGATCCATATGTTTCATGCTATGGTTAGGTTTACCTTAATACTTTTGTTGTAGTTGCGGATTCTTGCAATAGAGGTTAATCATAAGTGGGATGCTTGTCCAAGTAAGGACATCACCCAAGCACCGGTCCACCCACATATCAAATTATCAAAGTACCGAACGCGAATCATATGAACGTGATGAAAACTAGCTTGACGATAATTCCCATGTGTCCTCGGGAGCGCTTTTCTCTATATAAGAGTTTGTCCAGGCTTGTACTTTGCTACAAAAAGGATTGGGCCACCTTGCTGCACTTTATTTACTTTTGTTACTTGTTGCTCGTTACAAATTATCCTATCACAAAACTATCTGTTACCTATTATTTCAGTGCTTGCAGAGAATACCTTGCTGAAAACCGCTTATCATTTCCTTCTGCTCCTCGTTGGGTTCGACACTCTTACTTATCGAAAGGACTACGATAGATCCCCTATACTTGTGGGCCATCACATCCTACTTGCCGCCGTCCAACGTCCGGCACCGCTGAGGTCGGGGACTCCTCCGAGGATGAGTAGGGCATGGGAGGCGGCAGGGCATGGTGTGCCAACTGGCCGGTCCGTCTCCCGTGTTCTACTTTTCCTCGCCGGAGACCGCACCTTCACTTCACGGGTCTTGAACCCCGCCCCCGTACATGGAGATCGCAGATGGAGGACATCGGTCGCCGCCGTAGAATAGGTTTAGGGTCAGGTTTCTTTTATTTTTTCTGTCCTATAAAAGTTCGAAATGTAATGAAAATCTGCCGTGTTTGCATTAATCTCGGCCGGTGTATATGAACTTTCACAATAATATAGTATATTGTAGGAGTACTAGCAAGATGCCCGTGCGTTGCGCGAAAGATCAAGATCTTGTGGGAGAAAAGGATGAACGAGGGAAGGCCTTATGTGCAAATGCACATTCACGCATTTCACATCTTTCTACATCTACGGGAACCTACGAAAGGGTTAACGTAAATTGCCTCTCTCTCTCCTCCCCTGATTTTCATGGTGGTGGGACCCTCCCTCCCCCCAATCTACAATCAACAGCTCACACGTTTCACATTATGTTAATTACGTAACTGGGACTACGTAGGTGTAGCATTACTCGTCCTAAAAAACCCAACTAAGCCAACCTCCCAGCATATCGCGCGGGAAAAGACCCGGCCGCGCCGTTTTAGTCGGGATTACCGGATTACTAGTAGTAGTATTGATGGATCGCGTGAAGCAACAGGTTTTTTTGAGGGGGCGAAGCACCTAGTTTAAAAGGAAAAAAGGCGGTACACTCACAGCACCCCTGTCGCGGTCGCATTGCACCCCACACACGTTCGGTCCTACACACGGCTCACGCAAACGAAACGCGCTTTGGCTTGCCTCTTCACTGACACGTGGGACTGCATTTGGAGAAACCGACCATGCGCCAAACTCCCCCCGCCCACCGCGCGAAAATCCTCCCCCCACCCAAAAATTCCCCCCAAATCCTAGATTCAACCGCCCTTCGGCCAACTAGCCAATAATATTCCCCAAACCCCCCTCCCCCCGTCCCCCTCCACTCCATTCGCTCCGCCAAAGCCGCCCTCCCCGCCACGCCGATACGTCGGCGCCGCGGTTCGTCGAGGGGACGCACGGTGATCCTCTCGCTCCCACAGTACGCTCTCGTAGACTGTCGTCCTCTAGCCACGCCGCCACCGCTGGCGACGTTCTTGTGGAGGCGCACGGCGGTCAGCGCCGCCACCGCTGGCGACGTTCATGTGGAGACGCACGGCGGTCAGCTTCTCCCACGGTACGCGCATTGTAGACCGAGGCCCCGTGCATGTCGACGAACAGGAACAGATCCTACGCAAGTGTCACCCTGAAGCTTATGGAGGACACCATGCTGGAGATAGAACTGCACATAAGGTATTGCAATCCGGTTTTTATTGGCCTACTCTTTTAAAGATGTCTGTAAGTTTGTCTTGTCTTGTGATGACTGTCAAAGAATTGGTAATATTAGTAGACGTCAAGAAATGCCTATGAATTATTCACTTGTTATTGAACCATTTGATGTTTGGGGCTTTGATTATATGGGACCATTTCCTTCCTCTAATGGGTATACACATATTTTAGTTGTTGTTGATTACGTTACTAAGTGGGTAGAGGCTATTCCAACTAGTAGTGCTGATCATAACACCTCTATTAAGATGCTTAAAGAAGTTATTTTCCCGAGGTTTGGAGTCCCTAGATATTTAATGACTGATGGTGGTTCACATTTTATTCATGGTGCCTTTCGTCAAATGCTTGCTAAGTATGACGTTAATCATAGAGTTGCATCTCCATACCATCCACAATCTAGTGGTCAAGTAGAACTAAGTAATAGGGAGATTAAATTAATTTTGCAAAAGACTGTTAATAGATCTAGAAAGAATTGGTCCAAGAAACTTGATGATGCATTGTGGGCCTATAGAACTGCATATAAAAATCCTATGGGTATGTCTCCGTATAAAATGGTTTATGGAAAAGCATGTCACTTACCTCTCGAACTAGAGCATAAGGCATATTGGGCCATTAAAGAGCTCAATTATGATTTCAAAATTGCCGGTGAGAAGAGGCTATTTTACATTAGCTCGCTTGATGAGTGGAGAACCCAGGCCTATGAGAATGCCAAACTGTTTAAAGAAAAAGTTAAAAGATGGCATGACAAAAGGATACAAAAGCGTGAGTTTAATGTAGGTGACTATGTTTTGCTATACAACTCTTGTTTAAGATTTTTTGCAGGAAAACTCCTCTCTAAATGGGAAGGTCCTTACGTTATCGAGGAGGTCTATCGTTCCGCTGCCATAAAAATCAACAACTTTGAAGGCACAAATCTAAAGGTGGTGAACGGTCAAAGAATCAAACATTATATCTCAGGTAATCCAATAAATGTTGAAACCAATGTTATTGAAACCGTAACCCCGGAGGAATATATAAGGGACACTTTCCAGAATGTTTTAGACTCCAAAAAGGAATAGGTATGTGGTACGGTAAGTAAAGTGACTCCAAAACAGTTCTAATGGCAATTTTTCTCCGTTTTGGAATATTTAAGAAAATAGGAAAATAAGAAGTAGTCCGAAAGGGACACGAGGCATCCACGAGGGTGGAGGGCGCGCCCTACCCCCCTGGGCGCGCCCCCTGCCTCGTGGGCACCTCGTGTGCCCTCCGGACTTCGTTTTCTTGCACGATACTTCTTTTGGTCGGTAAAAATTCATTATATAATCTCCCAAAGGTTTTGACCACAGTACCACGCAAATATCTCTTGTTTTTGTTTTGAGCTATTTTTCTGACAGATCTATATCACCATGACGTCTTCGAGCGCACCCAAGGACAAGTTTTTCGAGAAGGTCATCGACCCCTACCTCGCGGAGGTACTGCAACACCCTCAAACCATTGAGATGCATGAGGGGGTGCTGCACATACGCGATGTTGAGGGACCAAGGAGGACCGGAAGCATGGAGACAAGACTCGAAGCAATGGAGCAGCAAGTTTTCAAGTGCCAAGGGATGGTGGAACGCGGACTCGACGCCAACCACACGATGATCGCGGAGTTCACCACCACAAGCTGGATGCCAAGAACATTGGGGAGGCCATCTTCAAGCTTCACGAGAAAATCGAGCACCTCCAAGCCCAGATCTATGACCTGCAAAACCAAAACTGTGAGTATGAATATAGATTCAAGAGGATGAGTTTGGCTGCAGATTTGAGGATCCCGGAGACTCGATCATCTTTCTATGATGGTGAGCCTATGCCTTGGAAGAAGGACGACAAGCCTACATCATCAACAACTCCATCATCACCACCTCCGAGGAAGGAGAACTGAGTATTGGGTATGGGCACTCCCCTTGGCAACTGCCAAGCTTGAGGGAGGTGCCCCGGTATCGTATCACCATCACACTCTTATCTTTACCGTTTTTCTTAGTTCGATCCTTTTGTTAATATCTTGATCTAGTAGAATAAAGTTTTAGTATGATCTAGTTTTGAGTTTTGCTTTATGATCCTTCTATGTAATCGAGTCTGTGAGCTATATATAATAAAGATTAGTTTTGAGTCAAGGGCTTGATTATCTTGCTGTGATCTAGAGGGAATAAAAGAAAGAATAAAAATAATTAAAGAGATCATATTGATCTTATGGAGAGTAATGAGTTCACATATAAAAGAGTATGATGAATAAAAGTTGTTGGGAGTTGACAAACATAGTTTTGGTCATCGTTGCAATTAATAGGAAGTAATAAAGAAAGAGAGGTTTTCACATATAAATATACTATCTTGGACATCTTTTATGATTGTGAGCACTCATTAAAATATGACATGATAAAAGGTTGATGTTGGACAAGGAAGACAACGTAATGGGTTATGTTTTCTTATATCCGAAATAAAGTATATTGTCATGGATCATCCAACATGTTGAGCTTGCCTTTCCCCCTCATGCTAGCCAAATTCTTTGCACCAAGTAGAGATACTACTTGTGCTTCCGAATATCCTTAAACCCAGTTTTGCCATGAGAGTCCACCATATCTACCTATGGATTGAGTAAGATCCTTCAAGTAAGTTGTCATTGTTGCATGCAATAAAAATTGCTCTCTAAATATGTATGATCTATTAGTGTGGAGAAAATAAGCTTTATACAATCTTGTGATATGGAAGAAATAAAAGCGACGGACTGCATAATAAAGGTCCATATCACAAGTGGCAATATAAAGTGACGTTCTTTTGCATTAAGATTTCATGCATCCAACCATAAAAGCACATGACAACCTCTGCTTCCCTCTGCGAAGGGCCTATCTTTTATTTTTGTCTTATGTCTCATGCAAGAGTCGCGGTGATCTTCACCTTTCCTTTTTACATTTTATCCTTTGGCAAGCACATTGTGTTGGGAAGATCCTGATATATATATCCAATTGGATGTAAGTTATCATGAACTATTATTGTTGACATTACCCTTGAGGTAAAAGGTTGGGAGGTATAAGCCCCTATCTTTCTCTATGTCTGATTAAAACTCCATACCCATAAGTATTGCGTGAGTGTTGGCAATTGTGAAAGACTAAATGATAGTTTAGTATGTGGACTTGCTGAAAAGCTCTTATATTGACTCTTTCCGATGTTATGATAAATTGCAATTGCTTCAATGACCGAGATCATAGTTTGTTAGTTTTCAATGAAGTGTCTGATTCATACTTGACATTGTGAATAGATTGTTACTTTAGCATAAGAAATCATATGACAATATATACATATATATATATATATGTTGCTGTTATAAGAATGATCATGATTCCCTCATGTCTGTATTTTATTTTATCGACACCTCCATCTCTAAACACGTGGACATATTTTTCGATATCGGCTTCCGCTTGAGGACAAGCGAGGTCTAAGCTTGGGGGAGTTGATACGTCCATTTTGCATCATGCTTTTATATCGATATTTATTGCATTATGGGCTGTTACTACACATTATGTCACAATACTTATGCCTTTTCTCTCTTATTTTACAAGGTTTACATGAAGAGGGAGAATGCCGGCAGCTGGAATTCTGGGCTGCATAAGGAGCAAACATTAGAGACCTATTCTGCACAGCTCCAAAAGTCCTGAAACTCCACGAAAGTCAATTTTGGAATATATAAAAAATATTGGGCGAAGAAAGCACCAGAGGGGGGCCACCCACCATCCACGAGGGTGGGGGCGCGCCCCCCTGCCTCGTGGGCCCCCTGGCAGGCCTCCGGTGCCCATCTTTTGCTATATGAAGTCTTTTGCCCTGGAAAAAATCAGAAGGAAGCTTTCGGGATGAAGCGCCGCCATCTCGAGGCGGAACCTGGCGAAACCAATCTAGGGCTCCAGCGGAGCTGTTCTGCCGGGGAAACATCCCTCCGGGAGGGGGAAATCATCACCATCGTCATCACCATCGATCCTCTCATCGGGAGGGGGTCAATCTCCATCAACATCTTCACCAGCACCATCTCATCTCAAACCCTAGTTCATCTCTTGTATCCAATCTTTGTCTCAAAACCTCAAATTGGTACCTGTGGGTTGCTAGTAGTGTTGATTACTCCTTGTAGTTGATGCTAGTTGGTTTATTTGGTGGAAGATCATATGTTCAGATCCTTTATGCATATTAATACCCCTCTGATTATGAACATGAATATGCTTTGTGAGTAGTTACGTTTGTTCCTGAGGACATGGGAGAAGTCTTGCTATAAGTAGTCATGTGAATTTGGTATTCGTTCGATATTTTGATGAGATGTATGTTGTATTTCCTATAGTGATGTTATGTGAACGTCGACTACATGACACTTCACCATTATTGGGGCCTAGAGGAAGGCATTGGGAAGTAATAAGTAGATGATGGGTTGCTAGAGTGACAGAATCTTAAACCCTAGTTTATCCGTTGCTTCGTAAGGGGCTGATTTGGATCCACATGTTTCATGCTATGGTTAGGTTTACCTTAATACTTCTTTTGTAGTTGCGGATGCTTGCAAGAGGGTTTAATCATAAGTGGGATGCTTGTCCAAGGAAGGGCAGTACCCAAGCACCGGTCCACCCACATATCAAATTATCAAAGTAACGAACGTGAATCATACGAGCGTGATGAAAACTAGCTTGACGATAATTCCCATGTGTCCTGAGAGCGCTTTCCTTTATATAAGAGTTTGTCCAGGCTTGTCCTTTGCTACAAAAGGGATTGGGCCATATTGCTGCACCTTGTTTACTTTTATTACTTGTTACCCGTTACAAATTACCTTATCACAAAACTATTTGTTACCAATAATTTTAGTGCTTGCAGAGAATACCTTACTGAAAACCACTTGTCATTTCATTCTGCTCCTCGTTGGGTTCGACACTCTTACTTATAAAAAGGACTATGATAGATCCCCTATACTTGTGGGTCATCAAACGTCACGGTCCTTGGCGTCTGGCCCAGACGCCATGGGCCTGGCGTTTGGCCTCCGCAAAACTCCTTTTGCACCGACCTAAAGCCCCGTGGGCTTCACCCCTTGGCTGAACCATATCATCCTATTTATCAATCTTTACCTCCGGACCATTCCGGAGCTCCTCGTCATGTCCGTGATCTCATCCGGGACTCCAAACAACATTCGGTCACCAACATACATAACTCATATAGTACTATATCGTCAACGAACATTAAGCGTGCGGACCCTACGGGTTCGAGAACTATGTAGACATGACCGAGACACCTCTCTGGTCAATAACCAATAGCGGAACCTGGATGCCCATATTGGCTCCTACATATTCTACGAAGATCTTTACCGGTCGAACCTTATGACAACATACGTAATTCCTTTTGTCTATCGGTATGTTACTTGCCCGAGATTCGATCGTTGGTATTTTCATACCTAGTTCAATCTCGTTACCGGCAAGTCTCTTTACTCGTTCCATAATACATCATCCCGCAACTAACTCATTAGTTACTTTGCTTGCAAGGCTTCTTATGATGTGCATTACAGAGAGGGCCCAGAGATACCTCTCTGATACTCGGAGTGACAAATCCTAGTCTCGATTCACGCCAACCCAACAAGACACCTTCAGAGATACCTGTAGAGCATCTTTATAATAACCCAATTACGCTGTGACGTTTGATAGCACACAAGGCATTCCTCCGGTATCCGGGAGTTGCATGATCTCATAGTCAAAGGAATATGTATTTGACATACATGAAAGCAATAACAATATAACTGAATGATCAACATGCTAAGCTAACGGATGGGTCTTGTCCATCACATCATTCTCCTAATGATGTGATCCCGTTCATCAAATAACAACACATGTCTATGGTCAAGAAACTTAACCATCTTTGATTAACGAGCTAGTCTAGTAGAGGCTTACTAGGGACACAGTGTTTTGTCTATGTATCCACACATGTATCAAGTTTCCGGTTAATACAATTCTAGCATGAATAATAATGATTTATCATGATATAAGGAAATATAAAATAACAACTTTATTATTGCCTCTAGGGCATATTTCCTTAATCATCATCATCAACTCTAACACATTGTAGCACATGATAACAACTTCTCATCATCATCATAGTCATAACCAACACTAATAATTTTTCTTAATACCTAGGACCTACTCCTCTCTCCTAGGTAAAATACCATAAAACAGATAAACCGGTCCATCTCCATAATGGAGAATGGAGATACACCTATCTCCAACTTGTGGCTTGCGCACGTTCATGTTGTCTCCTACGAGTTGCGTGTGTGCATTCATCACTTTGCTCCATTCTTTGATATTGGGGCTTCCATCGTTTGAAGAAATCGAGTATGCAGTGCGGTAAGCCTTCAAAGGAGTTGGTCATAAGCTAACCATATGCATATAACCTTCGGTAAAGAACATGTCGGGCACAACCTCCTTCGGGAGGCTTTGTTGAAAAACATAATAGTAACATATATAGTTACCAATGTAGTTTACTGAAAAAGAATGTATGCAGTGAAGTTACCATCATTAACAAAATCTTACCAAGTTTTTGGCAATGAAGTTACATCATGCAATTTATGGACTAGTGGCATGTATCCAATAAAATTTGGGAGGATAGAGTGATTAGTTTTAAAGGACTCAATATCATCTATGAATGAGACAAGATAACCTTTCTCCTCACAATTAAGCTCGGAATCATAGCTGTAGTATGTCCTGTCTATAGCCTTCCGAGTATTTTTTTTGAAGATAAGAAATAAGCTAACAATTATAAGGTTGGTCCGGGCTGCTTCATCCAACAATACCGCCGAATCAAAATAAGTCATTGGTGGTAAGCAGTATGACTATCACCGCCCATAACTCTTTGTGTTCTACTCGTGCATATCATCTACGCATAAACCTGCCTCGGATGCCACTGTTGGTAAACGTAGCATGCAATTTCAAAAAAAATCCTACGCTCACGCAAGATCTATCTAGGAGATGCATAGCAACGAGAGTGTGTCCACGTACCCTTGTAGACCGAAAGCGGAAGCGTTTGACAACGCGGTTGATGTAGTCGAACTTCTTCTTATTCCGACCGATCAAGCACCGAACGTACGGCACCTCCGAGTTCTGCACACGTTCAGCTCGATGACATCCCTCGGACTCTTGATCCAGCAAAGTGTCGAGGGAGAGTTTCGTCAGCACGATGGCATGGTGACGGTGATGGTGAAGTGATCCGCGCAGGGCTTCGCCTAAGCACTACGAAGATATGACCGGAGGTGTAAACTGTGAGGGGGGCGCCGCACACGGCTAACAATTGTTGGTGTGTGTTCTAGGCGCCCCCTCCCCATGTATATATAGGTGGGAGGGGGAGGGGAGCTGCCTTCGGCGCCCCAAGTAGGAGGAATCCTACTTGGGGCCCTATTCCAATTCGTCCCCCCCTTCCTTTTTACCGGAAGGTGGAAAAGGGAAGAGAGGGGGGAGGAAGGAAAGGGGGGCGAACCCCCTCCTCCTTCTCCTATTCTGCCTCCTTCCTTGGGTGGGGGGGGGCACCACCCCTTGTGGGATGCTGTGCTCCCCTCCTATGGCCCATAAGGCCCATTAATCCCCCGGGGGTTCCGGTAACCCCCCGTGGTACTCCGATATGTGCCCGATACAACCCGAAACACTTCTGGTGTCCGAATATCATCGTCCTATATATGAATCTTTACCTCTCAACCATTTCGAGACTCCTCGTTATGTCCGTGATCTCATCCGGAACTCCGAACAACATTCGTTCACCAAATCACATAACTCATATAATACAAAATCGTCATCGAACGTTAAGCGTGCGGACCCTACGGGTTCGAGAACTATCTAGACATGACCGAGACACCTCTCCGGTCAATAACCAACATCAGAACCTAGATGCTCATATTGGTTCCCACACATTCTACGAAGATCTTTATCGGTCGTACCGTAATGACAACATACGTTATTCCCTTTGTCATCGGTATGTTACTTGCCCGAGATTCGATTGTCGGTATCTTCATACCTAGTTCAATCTTGTTACCGGCAAGTCTCTTTACTCGTTCCATAATACATCATCCCGCAACTAACTCATTAGTCACATCGCTTGTAAGGCTTCTTATGATGTGTATTACCGAGAGGGCCCAGAGATACATTTCCGATACTCGGAGTGACAAATCCTAATCTCGATCTATGCCAACCCAACAAACACCTTCAGAGATACCTGTAGAGCATCTTTATAATCACCCAGTTACGTTGTGACGTTTGATAGCACACAAGGTATTCCTCCGGTATCCGGGAGTTGCATAATCTCATAGTCAAAGGAATATGTATATGACATGAAGAAAGCAATAGCAATAAAAGTTAACGATCATTATGCTAAGCTAACGGATGGGTCTTGTCAATCACATCATTCTCCTAATGATGTGATCCCGTTCATCAAATGACAACACATGTCTATGGTTAGGAAACTTAACCATCTTTGATTAACGAGCTAGTCTAGTAGAGGCTTACTAGGGACACGGTGTTTTGTCTATGTATCCACACATGTATCAAGTTTCTGGTTAATACAATTCTAGCCTGAATAATAAATATTTATCATGATATAAGGAAATATAAAATAACAACTTTATTATTACCTCTAGGGCATATTCCCTTCATTGTACAGCTTGACCCGAAACGCATAACCATGTTTAGTTCTTAAGTGAGTGCTCCTCGTCTCCATATTCTCAAAGTCTTTGAAACCGAGCTTCTCCAATACATATGGTCTTGCATGGGGGATGTACTAATCAAATTGAAAAAAATCCAGAAATTACACGTTGAACAAAAGAAGAACAAGTGATGATATTAATTACGATGAAATGCTTGTCGTTGCGTACCGTACAAACATCAAAGGTCTCGTCCAGCTTCACGGTGAAAAACCTATCATTTTGCAGGTGAGGAAACCTGTCGCACAAACCCCTGTCATCGTAGCAGTAATCGCACTCCGGGATCCTATCGTCATCAGACATCTCCTGTGTTCATAATTCAAAGATTAAACTTCTGAATTTCAATATATGTACTACAAAAACTAAATTCAATCATTAATATTCATCACGGGTTGACTTTCGATCTGTCGAGTCTTCCTTGACAACTCTCATCTCACGTGGTGTATATGGTGGGCACTCTCTCTTTGATATATTTGATCGTTGGTGATGGTCGCTCCTTCCTTCGTCCCCGAGTGCATTACACCAAAATATCTAGCACACGGGGACGAAGGAGAAGCGACCCCCACGACAACAGTTGGGATTCTTCCTCTCTGACATTTGCGACCGTCGGTGATGGTAGCTACTCCTGTCATTCCAAAGTGCATTACACCAAAATGTCTAGCACCTTGGAATGAAGAAGAAGCTACCCACACGACATCAGTTGGGATTCTTCGTCCTCTCATATATGGTGGAGACTCTCCCTCACTGACTCCTCTTTGACATTTGCGACCGTCGGTGATGGTCGTTCTTCTCTTCCTCCATGTGCATTACCAAAAGGTCTATCACGAGTAAGAAGAGGAAGAACGACCCCCACGACAACAGTCGGCATTCTTCTTCATTCATATATGGTGGACACTCCCTCACTGTTTTTTGACTGTCATATATGGAGCCCCAACAGACTTAAAGTCAACCCAAAATGTTGTTTAATCCTCTTTCCGGCAAATCCAACGCGCTTGATATTTCCTATATTGTAGCACACGCCATGCCAAAATTCACAAAAAATCCGGCATGACCTTTGGTAAAAAGGACACATCGAGCGCGTGAAATTTGCCGGAATGGAAATTAATCAACACTCCGACAAAACATAGGCCACTCGGAGGTGTTCCCTGCAAACATAGGCCACTTGGGCAAGCACTAGTAGTACACAACACTACATATCACATGTCTAAATCTCCATCATATTTGAAAGACCTACATTGAAAATTTTCTATTCCATGGAAATTGTCACAGCTACTCATCTACTATTGTACTACATCTATCAAAACATCTACATCATCATCGACATGGGGATTTGGCTGGTCTCACCTCGAGGTCAGAGGGGATCGGTGACGGGGACGACGGTAGGCATGATGCAGGGCTCCTTGATTTCTGCAAAAACAAGATATAAACAAAAACATTATTATCCTCATTTTAGGACTTAGTGAACCCTATAAGCTATCAACTAAATATTCAACGCCTTGATTTTTTACCTACTGTCTACTTCTTGAACCATAGAAATTTATCATATAGCATTCCAATACATTTCTATAGAATTTTTTTACCTACTTTCTACTTCTTGAACCTAAAAATTTCTGTTACTAATTTTTTACTAAACCCTAAAAATATGCCCTAAGTTCAGAATATAACAAGTACAAGACATTTTTTTCAAATTCTACCAACTAAGAATTTCTATTACTAAAATTTATAATCAAAAGACCTAAAATTTCCTATTCTATTCAAAACATCTAAAATAGTAAAAAAATACATTTACTCAAATGACCTAAAACGTTATTCTATTAAAAACTTAAATTCTACAATGTCTACATTCTAAAACCTACATTTAAATTACCTACATTCTACAAGAACAGAGAGAGAAGGGAGGGATGGAGGAGGGGTAGGAGGGAGGGAGGAGGGGAGGAAGGAGGGAGGAGGCGGGATAGAGGAGGGAGGTGATGGAGGAGGGATGGAGGAGTGCCAGAGCTAGGGAGAGGACAGTCGGAGGGAGGGAGGGAGACATACCGGGGGGAGGGGCGGCAGCGGGAAGGGAGGGCGCGAGGGAGGGAGGGCGCGGGCCGGGAAGGGCGGCTGGAGCAGTGCGGGGGCAGGCCGCCAACAAGGGTGGGAGAGAGAGAGTGAAGATGGAGACTGAGGAAGGGAGACTGAGAGGTCAGGCACGAAGGACGATGATAACACGGGCTTAGTAGTAGCGCGTGTTTAGGCCCGGCGCTACTGCTAAAGTCCATAGCTGTAGCGCCGTTACGGGACAGGCGCTACTGCTAAGTGGGGATGGGCACCTTGGCCTGGGCTGGCCATAACAGCAGCGCGATTCGCCAAAACGCGCTACTGCTAACCACCTACTAGTAGCACTCGAAACTAGAACACACTACTACTAATTAGCAGTAGCGCCTCTCTTTAACACGCGCTACTGATAAGACTCTGTGTATAAGGTTTTTCCTTAGTAGTGTTGGCAGTCTCCTATTGCGGAGTTCATTAAGATAAATGTTGACGCAAGTTATGTGGAGGCCATAAGTGATGTGTGTGTGGGTGTGGTGGCGAGGAACCATATTGGAGAAGTTATCATTTCGTCTTGAGATTATATTGAGGTGTGCAATAGCACGGATGAAGCTGAGCTTAGAGCGACCCTTACGGGGATGTACATTGGTATCACTCTCCACAAGTCCATCATTTTAGAAACTGATTGTTCTTTTGTGGCTTCTTTTCTTGGAAATGATCTACTAGACAGGTCTCCTCTAGTTGATCTAAAGATAGAAGTTTTGAGTATATCCAAGATGATGAATAATTGCAAGATATCCAAGATTAACAGAAGGGCTAATAAAGTGGTGCACGAGATTGCAAAGTTTAGTTTTGATAATAGGTCCAATAGTGTGCTTTTTAATAGTGTTTCGCCCTGCGTTGTATGACTGTTTCAGATTATTAATATATGGGAGGTTTACTGATCTGGATGTAATTTTTATTTCTGATGTTCATTGTACTGCCATGATTGAAGATGAATAGATTAGAAATTTTCCCGCAAAAAAAATATATGGGAGGTTTTTCTTTCAACAACAAAAAAAGACCTAGGCACCTTCTACACGCTTGTTTGTTTGTTGTGGAACAAAAATAGTCTTTTTTTTAGGGGCAGGGAACAAAAATAGTCGGTGGAAGCCTATTGTTTCTCAGAAGCGCAGTGGCCTCACGACTTCCACCGAGCCCAAAGACGTAAAGCCCGGCCCAAGTGAACCGACTCACCAGCAACCAGCCAGGTCAGCCTTCAAACTAGGGTTTTGCCCTCCCGCTCCGAGAAAGCAAACAGCTCGAGCTCCTCCGATTCCGCCCGCCTCCGTTCCTCCGCATCTTCCCGGCCGCCGCCAAGATGAAGCTCGTCAGGTAACGCGCCCCCCCCCCCCCCCCCCCCCCCCTCCCCCCACTTTTCTTCCCTTCTTTCGGATTGGTTTTGTTTTGCCGTCCCTCGCTGATCTGGTTGGTGTAATCCTCCGCGAATTTGTTGCGGATTTGGGCGTTTCTGTTTGGCCGCAGGTTCTTGATGAAGCTGAACAACGAGACGGTCACCATCGAGCTCAAGAACGGCACTACCGTCCACGGCACCATCACTGGTATGCTTCGGCTTCACTCCTCCCGAGTGGGAAATCTTGAAATTTAAGGGGTTCTTTCAGCGAGTCCGTTTCTAGGATCCGTTATCTTTGTCCCCGTGCTCGGTGTTTTTGAGATCTAGTGGCATGTGTTTGCCTGATTGTGTGGCGTGGTTTTGTTAGGTTTAGAGCTCGTAGAAGTGAAACATGTCTTCTATGGGCAGTTAGTGATTTCCTTTCGTAGTTGAAGGATTAGGTAATTATTACAGTGTGGAACTGAGATGAAGATGATTAGCTCCATTAGTGTTGTGGTGCACAATTAGCGATGTTTCTTTGCAGTGGCTGTTCTGCTTGGTCAATTAGCAATTTGATTCATACGAATTGTGTGGAGTATGTTTACATTCAGCCCATCTTCTCTTATGTGCCTGGTGCTGTTCACTCCTGATGTTAAATACATGATGTATTTTGTATATTGAAATCTTCAGTCTTCTATATATTATTCCAAGGAATATAGTGATTGCATCTCCTTATGATAGTGTGGTAACGTACATTAGTTGTTGGTCAGAATGAGAATGCATTGGGACGTAGTACCTCTGTATGCCCCCTCCCAATCTTCCTTGTTGCTCCCAGATGAAGTTTTATACTATTAAACCTAGAAGAGGAACACACCGCACTTCTCCTTTGGTTTGTAGGAATTTTGTAGGAATCTCATAGGAAAGGATTTGTATAGGAAAAATTCTTTAGAGCCCTTTGGTTCGTAGGAATAGAATCCTATTCCTATGAAGGAACTCTTCCTAGCCTCCACATTTCATAGGAAAATAAACATTAGCCTAGACTCAATGGAAAAAATCCTATGATGTGAACCAAATGGTATCTTCTTTCCTATTCCTATTCCTATTCATAGGATTTCAGATACATGCATCTCATTTCCTATGACTTCCCTATTCCTATGATTCTCCTACCCTATGAACCAAAGGGGTGGTAAGTTTGCTGAAAGGTGCAATAAACAATGTAAGAACAGTTGATGAAATTTCTTTGCAACTGGAGAACATTTGTTTTGTGTTAAGAAGGGTACCGTAGGAAATATGATTTGAAGATTGGAATGATGTTTTTCATATTTCTACAGTTGATTTGTTACTTGAGGTGTTCTGGCCTTGGGGTTTATAATCTTTGCCAAATTGCATTTTGTTGGGTAGATTCCATAAGTTTCCACTGCTTGTTAAAAGAAGAAAAATGCATCCTGGAAGATTCATATTGTGTAACTTGTTGCATGTTAGAAACTCGGTTTGCCCAGTTTTACTCTTCGGTCATGTAGAATTCGGGAAATTATTGTTTGGACCCTGTCTGGCTCTTCAGTTTTTGCAACTCCCATAACATTGCACTGCTGCAACTATTTTTGTACCAACTTATTGGGATCATGATTACTGTACCGCAGATCCTCTAACTGATGCATATTTTGTAGGTGTTGACATAAGCATGAATACTCATCTGAAGACCGTAAAGCTCACAATGAAAGGGAAGAATCCTGTAACCCTTGATCACATCAGCGTGAGAGGAAACAACATTCGGTACTACATCCTCCCTGATAGCTTAAACCTGGAAACGTTGCTGGTTGAGGATACCCCCAGGGTCAAGTCTAAGAAGCCAACTACAGGTACGCAGTTTTACCACAGCTGTTCTAAGGTCAGTTTCCACAAGAACTGTAAACTGATCAGCCTACCTTTTGTTTCAGGGAAGCCTATGGGTCGGGGTCGTGGACGCGGCCGTGGGCGTGGTCGCGGCCGGGGGCGCTGAGCTTTATTGTTCCCTGCTTTGGAAGCTCGTGCAGTGCAAGTCCCTACAGCGTAACCTGCTTCCTCTGCGAGCTATGTCGAAGATTGTTTCTGTTCTGTTAGAAGATGTCAATCTAAGTACGTGTTGATGCGGAATCATCTCGCCTGTTTGACCTATGTTCTTATATATTGTTCGTAATGCATTTTCTCGGGAATTTCACTTGCAGGCCTCCAGACTTTTGAAATGCTAAGTGGCATCCTGTGCCGTTACTTGTTACCCTGGAATTCTTGCCCTTGTGCTTTTGCGTAGCAGTAAGTTGTGTTTGAGTAGAAGCTGACCCTTTTTCTTCTGTGGCAATGCTTGAGATTAAACTGGGCTGGGGGCACTGGCATTTCAGATTACGCATTGATATATTCATCTGAATCATGCACCTGTCCACAATTCTCGCATGTATGCTGCGATGTTAGGCTTGATCACTTTCTGTGATTTGATTTTCTGCCCGGTGTGGTTTAGTTTCCTATAAGTTTGGAACAAATTGAATCATCATTTTTACTTGCAATGTCTACACAAAATCCAGTTAGATGATGGGTGATGTTGGTTCCACTTCTCTCTTTCATCATAACGTTTGATGCTGTGGTGGCCTTTTTTTTTAGAACATTTATATATCCTGGAATCTCTCCATCTTGTTTGTTGAGACAATGTTTTACTGGAATTTAACTCCAAAGGCTTACTATAGTCAGTAAAAGTTTCTGGAATATGTTTGCAAAAAAATAAAAATAGTTGGTAATAGTTTCTGTAACCGGCCACAACCCACAGCGTAATCAGACATAGCCATGCCACAACCTCTTGGCCGTGATGTATCCATCGTTCACGCAGTGCCGTGCCGAATCATGCAACGAGCGTTGTGGGTGATGCGTTTGAAGCGACAGGTTTGGCCGGCCGGCCTATGGTGGTGTCATGTTTGGGACAAGTGTTGGCCGGAGCATTTGCCTCTGTCTCTTCACCGTCTTACGTTTCAGGATCGGGACGAATTAAAACCTCGACGGCGATCAATTTCTTATAAGCTTTATCAAAGTGTTAGAACAAAATTTTGATAATAACCCCTCACATAAATGCGCATCCCAGTCGAATTGATTCCATCCTGTCAACCCCGTTGTCCATCCATCCATGCCCTCCCAGTCCTAACACTTTGTCAATGGAGGACACCCCCAATCAGCCAAGCCGCATGCATTATCCTCTTCCATCTTCTATCTTCTAAAAGCCAAAAGACAAATATTCCGCAGCAAAAGATGGACGAAAAGCAGAAGCGAACCGCCTGTTGCTCTCTGCAAATTGATTCCCCCCACATGCCCCTCGATGCCAAGATGACACATCACGGCATCAATAATCCCGTCTTGTTAGACATGTGTCTTGGGCTAGGCCACACCACACAGGATCGAGATTCCGTGCATGGCGGAAAGGCAACCCGGAGAGAGATTTCCTATCACCCGACCGTTCCACACAGTCTAGCTTCCCTGGCAAGCGATGCCCTACACACCACCGTTGAAGCCAGAAAGAAGGGCGCTCGTTGGAGTGGTTACATAGTTGTCCAGCTCCACCTCCAGCAGTTTTGCTCTCTCTCTCTTGGAGCAAACTGTAACCATTTTCTCTGATAAAAGGGCGTGCCCGCGCTGCTCCAGCCTGCCTGCACGTTCCAAAACCCTCACGCTACAGCACCGTCGCTCGCCTAGAGAGAGAGAGAGAGAGAGAGAGAGAGAGAGAGAGAGAGAGAGAGAGAGAGAGAGAGATCAAGGTTTATATAGAGGAAGAAAAGAGAGGAGGAGGAGGGGGGCAGGCACAGGCAGGCGGGAAGGATGTGCTTCAGGCTCAACAGTAAGGAGAGGGTGGGGTGCTGCCTGCTGGTGCTGCTGTGCATCGCGCTCCTCGTCGGCGTCCTCTTCGGGATGGGCGTCTTCCGCCACGGCTACGACAAGTTCACCGAACTCGGCCGCAACCACACCTGCTACGACTGCCACACCAACTAGCCACACCCTCGCCGGCTCACGCGCCGTCGGCTTGCTGCCCTACTCATGTGCATGTCTGTATGTATAGCAAACCGTGCAGAATTTTGTTGCTCTGGTACGCAGCCGAGGGTACGGACTGTTGTTGTGTTGCTGCTGCTGTGGCCGTCTCCTACTCCTTCCGGTCCATGCTAATTGCCGCTCAAATTGAAGTATCTAGAACTGAAATACGTCTAGATACATTTATTTCAGCAACCAACAACTAATATGGATACAGGGCTCTCGGTTTCTTGTGTTGCATCAATCATTTTGTAGGAACGAGCTGGAATGGTTTGGCCTATTTCCAAACCTTATAAACCTGAAGAGGAGAAATATATATAATAAAAACTACTCCCGTTGTTTTAAAACGTAAGACCTATGGTTGTAACTCAACACGAACTACGGTCGACAAACAAGCAAAGTTAGGGTCGAAGGAACTTAGAAATGCTTTGGAAACTTTTTGCTTATGATCTCTAAGAAAAAAAATAGACGAACATTATTAAGGGAAAAGAGGAAAACAAGTCAATTACAAGAGAACCAAAAAAAAACTATTTATTTTACAACAACTACCTCAAACTCTCCACAAGATATATTCAGATTTAGACATAAGAAAAACAAATTAACACATATCCTTCAGCCAAATAGCAACAAGCTTCATCCGATTAAACTTAACTGAGTACTTTGGATGGTTCATGTTCAGTGAGTGAAAGCTCAAATTTCACAAGCTCAAGTGTCCTTATAGAATCACGGGTTACCTAGTCAGGCACACATCTGCAACTACTCATGAAAAAACAGTGTTCAATAACTTTAAAGTCTGTGGACCCAAAGGTTTTGAGCTGATTTAAACATACACATTGAATCATACATACTTATTTAATCACACATGCAAATGGATATAATTCGTGAATCCTAAATGACACGGCTGGAAGCATCTGATGGATTACAGTGATTGTATACAGTATAAGGAAATGAACTGAACCTATTTTGACTGGCTCACTGGAACATAATCCATAGGCGCGTGAAATAACAAAGCACCCTGGAGTTACAATCACTCGCAACTCGAAATAATGTAACAGGTATTGTAACACATGCCATGCGATTTTGTACACCATGGATCGTTCCATTAGCCGCAGCAGCTGCCACCTTGGGAAGACGAAGCACCAGCACCTCCAGCTTGGCCAGGAACTGCATAGCCAACTTTGATTCCATACGACTGCAAAAATTAAGAGGAGAAATCAGTACATGCTCAGGGCCAGGAACAAAGTACCGCAGGGAAAGCAGCAATGTAACCTTTTTTGTCAGTTCAACAGGCAAAATTTTAAAAGTGTTCTTGGCAGGAAAATGGCATTTGCTGCAATAGCAACACTGCTGCCCTACCGCTTATTAACTTCTTCTGCCAACAATGGAGGGCAACGGATCTCTCTTTTTCAGCACGAAGAAAAGAATCTCCTTACTCCATTAAACTACTACAGCGAAATTTATGTAACACCGTCATCATCTTTTAGTAATCTTATTAGGGTCCATATAAAGGCTCTCAGTAAAGTGGTGGGGTTTCTGTACGATGGGAATGAAGCAAGGCATTTACACGGGTTGTATCTTGTGCTTTCGCAATAAAAATATTGTAACTTGTAAGGCAGGCATTCATGCGTTGTAAAGTGGAGTAGAATATACATCAGAAACCTGAGCCTGAAATCACCTAATAATATTAAATGATGCAACTTAAGGATCACACAGCACTTAAAAGGCATCTCTAGTTCTCTACATACCAGGGAAATTTTGTGGCACAACATGTTTGTTAATAATGTAATTAAGTTGCATAAATGATTGCTAATATACAATCTCACTTTTCACTAAGCAGACAAAAGAAATGATATGATATTTGAAACTGAATCTCATTTAGGTACATCAGACAAATTTTGTGGTGCATAAGTAATAATAAAGATAACATTATACATTCTCACTTTTCACTAAGCATAATAACAAAGAAAATGATTTGATATTTGAAAATTTACCTCATTAGATACATCAAAGACACCATCCTGAATTTTCTTGTATATTGCTCCAGCAGTCTTGACAAAGCCCTGTATTTCAAATCGAATGAGACAATGGTCCATGGAGAAGGCCTTAATTGCACAGAGATGCATCAAGAATCAATCATCACCTCCTCGACATTTTGTGCAGTTTTTGCAGATGCCTCCATAAAGATGAGACCATTCTCCTTGGCAAACTGCTCGCCTTCCTCGAAGCTCACGGCACGCCTATGGGATAGGTCACATTTGTTTCCAACTAGCATTATTGTCATGTTGGCATTTGCATGTTGCCTTGCATCTTCCAGCCAGCTTGCAAGATGATTAAAGGTTTCCCTCCTAAATTCGGTATGACATGGATATTAACACCATGGTTAGCTAGTTTCAGATAACTATGCACTTAATCTAACCAGGCAGCTTTCACTATATTGGGCAAGTACCTGGTGATGTCATAAACCAAAAGAGCACCAGCAGCTCCCCTGTAGTATGATCTAGTTATCGATCTGAATGACTCCTGGCCTGCCTGTAATGTTAACGCGGCCACATAAGATATTTTTTTTATTTACCTTGACAAACTAAATATGACACCAAGGTTTATGGCACGACAATGAGAAGGAAGCTAAACTACACATTTGTGCATCTCATGACAGCTAATTCATACAGAAACTCGATGAAGTCGCAATTATGAATGGTGAAACCAGAATCACACTACAAACAGCAGTTTTAACTCTACGATTATCCTAGTGAGGCACAGTAATTCCTAGCGCCACCTCTTTCCATCTGCGCTTGGCACTAACTGCCACGGTAAGAAGACAAATCGATCTAGGCGCGTGTCAGCTAGGAAAGGCAAAGAGAAATGAGGAATTGGTCGCGGAGAGGTACCGTGTCCCAAATCTGGAGCTTGATGGGCTTGTTGTCGATGGTGATCATCCGGGCGCCGAACTCGACGCCGATGGTGAGGTCGTGGACGGGCTGGAAGCGCTTGTCGGTGAACTGCAGCAGCAGGCACGACTTGCCGACACCTGCACGACCACCCGACCGTCAGCGCGAGCCAGATTCAGCAGAGGCGGACACAGATCTCCCCGACGACGGGAGCAGCAAAGTGCCGCACGGATCCGCCCAATCTCCCCGGAACGAGGAGGGGTCGGCGGAGGGGGAGGGGGAGCGCACCTGTGTCGCCGATGATGATGTACTTGAAGAGGTAGGCGTACGACATCTCTCCTCCGCCGCGGCCGCAGCAGCTACTCCGGGGAGAGGCGGGGTTCAGGGGATTTGGAGGGGAGCAGCGACGAGGGAGAGAGGGGGGATTTCCTCCTCTGTTTACTTCGGAAGGAAGGAGACGTGGCTACGTGGTCGAACTGATCTGGGGGCGGTTCGCTTCGGCGATTTAGCCAGGCAGCGGTCGCGTGCGGGTTATTGATTTCGAAATCGGTATGTCGCTGTCCCTCGGCCGACCAGGACCGGTGGGAGCAAGCGAACCCCAAGCCCAAAGATGGAGCGCACGGGTGCCGACTTGCCGTGGATGGAGAACGAACTGGAACTGTAGGATGGGCGAGTTTGGTTAGGGGTCGGCACGTCGGGCCGGGTTCAGGATTGTCATCATGAAGCTAGTCGGCTTGTAGACCCGCCGAGGACGGGCAAGTTTTGGATCGGGATTAGTTGAAATCTCCACGCCACCGTTTTCCTTCCTTGTATACACGAGAAGCAAAGAAGCCGGCGTGCCAGTAGTGCCAATGCCAAATGCCACTCGAACTCGTGCTCTCCAACATAGGGCGAACTTGAATTGGATAAATTATTTGGTTGGCTACAAGCTACAGGTGTGCCTTCTCACGCTGGATACGGAGGAGTCACCAGGCCAGTCGGCCACCTGAGGATAGGGAAATGTTGTGTTGGGTTGCCCCATTTTAGAGGGTACCATTATTGACCATCAACCATGTCAATACGGAAGAACTGCTACATCTCTTCCTAAATTAAACCACTGAAACGTCTTATATTTAGAAACAGAGGATGAATAAAATTATTTTGACATCCCTTTTATGCAGTTGAAAGCCTCGGCTATTTAATTCTTTTGTTATCTTTGACATTCCACTTTCAGGAAATATAGCTGCTTTTGGCAGTGTCCACTCTTTTTTCTTCCGTGCCGCAACCGACTTCCACCGTCTATAGTGTCATCGATGATTATGCACCATGTATTTTTGTGACTCAACTACCTTGGACGTAGGGCGAACATCAAATCAGTCGGCTTCAGGGTAGGCTTCTCGGGCTGGGTACAGAAGGGTCCCAGGCCACCTGAGGATAGGAAAATGTTAGGGTAGCCGGTTTATACACCCACCTGCGGATGGAGAAATGGCAGGCATGTCGGCTTGTATACCCACCTGAGATAGAGAAACATTGGGCTATTCCACTCAAAGGTAGTATTGACTACCGACCATCCACCATGTCAATTAAACAAGTATTAATAAATTTTGTTAACCGTTCAAAGCCTTCCTTGTAGTTTTAAATTCTCTCTGAATCTTCTGTCATCTTTGGCATTGTGGGATGAAATGTTTTTTTTCACAAAACACAGCAAACCTTCACTAGTGACCACCTTTTTCTGTCAAAAGGGAGCAATGAGTTGTGACTCCCTTGAACATAGGGAAAACATGAATTAGATGAACGAACTGTTTGGCTTTAACATTGGATTCTCACGCTGGATACGAAAGGATCACGAGGCTGGTCGGCTTATAGACCCAACTAAGGATAAGGATTTTGATACGTCCATTTTGCATCATGCTTTTATATCGATATTTATCGCATTATGGGCTGCTATTACACGTTATGTCACAATACTTATGCCTATTCTCTCTTATTTTACAAGGTTTACAGAAGGAGGGAGAATGCCGGCAGCTGGAATTCTGGGCTGGAAAAGGAGCAAATATTAGAGACCTATTCTGCACAACTCCAAAAGTCCTGAAACTCCACGAAAGTCATTTTTGGAAATAATAAAAAATACCGAGCGGAAGAAATACGTCGGGGGGGCACCACCTGTCCACGAGGGTGGGGGCGCCCTACCCCCCAGGGCGCACCCCCAGCCTCGTGGGGCCCCTGTTGGCTCTCCGGTGGCCATCTTCTGCTATATGAAGTCTTTCGTCGAGGAAAAAATCATAAGCAACCTTTCGGGACGAGACTCCGCCGCCACGAGGCGGAACCTTGGCGGAACCAATCTAGGGCTCCGGCAGAGCTGTTCTGCCGGGGACACTTCCCTTCGGGAGGGAGAAATCATAGCCATCGTCATCAACAACGCTCCTCTCATCGGGAGAGGGCAATCTCCATCAACATCTTCACCAGCACCATCTCCTCTCAAAACCCTAGTTCATCTCTTGTATCCAATTCTTGTCTCCAAGTCCGGGATTGGTACTAGTAGGTTGCTAGTAGTGTTGATTACTCCTTGTAGTTGATGCTAGTTGGTTTATTTGGTGGAAGATCATATGTTCAGATCCTATATGCATATTAATACCCCTCTGATTATGAACATGAATATGCTTTGTGAGTAGTTACGTTTGTTCCTGAGGACATGGGAGAAGTCTTGCTATTAGTAATCATGTGAATTTGGCATTCGTTCGATATTTTGATGAGATGTATGTTGTCTAGCCTCTAGTGGTGTTATGTGAACGTCGACTACATAACACTTCACCATTATTTGGGCCTAGAGGAAGGCATTGGGAAGTAATAAGTAGATGATGGGTTGCTAGAGTGACAGAAGCTTAAACCCTAGTTTATGCGTTGCCTCGTAAGGGGCTGATTTGGATCCATATGTTTCATGCTATGGTTAGGTTTACCTTAATACTTTTGTTGTAGTTGCGGATGCTTGCAATAGAGGTTAATCATAAGTGGGATGCTTGTTCAAGTAAGAACAGCACCCAAGCACCGGTCCACCCACATATCAAATTATCAAAGTACCGAACGCGAATCATATGAACATGATGAAAACTAGCTTGACGATAATTCCCATGTGTCCTCGGGAGCGTTTTTCTCTATATAAGAGTTTGTCCAGGCTTGTACTTTGCTACAAAAAGGATTGGGCCACCTTGCTGCACTTTATTTACTTTTGTTACTTGTTGCTCGTTACAAATTATCCTATCACAAAACTATCTGTTACCACTTATTTCAGTACTTGCAGAGAATACCTTGCTGAAAACCGCATATCATTTTCTTCTGCTCCTCGTTGGGTTCGGCACTCTTACTTATCGAAAGGACTACGATAGATCCCCTATACTTGTGGGTCATCAGATTTGTTGGATTGTCCCACCCAGAAGTAGTTCAAGCTATTGACCAGACACCATGCCAATTGAACAAAAGTATCAATTAGTTTCATTGTTGCTTTTTATGCCACTGAAAGTTTTCTCTGTTGGTTGTTTAATACCCAGAAGTAGTTCTCTCTTTGGTTGTTTGACACATGCCAGATACAGAAGAGTCACGAGGCTAGTTGGCCACCTAAGGTCAGGGAAGTCATGGGTTTGGTTGCCCCATTTTAAAGCGTATCGTTATTTCCCAGTAACCATGTCAATTCAAAAGAAGTATTATCCCCGCTCCTAAATTGAACCACTGAAACATCTTATATGTAGGAAGAGAGAGTGTAAAAGTTAATTTCGTCGTCCTTTTTATGCAACTGAAAGCCTTTTCTGTTCGGATGTTTGTCTCCTCACATGGTACAATCTTTTGTTATCTTTGACATTCCAACATGAAATGTTTCTTTTAGGAATTATGTAGCTACTTTTGGTAGTGTCCACTCTTTTTTCTATGCCGGTAAGCAACCAACTTCCACTTTTTATAGCGTCATCGATGATTATGCACCGTGTACTTTTGTGACAACTCCCTTGGACGTAGGGTGAACATCAAATCAGTCGACTTCAGGGTTGGCTTCTCACGCTGGATACAAAAGGGTCACAGACCACCTGAGGATAGAAAATTTTTAGGCTAGTCGGCTTATACACCCACCCGACATAGAGAAATGATAGGTTAGTCGGCTTGTAAACCCACCAGAGGATGGAGATAGAGAAACGTTGGGCTATTCTCGACTACCAATCATCCACCATGTCAATTAAACAAGTATTAATTAAAAAAAATTGCCGTTGAAAGCCTTCCCTGTAGTTTTTAAGTCTTTCTGAATCTTTTGTCATCTTTGGCATTTTGGGATGAAATATCTTTTTCACGAAATACAACCAACCCTCACTACTGACCACCTTTCTCTGCAATGAGTTGTGACTCCCTTGAACATAGGGCAAACGTGAATTAAATGAATGAACTGTTTGGCTTCAACGTTTGGTTCTCATGCTGGATATGAAAGGTTGGATTGTCCCACCCATACGTGGTTTGAACTATTGACGAGCCATGCCAATTTAGCAAAAGTATCAAATTAGTTTCGTTGTCGCTTTTTATGTCGTTGGAAGGTTTGCCAGTTTGGTCGTTTAATACCTACTAGAAGTAGTTCTCTCTTTGGTTGTTTGACATTAGAGTAAGCTAGACTCGCTATAAGCGGGACGTAGTAGCGCCCGCCAGTGCTAGTTTCCTCTTAATAGACTTCTGCTAAAGCATTGCTGGACCTGGCCCATGCGAGAGCGCGCTATAGGTGATGCTAGCTTTTGTCTCGCAGTAAGCGAGACCTAGCAACACTCGGCCCGTTGGGTGTTCACGAACAAAAACAAGTCTCAGCACAACTTTTTGTACTTTTTGGTGAAGAGCCCACTTGGTGGTGGGGAAAATTATACGAACCAGGAAATCGTTGTTCCTGTAAGCGCTCAAATCTGCAATGCGCTGGAATCTCCTAATCTTCGTTGATTGCGAAGAATAGTGAGCATTTGGTATTTAATGCACATCCTTATGTGTACCAGGCCGGCCCAGGTAGGAGGCTCACAACCATTTTTTTTTTCTGTTTTCTGTACCTACTTTCTGATTTTCTTTCGGTTCACATTTTCCACAGTTTTTTCTTTCATTTTCTGCATCCTTTTCATGGTTTTTAGTGGTCATGTCCATTTTTTCTGCAGTTCCCTATTTTCTTTCACCTCCTTTTGTCTATTTAAATTTATGAATATTGTTTAACGTCCATGAAATTTTTAGATTTTTGAATATTTCCAATTGAAGAATCTTTTAAATGTCGTCAATTAAAAATGTTGAACATTTTTTCATTATTGTTAATCTTCTGAAATCTGTGAATGCTTTTTTAGTTTGAGAATATACGTAATCTTCAACACTTTTTTAAAAATTAGTGAACATTTTTTGAATCTAGGATGGATTCAATTAATATAATGATTTTTATTCCATAATATTTAAAATATTAGGAATAGTACTTATATTAAATATAATACTTTCATGAAACAAACTTAGCTGAAAACCATAAGGGGTTTTCTAAGGATGCATGGTACCGACCCTTTTTTTCTTGCACTTACACTTACGCACGTAGCCCAATGATTTTTTTTACTGGTTTGCCAGAGAACGTACATCACCAACCCTCCCCCTCTTATGCACAAGGGAGCGCTATTAAGCGTGACCCATGCCTGTGATATAATAATTATTCATCGCTTAAAGCAACAAATAGGAGCTCCATGTACACATAGTTTTTGCAAATTTGTTTGCGGTTTTCCAGGTCTTGCTTTCCTGGCTACATCACTGCATTGCCGGCTTGTCGCTTCTCGATACTCGTTACCCCCTTCACCATGGTGGCACGGGCTATGGGATACTCCATTCCTGCGAGTGACAGATGCTTCACCGTGACACCGACACTATACATCAATTTCAAGATACTCATACCGATATATTACTAAAAACAACCATTACATTTTCCCAGTCATGCATTATACTACCTCCCCAAAATAATTGAAGTTATGGGTTTGTTTCTAGACATACTTGTTTAAGTTTGACCAAATTTATAGAAAAATATATCTGACATCTAGAACATCAAACTAGGTAGTGAAATTCTTTATGAAGTATATTTTTGTATTGTGTGTATTTATTGTTGTGGGTCTTAGCACATATATTATATAGTTGGTCAAACTTAACCAAGTTTGACTTAAGATAAACCTAGAATTTCAATTTTTTTAAACATAGGGAGTAGATTATAGTACTGGGTGAATTAGTACAATTTTATTATATAGTACAATTTTGTTTTAATACAATTGTTTAATTTAATAATTAGATGCGGTAGGATTACAATTTAAAAATTTATTTTACTCTACGTTTATGGCTTTTTAAAGATGATAGGGCGAAAGTCACATCTAATGAAATTATTGAAACGTTCAACTATATTACTTATAGAGTTAAATGTAAGCTAACACAATTTTTATTATTATCAAACATATGTTGTCATACATATTAATTATATTGACTATGTTCTTGTGTTCGAACGGTTATTACTTTCTCACCTCTCTTATGTCCAAATCCTGTCTTCATCTGTGCATCTCCTTCCTTTGATCATATAAAAGGAAATGATGGGGGTGGTTGAGGCTCAAATCAAATGCACCTAAAGAACATATGCACCTGATATGCCCGGTCACTAGCTACATGTAAAAATGTGACCATCCACGTTGCTAAAACATATAACTATCAGGAAATTGAAAGAGGCATACATGTAAATTCGCAAAAATCCTAACGCCTGAACGAACAAGGATGTTGTGCTCTGCTCTGACTAAATCTCCTCAAATTATACACTTCATTGGATTGGCTAGGTTAAGTGGACAAATAATTTGGGTCAGTCGATTTGTTTCCAACCGTCTGATGCAAAACAGACGATCATATGGCTTTCTTCAACCTCGTATTCATCTTCTTCCCCAACCACCCTATGGACCAATGGCCGAACAGTCAACCACTGCCGTCCACGGCCGACAGCGCTCCCATGCCAGCCTGGCCGCCCTGCCCTTCCCTCACCGCCATCCACCGCCGTGTTGGCGCCGCCACCTGACCCACCCAATCATCCCTCTAAACTGGCGAGCCCTCCACTCCATCCAAATCGTCAAATTTCTTACTTGCCTACGTTGCCGCTGTGGCTCGTTCTTGGCCGTCGACGGCGGCCTTGATGCTGCACGTCGTCGCCTACTTCCTTCTCCACCGAATCAACTAAAAAATTGAAAATTCAGGCGAGTGACGTCTAACTAAACCGACGCCTAATACTCGACGCGAAGTATGTGCTCTCGAGGTCAAATGCTCTATGATGAACAATAAACTAAAAAATTATGTTTTTCTATTGTCAAACTTTGACAAATACTTTGTGTTCTTGCAAAAATTATCATGAAATAACATTCATGAAAGTCGTAAAAATATTGATGCTCCCAAAAGATTCAACATTTTTTTTTGAATTTAAGCTGTTCATCCCAAGCTCATTTGAGCCGAGGAGCAGAAGATGACTTTCGCCTAATACTCTCCTACTCCTATAATACTGTTTACGTGGCCATTTGTTAGTCTTCTCTTGACTGCCATTTGGCCATTTGCTAGTCACTACCGATGAGGTGCCCCTTGACACGGCGCCGCTGTCAACTTCGAGAAGCTCTAAGCAGGACCGCCACGCGTCGCTCAGACCCCTCCCTTTCAGCTTTCATCTGCTTCGAACCACTCCGCCACTACGCAGTTCGCAGTTCCACTTTCCCACCGCCCTGACCGACAGCAGCAAGTGCAGATGGATCCCACCGTCCCCAACCCCGGCGACCACGCCGCCTCCACCCCCACCAACACCACCGTGACCCTCCCGCCGCTCACCCTCCGCGACGCGCCGCGGCTCCCCGCCTCGCCCTCCGGCGCCACCGCGGTCCCCAACCCGATCTCCAGCCACCCCTACTTCCACCCGCCCCCCACCTTCTACATCTCCCCGGGGGACGTCTCCCTCCGCCACGCCTTCTTCGACCTCTCCTCCGGGAGCCCGAACCCGCTGGTCGCGTACCGCCGCGCGGGCCCCCGCGAGAGCCTCGCCGTCAACCCGGCCCGCGCCCGCGCCGCCCTCGTCACCTGCGGGGGGCTCTGCCCGGGCCTCAACACCGTGCTGAGGGAGCTCGTCGTGGGGCTCCATGAGCTCTACGGCGTCCTCGACGTCTTCGGCGTCGCCGCGGGGTACCGCGGGTTCTACGGCGCTGACGACGACCACGTGCGGCTGGACCCGGCCTCCGTGGACGACTGGCACAAGAAGGGCGGCACCGCGCTCAAGACGACACGTGGTGGCTTTGATCTTAACAAGATCGTCGATGGCATCGTCGCGCGCGGGTATACGCAGGTAAAAGCAACTCTGACGCAGCTTTCAGATTTTCACTAGAGACAGTGATTACTCCCTCCTTCCATCTATATAGGGCCTAATGCGTTTTTGAAGGCTAACTTTGACCAAATATTAGAGTAATAATATATGACATGCAACTTACACAAAGCACACCGTTAAATTCGTGTGTGAAAGGAGCTTTCAATGATATAATTTTTCACATTGTGCATGTCATGTACTATTAATCTTGTCAATAGTCAAAGGCGGTCTTAAAAAACGCATTAGGCCCTATATAGATGGAAGGAGGGAGTACTTGCAAAACCATGAGGTGATGTACAGAATGCGTAAGCACTTAAGATTGGGATCAGCTTGGCCTTACTCTAATACACTAAAATTGTTCAAAGTTGCGATTTAAAGGATCATGGTGTATTACAGAAAAGTCTAAAAAATACTCGTGATTGTTCGTGTTAGGGCATTTCTAACCGATCCCCTAAAAATAAAGGAGGATCCAGCGGAGTAAACCTTTAGTGGAGTTTTGGCCGGACCTAGCCTCTCCTATATATAACAGAGTAAACTTACATTTGGCTCATACATTTCGTCGAACACTTGCTATGCGACCATGGTGACCACGCTGGCAACGCTGGAGAGCACACCAAACACGCCGGACGTCGCACCTCTGCTTGCATTGATCGAGGCTTACGCTGACAGCGGCGAGCAGCAGCAGCAGCATCATGCAGCGGGGAGGAGCAGCGGCGTGCAGCACGAACCAGCGGCGGCGAGCAGCAACAGCAGAAGCACACAGCGTGGAGGAGTAGCGGGCAGCAGCAGAAGCATGCAGCGGGGAGGAGCAGCAGCACGCACTGGCGGCGGCCAGCAGCAGCACTCACCGGTGGCGGCGAGCAGCAGCAACAGCAGCACGCAGCGGGGAGGAGCAGCGGCGAGCAGCAGCAGCAGCATGCACCGGCGGCGGCGAGCAGCAGCAGCAACACGCAGCAGCGGCGGGCAGCAGCAGCAGCACACAGTGGCCGTACCCGTAGTAGTACGGGCAGGGGTCACCGGCGAGGCCGGAGGTCGCCACCGTCGACAAGGGAGCTTTACGTGAGTCGCCGGCCAGCCACAAGGAGGCCTTTGCGTGAAGAAAATTTATCCTCGGCCACCTCCAGACGGAGTATATTTAGGGCTTGGATAGGCGGCGGAGGATAAATTATCCTCCTCTATTCGGTTTTGGGGATCGGCTAGGTGTGGCTGCGGCATAGAGGAGGAAAACCGATTGTCCTATCTTATAGCCGGATAGAGGATCGGTTAGAGTTGGCCTTAGTTAGGATCAAGATTTTGGTGTAGTTACTAGTTAGGATCGACGAGGCGGAAGACCCAGCCGCCGCCCCCGCGTTGCCCGCATCTGGCGACTCGGGGGAAAACACCGGTCGCCTCCCCCCGTCCCCGCCACGTTGCCGCCGGAGAGCCGGCCAGCGAAGCCGCGCCGCGCTCCAGGATGGTGGCGGCTGGGCTGTTTTTTCCCCTCACACCGTCATACCTTCGTCCTGAGCGACGCCGGCGGCGGCTGCTCGAGCGCTTCAGTTTGGTGGCCAGTCTCGCACGGGTGCTCTCGTGGACGCGATGGGCACAGGCGGCTCTCCACCACGGGGGATCTGGCCGGCGTGCTTTGATCCGTGCGCAGGCATCGCGTTGTGATGATGCGGCGGCCGGGCTCGGCTCCGGCGTATCGCGCGGGCATCCGGCGTGCTCGCTGCTCTCTGCCAGATGCGGGCAAAGGTGGTGGCCGTGGGTCTCGGTTATCGTCCAGATCTGACATCGGCTACGGTGGCGCGGTTGGGGGCCTGACGGCGCCGGGTAGGCACCGTGGTGGTGCCGATGGTGGCCGGCCAGGCAGCGGCAGACTGGTTCGGGGCGGCGTGGGGGCCTGCTGCCGTGAATAAAGGTGGCGGTCCTTGTGCTCTGCTCGCATCACGGCAACATTCAGCATGATCGGCCCTCCTTGATCTGGTCATCGACGGGTTCCGGAACTGCTAACAGCGATCTTGCCTAGGAGATCTGGATCGGACAGTATCCGGTCGTGCGCGTCCAGATCAGCCTACGAGGTTCTGAGGGCGCAGGGCGAAGCTCTGGAGTTTGTTGATACCATGGACATGTCGGCCTCTCGATTTCCATGGAATAGACGACGAGGGAGAAGGTCATGGTGACTGAGATCGGAGGATCAGTTAGTCGGACGGGGCCTTGGTGGCGATGGAGTCAGCCAGGTGTTTGATAACTCTCAGAAGCAGCACTGATAAGTGGGGGCGGCAGCATTGCAGGATTTCATTTTTGGTGGTGCTCTTTGGGTGCCGAGTCGTGACTTTAAGGGTGAAAGCCTAAGGTCTGACCTTCATTGGTTGTGCCTGGCAATTGTCTCGCTGAAGGAATTGTTTTGAGAGCTCGGACTTCCTTCAGGTTGAAAACCTAAGATCTTGGATCGGGCAACGACGGTGTTTGTGCACTGTTTCCTCCTTGAAGGCGTTGCTTTTGAAGACCTCTTATGTTTTCTGGGTGTTGTATTTGGTGGTGGTTGGTGTGGTACTGACGAGAGGAGTTGATCGCTATGACGGGACCTTTGTTTTTCCTTTCTTTTTTTGTTTTTCTTCTTTGGCTGTGTGCATCCTGTATGTCTTGTGACATCTTGTAGGTGCAGAGGCTGGGTGTAATTGGTATCTTCGCGATATTAATATATTCCCCTTTTCAAAAAAAGTTACTAGTATGTTACTACCTATTTTTGTTGTCAAAAAATATAAGTATACAATGTTAAATGTGCTGCTTCACATGTCAATTGTTCCTGTTCTTCAGGCCTTGATCTTACTATCCTACCTGAATATCCCTTTTATGACAATTCACAGGTCTATGCGATTGGCGGGGATGGAACCATGAGAGGAGCAGTGGCGATATTCGAAGAGTTTAAACGGCGTGGTTTGAGGATCTCCATTACAGGGATCCCCAAAACCGTGGACAACGACATCGGTATCATAGACAGGTCGTTTGGGTTTCAAACTGCAGTGGAGATTGCTCAGCAGGCGATCGACGCGGCACATGTGGAGGCTGTGAGCGCTGTGAATGGCATCGGTCTTGTCAAACTCATGGGCAGGAGTACGGGTCACATTGCTCTTCATGCCACCCTGAGCAGCCGAGATGTTGACTGCTGTTTGATTCCTGAGATTGATTTCCACGTTGAAGGGAAGGGAGGCCTGTTTGAGTTCCTGTATGAAAGGATAAAGAAGAAGGGACATGCTGTCGTCGTCGTTGCTGAAGGCGCTGGTCAGGAGGTGATTCCCCGGACTGATGACCAGAAGCGCGAGCAGGATGAGTCTGGCAACATGCTGTTCCTTGATGTTGGCCCCTGGCTGAAATCTGAGCTGGGTAGATGGTGGAAGAGAGAACACCCCACTGAGTTGTTCACTGTGAAGTATATCGATCCTACCTACATGATTCGAGCAGTCCCAGCAAATGCTACTGATAATCTATATTGTACCCTGTTGGCGCATTCAGCCATCCATGGGATCATGGCTGGGTTCACTGGCTTCGTACCTGGCCCGATAAATGGGAATTACAGCTACATACCACTGGAAGATATTGCCGTGGCCAAGAACCCAGTGGATGTGAATGATCACAAATGGGCATGGGTTAGATCAGTCACAGACCAGCCTGATTTCCTAAAGCCCTAAGATTAAGGCCCAAGTTCTGCGGTGCCAGGAAGTAGTAAGTTGATCTACCCCTCTCTGGATGACAGTCAAAATTATTTTCTTTTAATCTAGGTTTCCGTTCTTCAATAAAGCATCAGTGAGCGTGTTCTCTGGTTTGTGTGTTTGTGTGTATGTCTGCAAAGTTGTTGTAATTCTGTTGTAAGTATGAATTCTCCTGAATATTTTTAGTGGGCATGAAATGGTGTTTAGAGGCCCGAGGGCAAATGGCGATCTTACTTCTGACCAAATCTTGTTTTCAAATATCAACTAGCAACTTAGTACTTTCGCTGACGGACATGGAGTTTCTTAGCCTGAGCTCATATGAGCTCAGTGAACAGTAAAATCAGAAAAAAAAGTGAAAAGAAGTTTAAAAAATTCTGAAATTTTTTAGTGACAAACATTGACAAAAGTCTTCATTACTTGTGAAATTTCATGATGAAATGACATTTTTAGAAGCCGTGGCTAAAAAAATAAAATCGATGTTCCAAAAATGTCATTTTCAAAAGCATTTTGGAGTGATAATTTTGCCGTTATTTCTCATGGCTTCTACAAATGTCGTTTCACGATAATTTTGCAAGCGTCGAAAACTTTTGTCACTAAAAAGATTCAGAATTTTTCATTTTCTTAATATGTTTTTGATTTTACTGTTAATCCAAGCTCAGGACCAGAAGTCTAGAAGTGTACTTTCGCTAACTTCATGTCACTAAAGCATTGTCTATCTTTGATAGTAAGACACTTTGCGTTGCAAGTCATTAGAGACGAGCGTATTGTCGTAACTCTACATACTACGTTTACGCTATCAATCGTTACACAAGGCCTATTAGCTCAGCTGGTTAGAGCGTCGTGCTAATAACGCGAAGGTCACAGGTTCGAGACCTGTATGGGCCACATTTTTTTTTTTGCATATCATTCTCATTCTCCATTCCATTTTAGCATGGGAATTCCAAGTTTTCAACTGAATCATGAAGGACTTATTTTTATTCGTTCTGTCCAAAAGTCCCTCATAGAATCTCCCCATACTGAATTTACATGAATTCTGAAGGATTCATGTTTGTATCACCGAAGGTTAATGCCAGTTTAAACAATAACTTCACTCTCTATTCACTGGCGTGCTTATGTCAATGTTCCCTTATACATGACCCCCAAACTTGAAGAAGAAAATCAGGTAGGCAGCACACATGATGACTCTCATGCAGCATCTGCATCTTGAGAGCCGCCCCTCCTCCTCACCCCCCCTCTTCCCTTCCTCGCCGCCGCTTGAGGCAGCCGCCGGGCAAGCCCGGGGCGCCAAGGATGGCGGCGGCGGGGCCTCGGTTGCCCTGCCTTTGCGTGGGGAACCCTGGATCTGGAGCGGCGGCTCCATTGGCAAGGCACGGCCGGCGGGCGGTGGATCTGGCGTCCCGGCCGCGCGGGCGGCGGGATCCGGTGGTCGTTGGCTGCCGGCGGTGGCTTCTGCGGCGGTCGGTGCGCGCGATCTGGCGCCTCCCCTCCTCCCCTGTTCGGCGTGTGGGCCAGCCTGGTCGGGCCGCGCTTCCTCTTGATCGCCGGTTCTGTACAGGAGGCGCTGCTAGTGGTGGAGATCTAGTTCGGGCGAATGGCCGGCCATGACCGGCCGCGCCGACGGCGACGCCTGAGGGCGCCGTTCCCCTCCTTGGAGGCGTCGGTATGGACTGATCTCCTCACTTCCCCTTCCCCTAGGTCTCCCGGGCGAAAGCCCTAACTTTGTTGGGCAGCGGCTGGTTAGAGCGTCGTGCTAATAACGCGAAGGTCACAGGTTCGAGACCTGTATGGGCCACATTTTTTTTTTTGCATATCATTCTCATTCTCCATTCCATTTTAGCATGGGAATTTCAAGTTTTCAACTGAATCATGAAGGACTTATTTTCGCGTTATTAGCACGACGCTCTAACCAGCTGAGCTAATAGGCCTTGTTGGGCAGCATCTGCATCTTGAGAGCCGCCCCTCCTCCTCACCCCCCCTCTTCCCTTCCTCGCCGCCGCTTGAGGCAGCCGCCGGGCAAGCCCGGGGCGCCAAGGATGGCGGCGGCGGGGCCTCGGTTGCCCTGCCTTTGCGTGGGGAACCCTGGATCTGGAGCGGCGGCTCCATTGGCAAGGCACGGCCGGCGGGCGGTGGATCTGGCGTCCCGGCCGCGCGGGCGGCGGGATCCGGTGGTCGTTGGCTGCCGGCGGCGGCTTCTGCGGCGGTCGGTGCGCGCGATCTGGCGCCTCCCCTCCTCCCCTGTTCGGCGTGTGGGCCAGCCTGGTCGGGCCGCGCTTCCTCTTGATCGCCGGTTCTGTACAGGAGGCGCTGCTAGTGGTGGAGATCTAGTTCGGGCGAATGGCCGGCCATGACCGGCCGCGCCGACGGCGACGCCTGAGGGCGCCGTTCCCCTCCTTGGAGGCGTCGGTATGGACTGATCTCCTCACTTCCCCTTCCCCTAGGTCTCCCGGGCGAAAGCCCTAACTTTGTTGGGCAGCGGCGGCGCTCAGGGCGCCGTTCCCTTCTTGAAGGCGCCGCTTTGGGAACCTTGGGGTTGGGTGGCGCTTGTGGGTGGTGGGCGACGGCGGTGGTGCGGCCCTATCCTAGCATGGATTTACGTCCGTTGCTTGGAGATGGACTCGCATAGGTGGAGGGCGTCGTGGTGGCGTCAACGGCGGAGGACCTGCCAAGGCTCGCATAGGTGGAGGTCGTCGTTTGGCGTCGTGGTGACGTCGATGGCGGAGGACCTGCCAAGGTTGTCACCTCAATCTGCTCTGAAGATGGACCAGTGGAAGATGACGGCAACGACACATGTGAGTGCGTCGGACCGGTTTGAGCCCCGGACCCGGCAGATGGCTCGGTCCGGGCCTCCGGCTTTAGATGTTAGGCTTAGGTGAGAGGTCTGGGTATGTGGCCTAACTTGCACCCCTTCATCATTTGTATAGGAGTAGCGGCAGATGTTGCCAAGATGGCGGATTCAGGCATATTGTTGTTCTACTTTGTAAGGTCCTCGAGAATAATCAATAAAATGGCCGCATGCATCTCCCAGATGCAGAGGCCGGGGGTCATCCTCCTTTCTAAAAAAAAACATGGTCTATTTTTCTGCATATCATTCTCTGATCATTGATCTCCTCTCATTCTCCATTTGAGCATGGGAATTTCAAGAATTCTGAAGGACTTATTCGTTCTCTCCAAAAGTCCAAACGTCCCTCTGAATCTCCCCATACTTAGTTTACATGAATTCTAAAGGATTCATGTTTGTATCACTGAAGGTTAATGCCAGTTTTAGACAGTAACTTCACTCTCTGTTCACTGGCGTGCTTATGTCAATGTTCCCTTATACATGGTCTATCTATTTGGTAAGAATAGGAACGTTGTTTCGAAGTTTCAGTGAGGTCCGGTTCATACATATCTCCCCATACTGAATTTCAGAAGTAAATGTAAACACCAGGAGCCCATTTTTTTCTATAGGATAATAGTCCAGACAGTGGAGGATGTAACAGGGTGACCCAACCACCTCGAGTAATCACAATGGACAAAATATATGTACACCATGTACAGAGGAGATCACAACCTCCTCAGCTACCCCATTCCAGCAACTAGCTAAGCTAAGCTAGTCATCGGTGCTTCTTCATTGCTTGCAATCTCTTTTTTCACTCACCACCATGTCTGCAGCTGCAAGAACCCAGTCAAGATTCAGAGCAAATCGGCTCGATTTCGATCGGCAGGCCTCTCGGGAACTCCACGTACGGGTATGCCATTGGAATGTCATCGCCATCGATTTTCCATCTGCAGGCACCAAATTATACTATGATCAGTAACTATAGAGATTCAGTAAGCACTTATCTCCTTACTCTGAAAAAAAGTAGAGGGAGATGCATTTTCTTCTGTCACAATCTGATAACTGCAGATATCTATGGACCAGATTTAGTACCACTCAACTTGCATGCCATACTTATTGGATACTCCATGCTGCCATGTTTGCACAGCATCTTAATTAGTAGTATGAGACTGATAACTGCATCAGCCTGTGGTCATGCTATTCATATTTCCTCTGGTTAGTTTCATTCTTAAGTTGATTTATCCTTGCAAAATATTTAGGTTCTTCGTTTCTCTGATTTGTGGCTCTTGCTGCGTCAGTAGTTACCTGTGTATCTCTTAATAGGCTAGGACAAATCTTTTACCTGAAATTGAGCACAAGGTGATGGAGGAAGAAAGCAGCCTCTACTTTGGCAAGCTCTGATCCAGGGCAGAGCCTGGTGCCACCGCCGAACGGCGTAAACTTCTTGCTTGTACCTTGGCTTGGGCCCTGTTGCATCAATCAATTGTACAAGTCATGCATATGAGCTAGCTTCATCAAGGGAGTTAATAAAATGAAGAAGCAAAGCCAAGGATGCTGGCTTTGAGGGAGGAATCATGGTTAGGACCATGTACAGAAGGCACTAGGCCCTCAGCCAAAGCCTGCTTGGCATCTGAAGATACCAGGATAGTTGCAAGTAATTATTATGGCATGGGTTAGTTGGACGCTCACTAATTAAAGGCATCAATTAGTTAACAGAGCAACCTTAAAGAAGATTCTCTCAAAGCTACAGATAAGCTCTTCTGATTTGTTCTCACCTTTTCATTGTATAAAATAGTTTAACAAAAAAGCATATTATGTCAAAGTTAGGCTTCCCTAAACAAGCATATTATGTTAAAGCTAATCTGCATAAACTAAGTTGTATTCATTACTTGACTACAAATATAGATGCCCGTGCACATGGTATGGAAATCAGACATACCTCCCATCTGCAAGGCTGAAACTGTTGGGCATTTCCATGAAGCGAGGGGTTCAAATGAACAGCACTGAAAACAGGTAGGACCTTCCAGCCAGATGGAATCAGATACTCTGCAACAGAGCAAAAGAAGAGGTCCACTTGCTTTTGAGCATCTTCTATCAAAAGCTAGGTGTTTAGGAATAACAATGCTCACAAATCAGCAATAAAGGCCCAACCGCCCCCTTTGCCTGATCCATTATCATGTGATGAGCACAATGGGATCTGCTAGGAAAGCCTCAAATACTAGCAGGGTTAATTACCTTTGTATCTGACATCTTTGAGGGCCTTCCTGTGGACAAACTTGACAATGTTTCCACATCTCAGCGCCTCATTGATAACCTGAAAGGACATCCACGCATGTATGTATGTATCATTGAACCATTCCAATTATTACAGAACATATTAAGAGACCCTTCCCCATCTGCACTGTTCTTGCAAAGTGTTGTTTGCTCTAGTCAAAATTCCAGATATAGGCAGGCATATGGACAGAAAAAAAACTCCCATCAGTTTTGGAGGGTCACATATTTGTGCGAATGGCTGATAATAGAAAGAAAAAGGATCCCTGCTTACCAACCGGCTACATGTCCTAAAGCGTGTACTGAATGATCATCATCTTACTTACATGTTGGGTATATTCCATCTTCTTGTAGTCCTCGGAGCTCAAGCACTCCTCCTTTGCTTTGGTAGATCTTATGCCTTGATGCTCCCTCTGCATGCACAGCATGTTCATATATAATAAGTGACATGCACACAACCACCAATCACCTGTGGCTTAAGCTTGATCAGGTATGGTATGTACCTTCACCAGGTCCAGATCTTGAGCTGACTGCCCAAGGAAGTAGACGACCATGGAGATCATGAGTGAGGTGGTCTCATATCCTCCTAGCAGGGAGTCCAGCACAAAACTAACTTTCTCCTCGTCAGAGAGTTCATCGGTTGACAGGAGCACGTTGAGGAAATCATCCCTCTTGCAGCAGTCAGCCTTCCTCCTCTCCTCGATAATGCCCTTCACAGTGCTTGATATCCTCTCTCTGGCCTGAGAGGAGTGATCAACATACCCAAGAACCTCACTGTTAGAACAATCTATATACACATACGTATCTTCAATGTAAGCTTGGTACAAATGGGTATACCAGAGTTTCATGAGCTTGATGCATGGTGAAGTACATAAAAAATACCAGAGTTGTTTACTGAATTACCTGGACAGCTTTGGCGTATGGGGTCCCTGGGATGCGGAGAGGGAAAGAGATGAGGCCCTTCATGAAGGTGAGGAAGTCCTCCAGTATCATGGCAGTGACAGGCTCCTCCGGTGACAGCCCCAGCACCTGCTTCACTATCACACTGAATGCAAACTGTGCCAAAGGAAAAAAAAAGAGTCAGAAAAAGAGAGTCAAAATACGGAGAAGAATGACCCTGGTAAGTCAAAGCCAGCGTTTGAAAAAAAATCTGATGATGCATCAGCAAGTAACAGCATGATGATGTAGCCATAGGCAACATGTGCAGAGTTTTTCCTCCAAGTTTCACGGGATCATGTCCCCACTGATGCATGTCTAGCTAGCTTTGGTTGTAGTTAGTGCATGCACGGGGCGACCAACCTTTCTTGCCTCCTCGCAGAAGGTGATGTTGCCGCCCTTGCCATGCCATGATCCGACTATGTGCAGCGCAATCCTCTCAATGTCGCCAAGGTAGCTTGGCTTGAGCTTCGTGGAGGTGACCAGGGCCAGAGCAAGGTTCCTGAGCCGCTTGTGGTCCTCCCCCAGGACCACCAGCATGGAGGACTTGCCCAGTATGCCATGAATTGGCCTGGGGTAGCTGCACTGGAACAGCCTCTCCTCATTCTGCAGGATGAAGTGGTTCAGCTCCTGGTCACAGGACACTACGGTGGGGGTGCAGAACAGATGGGACTTGAACACCCTCCCGTACCTGCATCATCACATCAACAACAATGTTAATCTTTTCATATGTTGTTAAGTTGCCATCATTTGCTAGAGGGCCTTATGAGATCTTTCCATCTTTTCTCCCCCACGAAACAACAGGTTAAACTTTTCAGAAATAGGTTCTGTGAACAAAACCTGTAGAAATTCAAATATATCACAGCCTCGGAGCCAAGACACAAAGATAAAGGTGCTGAGTCAGGACAACATGCACGACATGCATCATCTTTTGCTGCCACATGAGTAAATGATAAACAATACTACGTGCTTGATTGCATCGTTGAGAAATCTTGAGGTGTGGCTGTGGTGAATGATAGCAAAAAAGATGAAGAAAAGAAAAATACCTGGAGCAGTGATCCTCCAGGAAGCTACCCAGCGTGTTGGAGGCGTGAGGGGTGAGGAACCTGAGGGTCTCGCCAACAAGGGGCCATCCAAAGCTGCCCCTCGGAGCCTTGGGGTTGAGGAGCAAAGGCAGGAAGTGGCTCAGCACCAGAGTCAGGAGCAAGGCGAGCAGGATCGCCGGAGCAGCCAGCACAAGATCGCCCACCCCCACCATCATGCTCATACTAGCACACACCACCACCACCGCCCCACCCTAGAAGTTACATCTCACAAGCTGCATGGAGCCTGCCATGCCTTGCCTCTCTGTCTCTCTGTCTAGCTATCATTCACTTGCTCGCCCTCTGCTTCTCTCTCTCTGGAATGGAAGGTGAGGGGGAGGCTATATAGTAGTGGGAGCAAGGGCAGGAAGGATCTCTGCAAAGCGGGAGGGAAAGGAAAAATAAGGTTGCCTTTTGTTTTCTTGCTTTGGCCTTTTTTTAATTAGTACTCAAAAAACACCACCGGTATATATTTTACTACTTGCTTGATCTCTGTTTTTACTGCAGACCCGGCTGCATGTACTTATATGTATACTCATGCTATTTGAACTGTATGAATAACTTTTATCAGCAAGGGGCTGGGTCTAGCTAGGAGTATGGTCCCTTTGCAGTACTGCTAGCATCTAGGCTGCTGCTGCTGCTCAAGGTGCAGTCAAACACGCAGGTAGAGAGAGAAATTGTATCGGGTTACATGCACGCATAGGACTTTGGTGCGGAGCTGTGAAGGTCTGCACCTTGTGTTTGTGCTAATCTGAAAACTAAATCGAGTGCCAGTTTTGGTCACAACAGGTCGTATAGTACTTTGCTTGATTAGTTTGATTGTGTGAAATTCTATCTTTCTGGCGATGGTAACTCGTTTTAGCAGTGTTCTTATTATCATGTCCTTGCCCTGTTTTCCCACGCAGAACAGCCTTCAATAAGCATGTACCTCTTCTTTCTCGGTCACACTCCGCTTGGAGCTACAGTAAGTTATGCTCCATCTTTCGATTGACTATCGTTGACTATACATATCTGCTATCAATAGGCTTGTCAACAGGCTCATCCCAAAAACACCAAGAATAATTGAAGTGGCAACCGCCCAGCTTGAGGCCCAGTTCTTTTGATGGCTTCTTCCGTAAACCGCCCCCGCCTCCTTTTTATAGCTTCTCTCATAGTAGCACTAGTCTGTTGACATCAGATTTTGGCACGGCATAAAAAGAAAATGAGATGGGCTCGAGTGAAAGGGTTTTCAGCATGAAAAGTTTCACGTTGCCGAGTGGAACAACTTTGATGTTTAGGTTATCATCGTCCGACCGCACATCTTAGGGGCCGAAACTGCACTCCGAGTGGCAGAATTTAGTGTTTCGAGTGCTTTTCGGCCGGTTACGCCTTCAAGACGACCTCGGATGAAGGAGCACTCTACATGTATTGTCTTCGTCTTGTCAAGGCGATCGATTTTCATATATAAATCATCTTAATCCGAGTTCGTATGCAAAAGTTAGAGGCAATAAACTGCAGACTGACCCTGAGCGGAAAAATGGCTCACAAAAAAGTTTCGTCTCGTCGAGCCGATCGATTTTCATATATAAATTGTCTCAATCCGAGATCATATGCGACCTAGAGAGGCCAATCAAGATCTGGCTATGTTTTCAGTCGGGAAACCCGAGTGAAAAACTTACCATCCGAGTGAAAATCTTATTATCAGAATGAAAGCTTGCCAATCGAGTAAGAGATTGCCATCCGAGTGAAAATATAGTCATCCGTGTGAAAATGTGGCCATCCAAGTGAAAAGATTGCCGTCCGAATGAAAATTTAGTCATCTAAGTGAAAGATTGTCTTCCAAGTGAAAATATTGCCATCCGAGTGAAAGTTGCCGTCCGAGTGAAGAAGTCTAGTCGGGCGATCCAAGTGAAATACTCTAACCTCTGAGTGAAGAGATTCAGATCTGAGTGCTCCGACCAAAAGCTGAAGATGTGCCCGAAAGGTTATCTAGATGACCTCGGATGGAAAAGTGTTCAACACGGAAGTTGTGCGTATCGTCAAAACGGTAAACTTTGGTTTTGGAGTCGTCATCATCTGAGATATTATACGGCCTGCAAATTCACTACGAGACTCGGACAGTACAGTCAGCTGCAAGACCGAGTCCGACTGGAAGGTAAAGATGACCTCGTAAAGTGTTCAACATGGCCTTGTTTGGAGAAGTGATCAACACGAGAGTTGATCGTGTCATCGAGGCACACAAATTTGATATTTGGTCCATCTTGATCGGAGTTCATATGCAAATTCGACGGCACGCGCAAGAAGGAAGACAGAGTTTGGGCCAGATTCAGACTGAATCCAAGTTGGAATAGAACTAGGACTCTAGGATGTGAATTGATGTAATTTTTCATGTAAAGAAAGCCTAGATGAATCCTTTACTTGTATGGGAAGTCCAGCCGCCTCTTATATATGTTGGAGGCGACGGCCGATTGAACAACACACAATCGAACAAATCAATATACTACTTTTTCATCTACGTTTTATCTCTCCATCGTTCTTCTCTCTCGTTCTTCGCTGTTCCTCAAGTTTGAGAGCTGCGATTCCCGAGGCTCTAGGGGCGAGCGAATCGACCTAGGGCATCCCATAGCCGCCGCGCTCCCTCACGGGGTCCCTCCCGGGTGTGTGGGGTTTTGGGTCTTCAAAAGTGCCCGCCGACTGTCCTGCGTATCGCGCTGTCGACCGGGTCTCCTTCGACGTGAGCTGCGATGCATCAACCACGACGTCGAGGGTACACGTGACATGTTCGTGTGTCAGCATAGTCATCGCAAGATAAACATTCCATATCACAAATAATTTCGTTCTGTTGAGCTTGATGATGTGTTGTCTTTGTTGCAGGATTTTGTCTACAACGACGACGATGAAGCTCGGTTTCTCATCCACGGCTTGCCATTCTCCTCCAAGAATGCCTACTCTCTACTCTCTTCTCTCAGACGATGAGCAGGTTGACCCCAACTACCATCTCATTTGGTCCTCCAGGTTCCAATCAGGCTTTTAAGTGCATTAAGTGCCCTCTTAGTGGTTTTGGAGTATTGAAGACAAATAGGTTGAGGGACTAATGTGTTTATGAGTATACACATGAGTTATACTCCCTGAAGATTTTGGTTTAACCGACTAAAGATGACCCCTAAAAATGTATTTCTTCAAGTGAAGAAATTGGTACGGCCTTTGAAGAAATTGATGCAAAGACTTTTGTTTTTGTAGTTTCTTTCTTCTTATTTGAGTCATAGGAAAAACCGTATTGTTAAAGGGGGTCTAGTGAAACATATTTCGTATTTTCAATGTGATGCTCAAACCTATACACATTCTTACCTCTTCGAGTAAAGCCTTTGGAAACCTCCAGAACAACTGACGAATTTGCTAACGACAGTAACGCAGTTCATTTGGTCGTTGACAAATTTGGTCAGCCTGAGGAGTTAGGATTTCGCCAGTGCGATCTGCCTATCGTGAGGAAATTGAGTGCCCCGATGAAATTGAGAGTTCAATTTTCCGACCGTTGTTACGCCGCGTGCCAGTTGTCGAGTGGATTCTTACCATGACAATGGTCATATCCGAAGGGGCATTTATTGCATTTCATATCGGGTTGCCCCTGACTATAAATAGCCACCCCCTACAACCACTTGTTGGTTGACTGCTCTAGAGAGAACTTGACGCTTGTCATTTCAGAGCACCCTTCCTCTAACGACTTTGAGAGAAAGCCAAGTGAGGAAAAACCCAACCAGTGCCGAAGTGATTGAGCATCATTGAAAAGATTGATCTGTGTGATCCGACGCCTATCACCTTTGAAGACTGTCATTCTTCCAAACGGTTAGGCGTCATGTTCTAGAGTAATTGTGGCGTGCCGGTGAACAAGTCCATGAAGGTTTTGGAAGTCTACCTTGAAGACGTAGCACAAGTTATTGGGCGGTGTATGTTGTGACCTTAGCTCAAGAGGAATACGGTGAAGTCTAAGTGTCTTCAGAGTTCAACTAAGCCGCCTCAACCAGACGTACAGTTGATAGAACAACTGGAACTGGTCTACCAAATTATTGTGCCTTAACCGAGCCTACCTAGTTTCAAATTCCTCACCCTTTACCTTTAAGTTATTCCACTGCTGAAGAATCTGTGATCTACCTTCTGAAGAATTTGAAATGAAGACTTTCATCATGCTGTTTTTCATTTCTTCAATTCATCTTCCTCATGCTTGAATGCTTCTATGATTACATGTTCTTCACTAGTATGTATCCCGTATGCATGCTCACTGATTTTGCGATGACTTAGTTTTGCCTGCGTTTCTATTTCTTCACTCCAATCTTCGTCAAATTCATCAGAGTTTGACAAATTTCTAAAAATATCCCATTCACCCCCTCTGGGAGTAAACCTGCGCTTTCAAAGCTACATATATTTGGATGGCTACTCTTCAAAAATCATCTAAACTCAAAGGCCAACCTATTCCACAAGTCCATCTCCATTGACAGTCACTGCCCAAAACGAGATGATGCTCATATTTAGAATGCTCTTCACATCTTCTTAAAACACCTATAGTCGGGAGCCTCAAACTCCCCTCAAACACCCGGGCGAACGGCATGGTCCGGATAAAAAAAGAAACCCAGCCAGACGCTTCAAACCGGCCTCAAACGACCAGGATGACCGACACCTCACATATTTAGCCTAAATTTATGGCGGATATGGGGCGGCCCGGGCGTGTTCGTCACGCCGGATCTGGCCCACACTGGCCCACCCCGATCCCACATATATTCGTCTCCATCCGCTCCCCAGACCAAACCCTAGACACTCCACTCCACTCCACTCCCCTTCCCTCCACCCCAAGTTCACTTCCAGCAAACTCCAACCTTCTTTGGAATGACGGGTAGCAAATCCAAGTGCTTCGTCAGCCGATGCCAACTGGGATCTCATCCTGGTCGGGCTCGAGGAGGAGATGGTCGCACGCATTGCGCTTCGCCGTGCTAGCGAGGAGAATGCCCGACAGCGGTCGAACTTGATCCGTAGGGAATCCATCGCCTCTGCCCAAATGGTGTGTGGGTCTGATACGTCCAAACATATCTACTTTTCCAAACATTTGTTTTGGACTGTAATTTGCATGATTTGGATGAAACTAACCCTGGGTGACGCTGTTTTCAGCAGAACTACCATGGTGTTATTTTTGTGCAGAAATAAAAGTTCTCGAATTAGGCCGAAAATTTACGGAGATTATTTCCACAATATATAAGAATTATTGGCAAAGAGAACCACTTGAGGGGGCCACTAGAGAGCCACGAGCTCAGGGGGTGTCGCCCCCCATAGGGTGAGCCGCGTGAGCTCGTGGGTCCCACAGGCCTACGTTAGCCCTAACTCCAACTCCATAAGTACCGTCTCATGGAGAGAAAAATCAGAGAGAAGAAACCATCACATTTTATGATACAGATTCGCCGCCACCTCCTATTGTTCATCGGGAGTGCTGATTTGGAGTCCGTTAGGAGCTCTAGAGGGTGGAATTCATCACCGTCATCATCATCAACCCTTCTCCATCAACAATTCCATGATGCTCACCACTGGGAGTGAGTAATTCTTTCGTAGGCTTGCTCGAAGGTGATAGAGTTGGATGTGATTTGTCATGTAATAGATTCAATTTGTTAGGGCTTGATCCCTAGTATTCACTATGGTCTGAGATTGATGTTGCTATGACTTTGCTATGCTTAATGCTTGTCACTAGGGCCCGAGTGCCATGATTTCTGATCTGAACCCTCTATGTTTTCATGAATATATTTGAGTTATTGATCCTATTTGCTATTGTTGGTGCAATAATTTACCCCCTTATGTTTTGAAGATTGTTCACATAAACAGTAAGCGACTAATGTGTTTGCTAGTGCACACAGAGTAAGAAGTCCCTGAAAGTCATGAGGAGTTTGCTATAAACTGCGAAGAATATGCCCTGCGTAGCAGCGAGCATTATTCATGAAGCTTATGCTATGAAGAGTGGCCCCTAAAAATTGTTGACGCAAAGCAATTTGCCCAGTGGGTTCCGAAGGAAGTGACTGCAGCCGAAGGAAGTCAAAGACGGGGTGAAGACGTAGTATTTGTTTCATTGTTCCTCGTTTCATTCATTGTGTCACATGACCACCGTACTATTAAGAGGGGTATAGTGTTCCAAGCTTAGGTTCTCTGATGCAAAACTCAAACCTATGAAAGTTGTGAGAGGAATCACTTTGTGTTTCAAGCAAATACTTACCAGCAAGAGACTGTGATCTTCTTTGCTGCGAGAGATTTGTCTCTGACCAAAGAGTTACCATTACTTGTTCCTCAAGTAATGTTACTGTTGCTTCAAAATCCGGCCGTTGCAAGCGTGTCGGTTGGCCATTGGCTGGACCGCATGTCCAAAATGGTCATTCCCATCAGGGAAGGCTACGGCTATAAATAGCCACCCTGCACCGACTTTGTCCGGTGGCTGCTCCGTTTGATTCTGAGAAGATTGTTGAGGAACCCCCTCTCCAGAGTGATTTGAGTTTAAATCCACCGAGAGAAAAACCCTAAGGCCGAATAATTAGATAGTGGTTTATCATCACTCAAATCTAAGTCCAGTACGCTCCTACTATTACTCTTGAGAGCTGCAAACTCTCTAGACGGTTAGGTGTCATTTCCTTCAGAGACCAAGAGTGATTGTGGTTCTCGAAGAAGAAGTCTGTAAAGGTTCGGAGATCACCTCAAGTATCTACCATGAGTAATCGACATTGCTTGACGAACCAATTATCAAGGAGAATAGGGCGAAGAGAGTTCATCTTCTGTGTTAAATCACAACCCCTCCAACCAGATGTATTCCTTGTGCAGAAGGATGAAACGGTCTACCAAATCCTATGTCTCCATCGAGCATCATTGTTTATTTCGATGCACTATTCCATTTGAATTACTCTTCATGTATGATTACCGTCATGTGATTTTCATTGATGACCGTGCTTAGTTTTAGTTCAGTAGTTTACTTTCACTCACTATTATCTGTTATCCTTCTTTCCGCTGCTGTGTTCTAAGAGTTTTGAAGATTTCAAAAGAAATTTTAAAACTCCCATTCACCCCCTCTAGTAGACATACTTCGTTCCTACAGATAATTATATGCACTTGTTATTGTTCTGATCCGTTGACCCCAAAGTGGCAATAGTTGGGATACTCCCCGGGGATGACTGTAATTTGAGGAGTTCATGTATTCACCATGTGTTAATGCTTTTTTCTGTTTCCCTACTAGAAGGAGGCCTTAATATCCCTTAGTTTCCTTATGGACCCCGCCGCTGATGTATTCTACTCAACTTTATTCTTGTAGACTCATGTTGGGCCTCCAAGCGCAGAGTTTTGTAGGACAATATCAATTTTCCCTCAAGTGGATGACCTAAGGTTTATCAATCCATGGGAGGCATAGGATGAAGATGGTCTCTCTCAAACAACCCTGCAATCAAATAACAAAGACTCTCTTGTGTCCCCAACACAGTCAATACAATGGTAAATTATATAGGTGCACTAGTTCGGCGAAGAGATGGTGATACAACTGTAGTAATGATAGTAGATATTGATTTTTACAATAGTAACAATAAAAAACAACAAGGTAGCAAGTAACAAAAGTGAGCACAAACGGTATTGCAATGCTTGAAAATGAGGCCTAGGGTCCGTACTTTCACTAGTGCAATCTCTCAACAATGCTAATATAATTGGATCATATAACCATCCCTCAACGTGTGATGAAGAATCACTCCAAAGTTCTTATCTAGCGGAAAACATAAGAAGAAATTGTTTGTTGGGTACGAAACTACCTCAAAGTTATCCTTTTCGATCGATCTATCCAAGAGTTCGTACTAAAATAACACCAAGTTATCCTTTCCGATCGATCTATCTAAGAGTTCGTACAAAAATAACACCATATGATACACATCAACCAACTCTAATGTCACCTAGATACTTCAATGTCACCACGAGTATCCGTGAGTTGATTATATGATATGCATCAAACAATTTCAGATTCATAATACTCAATCCAACACAAAGAACCTCAAAGAGTGCCCCAAGATTTCTACCGGAGAAACAAAGACGAGAACGTGCATCAACCCCTATGCATAGATTACCCCAAATGTCACCTCGGGAATCCGCGAGTTGAGTGCAAAAACATATATTAAGTGAATCAATATGATACCCCATTGTCACCATGGGTATACGTAGCAAGACATACATCAAGTGCTCTCAAATCTATAAAACTATTCAATCCGATAGTAACGAAATCTCAAAGGGAAAACTCAATTCATCACAACAAGATAGAGAGGGAGAAACACCATATGATCTAACTATATGAACAAAGCTCGCGATACATTTGGATCGTGCCAAATCAAGAACACGAGAGAGAGAGAGAGATCAAACACATAGCTACTAGTACAAACCCTCAGCCCCGAGGGTGGACTACTCCCTCCTCGTCATGGTGGCCGCCGGGATGATGAAGATGGCCTCCGGTGATGATTTCCCCCTCCGCCAGAGTGCCGGAACAGGGTCCAGATTGGTTTTTCGTGGCTACAGAGGCTTGCAGCGGCGGAACTTCTGATCTAGGGTAACTTCCGGGGGTTTCTGAATATATATAATTTTTTGGCTTCACTTTCACACGAAGATGGGCCTCAGGGGCCCATTACCCACCAGGGAGCGCCAGGAGGGGTGGCGCGCCCTGGTGCCTTGTGAGCTGCAAGGGCCCCCTCCGGTGGTTCTTTGCTCCAGTATTTTTCTTTTCTTCCAAAAAAACCGTCAAAAAGTTTCGTCCAATTCCGAGAACTTTTATTTCTACACATAAAACAACACGACAACAGTACTGCCAAAAACCGCGTCAGTCTAGGTTAGTTCCATTCAAATCATACTAAAACCATATAAAATTGTTGTAAACATGGCATGAATACTTCATAAATTATAGATACCTTGGAGACGTATCAGCTGCCACGGGAGGGTAGGACAAAAGATGTAATGCAAGTTCTTATTATAAGCACGTATGACTATACACGGAATACATGCCTACATTGAATTGATGAATGGGACCTATTGTGTATCATTCTATGTTGTGACTGTTATATGACCGTGACTGTTATATGATCAATATCATCCAACACAAATATCCATCGCTAATCCAATGCCTACGCTTTTTCTCATATTGATCTTTGCTAAGTTACCTGGTGACGGAATCGGGGCTCCGCGGACCCAACAAGGTTCTAACTCTGGGGCGTGTGCGAAGAATCTCGCTTCACCATGACGCTCTGCTCGCTGCGCGGCTCGATCTCACCGAGCGTACTCGATCGTAGAGGGGAAGAACACAGAGATTTACGCAGGTTCGGGCCAGCTTGCGGTGTAAAACCCTACTCCTGCTTTGTGGTGGATTAGCCTCGCAAGGAGGTTTGAGGATGAATTAGTATAGTGGATGAGCTGCCTCGTGAGGGCTCGGGGAGTGAATGGATTGTCGGATCCGGGATCTCCCTCTACAGTGGAGAATAACCTCTATTTATAGTGGCCATGGTCCTCTTCCCTCATAACTTAGGCAGGAAGGGATTCCATAACGGCCAATTTGAAACGGGACATGAAGTACATCTTATCCTGACGAAAGGTGGTCTTCCCCTGCAAAGCTTCTGGTCGTGACGTAGAGGTGAGCTCGGCGGTGACGCCCGTCCCGCCGAGCTCGTGGTCTTGGTCTCGTTGCACCGGAAAGGAAACCTTTGGGGGGATCCCTCAGGAACCCGCGCTGGTCCTTGCCTCCTTAGCATGAAAGAGGAAACTATCCTCCTCTGCGCCCGCCCGGCCTTGGTCGTCATGGCCTACGCCATCGAGGGCCTCGTGAGGATGGGTACCTGCATAGAAGTCTCCGCTCCTCGGGAGGCAAGCTTGGGGAGCTGGCCCTCGGGGGGGGGGGGGCTTGGCGTTGTCCGCCTCACGAGGCCGGGGGCCCTCGCGAGGGTGTTGTCCCGGAGGTCTTGTAGCCGGGCCGTACTGGGCTATCGAGGGGGCCACGCGCTGGGCCGTAGGCAGGCAAGTCTGGGTACCCCCAATACCAGAACACCGACAGTAGCCCCCGGGCCCAAGGCGCGCTCGTGCTGGCTTCGAGGCGAAGCAAAGAGGTGAAGGGCGAAGCGGGCCCCATCCGCCTGCAGGCTATGTTTGACACGTGGCCCGCGATGGGACATGGGCGCCTCCACTTCCCCATGTTGCCTCGGCAACTGCCCAGGCCGACCAAAGATTGGCGCGCGTCGTAGGGCCATGATTGCCTCAGATTCGATGGGACGCTGGTTGGCCTCTGATCGCCTATAAGAGGGCGAGGGGGAGGCGGAGCCCCTGGCCTAGCTTCATCTTCTTGCCTCTCCATTTGCCCCCGATCTTCGCCGCAGCAACCATGGCACCAGTGAGGAGGTTCACCGCCGAGGACGAAGTCAAGGCCCCCAGGAAGGACCGGGTTCGCCACCGCCCAAGAGAGGGCGCGGCCACCCTCGCAAGTCTTCGGCCACGCCTGCAGTGTCATACAGGGGGCATGGGCGCCCTCCCTTGGCGGTCCGCACCGGCTCCTGCGGTCGCGGAAAGAGCCCTTCCCACGGGGGTGGCCGCAGAAGCCACGGTCGCCCCAGCCAAGGGGGAAGACGTGCGGCGGCCGTTCGGCCGCCTCGCCCGTGAGCCCGCTCGGATGACATTGCCTGCGAGTTTGTGGTATGGATGGAGGGCCCGTCCCTCACTTGGATCCAGCTTCTACGCTTCTTTGCGAAGGAGTTGCTGGCCGGAGGATCCGCTGGCTTGTGGCTACAGCCCGACGGCTGCTGTAATAGGTTCTCGTGGGTGGAGGTCGAGGTTACTTCTATGGGCTACGTGTTCCTGAACCGCGGGTGGCAGATGTTCGCTCGCTCCTGCGGCCTCCAGGGGAAGCGCACCCTCCAGTTCAAATATGACGGAGCCGCGACGCTCTTCGTCAAGGTCTTCGGGGAAGACGGCGGGCGCCTGGGGTGCTGCCCAGAGGGTGAAAATAGCGGTGGCAACCACCTCTCCAATGACGGCGGCCATCGCGGCCGTGTCGTCCTCGGCGGTGAACTTGCCCTTGGCGATGGCCGTGACACCTCCAGGGGCGACGGCACCTCCTCGGGGGGAAGCTCGAGTGACGGCGACTACAACGAGCCGCCTCGCCGCGGTGCTCGGGTCAAGGTGGACGACGAGCCACCATGCCGCCGCGCCCCTGTCAAGGAGGAGGAGGACTCCGACTGAGCGTGGGCGGCACCGGAGCCAGGCCTCAGGAGCAGCGGCCCTCCGGAGGCCACTTCTTTTGCTTGTTTTTTCCTGCATCAAGAGTCGTGAAGAGCCCCACGAGGGTGTGTAATGAACTGCGGCGCTTGCGCCTTTATATCAGTGTTTCCTGCTCATATTCTAGCATTATATTGCCATTAATTGAAAGGTTCCTGTCTGGCGCGATTAGGATAACTTAGCTTGGTGCACTCGTGCCCTTGGCGGGTTCTTGCGTCACGACGGTGCGCTCCTCCGGAACTTTTGATCCTATGTACGCCTCTCGTTCCGACACGATGCTGATGGGGCGTCGAGGTAGCCGAAGGAGCTTGTTAGGGAGGCTACATCCTCACGGACCAGATGGCTCCGGAGCCTCGAGGGGCTCAAGGCTCGCGAGGCCCCTGGGGGCTTGCGAGGGTTCAGGGCCTCCGCAGGTGCCTTCGTCAGGCATCGATCCTCATGGAGATGCAACGAGCACCTGGCGAAGTATTCCTTAATGATGTGCCGGGCCGTGATTGTGTTTTCCCAGGCCGTCCTTCCTTGGTGCCCATCCTGCATCTAGAGCCCCTGAGCGAGGGTCGATTGCCACTGGCATGCCGGGTCACGATGCCTGGCAAGGCCAGGAGGCGAGTGCTCCTGAGGCCAGGGGCCGGAGGCAACTGGTGCCTGTTGGCTCGCTCGAGAGCGTCGTGCGAGGATTCAGACGCCAAAGTCTTGGTGAGGTGTGCGCATGGGCGGACCCATGGCTGCTGTGGCCCGGGCCCCAACACCGCCGGGGTTGTCTCGAGCGTATACACCGTGCTCAGCCCCCGCTCGCGGGACGCGCGTGAGGGAGAAACTGGTAGCCGCCACTTTTAAAAGTGAGATTCAAGAAGGAAAACACTGCAAGGAGAAAATCCCAACCCTTTTCGAATAAAGACGCGAAAACTTCAAACTTCATTCCAAGAAGTGGAAAATTTGGTTACAAAGGATGGCGAAAAAAGACGGCCGCGTCCGGCACCTATACTAGTCTTCCCACCAGCGTGGAGCATGGGCCCTCCACTTGGCGTGGGCATAGTGGCTGTTCGATCGTGTCGTCCGCCGGCGCGGAGCATGGGGCTTCCACTTTGGCGTGGGCGGGAGCTCCTGTGAGGCCGTGGGGCGGCGCAACGGGAGCTCCGGGGCGTGTACAGACCCACTCATTATTACGTGAGAGTGTGATGGGTAGAACTTGCGGAGATGCTGGATGTTCCAAGCATTCTGGACGGGGACCACGTCCTCCGTCTCCAGGCGTGCGGCACCGGGCCTGGAGATGCGGGCGACCTTGAATGGGCCCTCCCACATGGGTGAGAGCTTGTGGAGGCCCTCCCTAGAGAGGACCCGCCTCTGGACGAGGTCTCCGAGTTCGAGAGTCCGGGGGCGGATGTTGCGGCAATGGTAGCGCCGCAGTGCCTGCTCGTACCTCACGACGCGGAGAGAGGCTTGGCGACGGGCCTCCTTTCCGAGCACGAGATCAATTCCCCTTGAGGCATCCCGACGCACCTCATCGAATTCCAAGACTCGCGGGGAGCGATGCTTGACCTTGTGCGGGAGGACTGCCTCAGCCCCGTAGACGAGGAAGAACGGGGTCTCGCCGGTGGGCTTAGTCGCAGTGGTGCGGACGGACCACAACACGGACTGAAACTCACCGATCCAACCACTACCGCATGCCTCAAGCTTCTTCTTGAAGCTCCTTGTCTTGAGGCCCCTCAAGACCTCTGCATTGGTGCGCTCGGCCTGGCCGTTGCTCCGCGGGTGCGCAACCGAAGCGTAGCATATCTGCATTCCAAGGTTAGCACAATATGTCCGGAAGAGGTTGCTTATGAACTGGGAGCCATTGTCGGTAATGATATGGTTTGGGACACCAAACCGGCTCACAAGGCCCTTGATGAACTTGATGGCCGAGTCGACGGGGATGGTGCGCACGGGCTCCACCTCCGCCCACTTGGTGAACTTGTCGACGTCGACGTAGAGGTATCGGTAACCGCCGGCCGCCCGTGGAAATGGGCCCAATATATCCAGCCCCTAGACCACGAAGGGCCACGAGAGCGGGATCGTCTGGAGTCCTTGCGTGGGCTGATGGATCTGCTTGGCATGGAACTGGCAGGCCTTGCAGGACCAGACCAGTTCGGTGGCGTCGTGGAGCGCCGTAGGCTAATAGAACCCACTACGGAACACCTTTCCCACGAGGGTACGTGACGAGGAGTGGTGCCCGTGTAGGATCGAAAGTATGTCTAGAGGGGGGTGATTAGACTACTTGACCAAATAAAAATCTAGCCTTTTCCCAATTTTAAGTCTTGGCAGATTTTAGCAACTTATCACAAGTCAAGCAATCAACCTACACATGCAGTTCTAAGAGTATAGCAGCGAAATGTAAATCACTGCATATGAAGGTAAAGGGGAGGAGTTTGGAGCACTACTGCAGGATGGTCCAAACGTGACACTACGATCAGAGACCCTTGGACGAAACTGTGTGCGATGCCATAATCGCAAACGGTGCTGTAAAAGAACCGTCAAAAAAGGTGCAAAACATTTGCGATGGCGGAGCTATCAAACACGGTTCAGATTTTAGTTGCGTGTGCGATGAAGGGCATACGGTTCAGCTCAATGAACTGTTTGCGATGAGGCGAAACAAAAGAAATGGGCAGCCTGATGAAGGCGTGTGCGATATAGAGCATACAATTCACTCGGATGAACTGTTTGTGATTAGGCAACACAAAAGAAACGGTCAGCCAGATCAAGGTGTGTGTGATACGCGGCAAACAGGTCCGTAATCAGAAATGTGTGCGAAGACCAATAATAACACAGACGATTGATGCTAATAAGCCGTTTGAATTGCTCTGTCTACAGTAGAATAACATGTATATATATATAACTGAAATAAACATCCAATTACATAAGTGACTATACAGATCATTCGCACACACCTCAATAAACAATTGCATGCATTCTAAAGTAGGAGAAACAATCATCTAGTCATCTACTTCTTGTGACGCTCCCGCCACTGCTATGTTGCTCGATCCCTCGTCTGGGTCAGGAAGAAGACAGTTCCTCATGTCAACGATCCGCCTGTACATCTCATAGCTTGTGTACGCGTCCATGGCCGCGTACTTGACATGTTGTTCATCCAGTCTCTCATGCCACACACTGTGCCAGACGTTCTTGTCCTTATTGCTTTCTTCCTTCATCTTCGCGTAGTAGGGGTCGATGATGGCCGAGGCGAGGTCAACCAGGGAGTTCAGTTTTTTTTGTCGCTGCCCAGACCTTGTAGTGGTGCTGGATGTTGACAAGATTCGGGCATTTCAAGTCCAAAACCTTGAGCGCTTTTAGATCATTGGTGGTGTCCACCGTAGCGAAACTGTAGTCGGAGCTGTTGATAAACCTGGAGAAACGCTCGCAAGGCCTTGTGGCAAGGTGGTAGTGGTAGACGAGGACGTCATGTCGCACGCACAACTGGGCAACGGCAACCTTCTGATCGTGCCCGGCACGACCGATGGTGTACTCGAGGTCGAAGCCGACCACTCGGTACTTGTCCTCGGCAAGGAACTGTTCCATAGTTTGGATGGAGCTACACCAAGACCGGATCGTTCGTGTACACCATCGAGAGGGCCTTCCCCCTCACGTGGGTGTCCTCTGCAACTATTTAAATGTATGGTTGAATTACTATCGATCTACATAAACTTGACGAAGAGAGGAGGCGAGACATGCAAATCTTTTTGGGAATACAGATGGATGACCCCGCCCTACTTGATGTCCACAAACATGTTCAAATGTTTTGTAAACATTTAATATTTAATGAGGCCAGTTTAGTGATCCGCGTTAGAGATTCCCTTAAGAGCATCTATAGCCACTGGTACAGTGAGGTGTTATAGAAACGGTTTTAACCCCTTTCCGTGATGGCATTTGGAACCGTCGCCAAGTGAGTGTGGGCGATAGGGAGGGTCCTTCCCACACGACCCAGAAACCATCGGGGATATGGAGCCAAGATGCATATACAGTACTCCTACTCGTTTGTGCTCGCAGTCGGTATTCTCTGGTGTTATGTTTACGATGCGCGGCCCATCACAAACGGTTCACTATTATAGAACGTGTATGATAAGCAGACAATCACACACATTCGCTTTTCCCAAACTGTATGCGATAACTAATTAATAAGATTAGCTAATGAAAGTGCAACTATCCCTGGGTGGTTTTGGTAATTCCTAACAACATATAGCTCATTGAGCTAATGCTATTCCAAGATAAATATTTCAGGAAAGCTCAATGATTTGGCATGGCATGGATTAGAAAGTGGACCCTTCAAAATGCTAAGGACAAAGGATTGGCTCAAGCTCAAAGCACAAGACTCTACATTCTCTATTTTAGTGATCCAAGATCACATTGAGTCTATAGGAAAAGCCAATACTATTAAGAAGGGATGAGGTGTTGCTTAATGAGGATCTTGCTCAAAATGCTTAGTGATATGCTCCAAAACCCTCCACTACTTTCTCATATCCACATATGTCCAAAACCAAAAAGTCCAACTCGGCCCCACCGATTCTGTTCATCCGGAGCCACCGAGTTCAGTTGACATAGCCACTACTAGAAACCCTAGTCAATTCGGTCTCACCGATAGGGATCTCGGTCTCACCGAGATGGGATTGCAAACTCTCTGTTTCCCTTCGTAACGTTTCGGTCAAACCGAGATGAGCGATCGGTCCCACCGAGATTGCAATGCAAACTCTCTGTTTCCCCTTCGTAACATTTTGGTCCAACCGAGATGAGCGAATCGGTCCCACCGAGTTTGCCTGACCAACTCTCTGTTTGGCTATTACCAAAATCGGTCTCACCGAGTTTGTGTAATCGGTCTCACCGATATTACGTTATGCCCTAACCCTAATGACATCGGTCCCACCGAATTGACATGTCGGTCCCACCGAGAATCCTAACGTTCACATTTTGAACTAAATCGGTCCGACCGAGTTCTATGAATCGGTCCCACCGAGTTTGGTGATTTGTGTGTAATGGTTAGATTTTGTGTGGAGGCTATATATACCCCTCCACCCACTCTTCATTCGTGGAGAGAGCCATCAGAACATGCCTACACTTCCAATACATATTTTCTGAGAGAGAACCACCTACACTTGTGTTGAGGTCAAGATATTCCATTCCAACCACATAAATCTTGATCTCTAGCCTTCCCCAAGTTGCTTTCCACTCAAGTCTTCTTTCTACCAAATCCAATCCTATGAGAGAGAGTTGAGTGTTGGGGAGACTATCATTTGAAGCACAAGAGCAAGGAGTTCATCATCAACACACCATTTGTTACTTCTTGGAGAGTGGTGTCTCCTAGATTGGCTAGGTGTCACTTGGGAGCCTCCGACAAGATTGTGGAATTGAACCAAGGAGTTTGTAAGGGCAAGGAGATCGCCTAGTTCATGAAGATCTACCCTAGTGAGGCAAGTCCTTCGTGGGCGACGGCCATGGTGGGATAGACAAGGTTGCTTCTTCGTGGACCCTTCGTGGACTCGCGCAACTGTTACCCTTCGTGGGTTGAAGTCTCCATCAACGTGGATGTACGATAGCACCACCTATCGGAACCACGGATAAAAAATCTCTGTGTCAACATTGCGTTTGCTCCCTCAATCTCATCCCTTTACCTTCATGTGCAATTGTTTTACATTCCGCTGCTATACTCTTAGAATTGCATGTGTAGGTTGATTGCTTGACTCGTGATAAGTTACTAAAATCTGCCAAGAACTAAAATTGGGAAAAGGTAGATTTTTATTTGGTCAAGTAGTCTAATGACCCCCCTCTAGACATACTTTCGATCCTACAAGTGGTATCAGAGCTTTGGTCTCCATTTGCTTTGATTTCCATAGCTTTTGGTGGTCATAGCCTTGGTTTCACAACATAGGAGAGTATGGCATCTATCGAGGGAAATTACCACCATAGAGGTCCTTACTTTGATGGCACTAATTTTGCTAGTTGGAAGCATAAGATGAAAATGCATATTCTTGGACATAACCCCGTTGTTTGGGCTATTGTGTGTATTGGCTTGCAAGGTGAATTCTTTGATGGGAGATAACCGAACCGTGAAGCTACCGCGGAAGAGTTGAAGATGCTACAATACAATGCTCAAGCTTGTGATATTCTCTTCAACGGATTGTGCCCCGAAGAATTCAACAAAATCAGCCGTCTTGAGAATGCAAAGGAAATTTGGGATACTCTGATTGATATGCACGAAGGTACCGACTCCGTCAAGGAATCCAAATTGGATGTGCTTCAAAGTCAACTTGACAAGTTCAAAATGAAGGATGGTGAAGGTGTCGCTGAAATGTACTCTAGGCTTGCTCTCATCACAAATGAGATTGCCGGCTTAGGAAGTGAAGACATGGCCGACAAATTCATCATCAAGATGATCCTAAGAGCCTTGGATGGAAAATATGATACCGTGTGCACATTGATCCAAATGATGCCCAATTACAAAGATCTCAAGCCTACGGAAGTCATTGGAAGAATTGTTGCTCATGAGATGTCTCTCAAGGATAAGGAAGAGCTTCACAACAAGTCAAGTGGTGCTTACAAAGCCTCATGTGATACTCCCACATCTTCAAGTGAGAAACAAAACTTCAATGAAGAATTGAGCCTAATGGTAAAGAACTTCAACAAGTTTTACAAGAATAGAAGCAAAGAAAGAAGTTCCAAGTCAAGGTCCTACAATGACAAAAGATCTTCTAGTCGTGAGCGAAATTGCTACAATTGTGGAAGACCCGGACACTACTCCAATGAGTGTACGCCCCCCTACAAAAGACGAGAAGATTCGCCCAAAAGAAGAAGTAGAAGAGAAGAATCACCACCAAGAGAAAGGAGGAGTAGAGATGATCGTTATGAACGAAGACCCTCTCGGAGAAGCAAGGATTCGGAAAGAAAGGAAAAGTCATCAAGGAGCTACACAAAAAGAAGACATCAAGCTCATGTTGGTGAGTGGGTATCCGGCTTCGACTCCGACAATCACTCTGAAAGAAGTTATCACTTCGACTCCGAATATACTCAAGATCAAGGTATTGCCGGTCTAGCACTTGTGTCAATCAACTCCTATGACATATTTGACTCACCAAATGAAGGAATTGGAAGATGCTTCATGGCCAAAGGTCCAAAGGTAACACATCCCGAGTATGTTGATTTCAATAGTGATGAAGATGATTTGCTAGGTGATGATGATTTACTTGTTGACAACTCTAGTGATGAAAACTATGATGAAACGTCAATTAATCATGCCAATCAAGATAAAACGAATGATGATGAGAAGAAGGAGATTGAGCGTCTAACCAAAGAACTAAACAGTCTTAAGTTAGCTCATGAAACTACCTTGGAAAATCATCGAGAACTTTTAAAGACTCATGATAAGCTACGCTTTGAAAAGCTCAACCTTGAGCAAGAGCATGAGTTTTTAAAGGCAATCAATGATGATCTTCACAAGAAAAGTTCTTCTTACATTGCCAAGCGTTTACTCTTGTCTACTTACATGCCACAAGTTAAATCTAGCAACAAGAACAAGAAAGATTATTCATCTAGTAGTAACAACAATCATGCTAAATCCAATGTTGATGCTTCTAGTAGTTCTCTTGATTCCACTAATGATTCTCTTAGCCAAGTTACACTTGAGAAAGAAAATAGCTTATTGAAGGGAATCATAGAGAAAGGTGTTTACAAGAGTCTTGCCGGAAGTAAGTAATTTGAGGAAATTGTGCGCAAGCAAGGAAGACACCGGAAGAATCAAGGTGTTGGTTTTGAACGAAAGTTCAATGCCAATGGAGTTGAGTGGGAAGAAGCTCAATACCCCAAGACGAAGTTTGTTCCTCAACAAGAGAAGTATGATCCTACTTCTTTCAAAGGGACACAAGATCAAGATGATCTTCCACCACAAGACCACAAGCAAAAAAGGCAAGGATAAGCTTCAAGAGGAAATTGATGCATTTGAAGAAGCACCTAAGGCCTTGGTCAAGTGGGTTCCCAAGACTACATCAAGTTCCACTTCATCAAGTACAACTACGACTCCAAGGATTCCCATCAAGATGGTGTGGATCCAGAAGAAGAAGAACTAGAGAGTTCTTGAGGGTGACTCCGCCAACATACTTCACTCCTATCATTTTGGCAAGGACAAGTGCAAACAACTTCCATATCTTGCACTAGTTCAAGGAGTCACAAACCCTCTTGTTGGTAAGACAAGGGACAAGGTAACCTAATGCTTTCATGGACATCATTTGTGTATGCATCACTCTATGTCTATGGATATCCTTGTTTATTCCTTGTGGGACTAACCCGTGTAGGTATTGAAAGTGCAACTCACTCCAAAGGATTGCTCCAAATGATCTACATCAACATTGAGCGTCTACATCTTCAACACCTACATGAAGTCATCATCGACAAAACCCAAGGTTAGTTCATTCCCTTTAGGGGGAATATCACATCTAGGGGGAGCTTTACTCAAATCAATGAGCTAAAGCAACTCTAATGGTGTGAACACAACAATGCTTTATGTAAAAGTGGTAACCCCACTTGTGCTTAAACGATGAGTATCACCTATGATCAAATGTTCTCATTTGACTCCTAAGTCAATATACTCATATATAGATGACCTAGTCATCGCCAATTGCTTGATAGATGCTAGAATGTTTGTGCATGCTTTGACACATATTTCATTTGCCATTTTATTGTGTGAGCATGTTGGATGCATATTTTACTCATTTGAGGACATCCATTTGTTGCTATGATTGTTTGGCTCTTTCTCTTTTGCCAAATGGATGGACAAGAATGCCTAAGAACACCCTCTAGCTATCTATGCTTTTCTCGTCTCAAACTCTATTCATGCTACATCACAAAGGTTGATCAAGTTAGATTCGAACCACTCTGTGTGAGGAGCACTCGGAGATCCTGATTCGTCATAGACTTAAACCTTCAAAACCTCTTTGTGCATCTCGGTCTGACCGATTCATCCTTTTCGGTCCTACCGAGACACCAAGTTGATCTAGGGTTTTCAATCTCGGTGCAACCGATTAGAACTTTTCGGTCACACCGACTTGCAGTAACTGCTTGCAGTTTTGCATCTTGGTGCCACCGAGTTGTTCCACTCGGTCACACCGACACGGTCAGGTTATATATACCACAGGGTCAAAATTTGGAAATTTCTCCGAACCCCTTCGCCCACGCGTAACCTACTCTGCCTCCTTTGGTCTCCGGATCGTCCTCTCGTCGCCAGCGACCTCCCGCCGCTGGTCTCCGCCGCCGTCAATGGAAATCTTCTCCGCCGTTGCCGCTGTAGCAAGTTCGTCGTCGCTCTAGGGTACGGACTTGATCATTGTGCTAATCTTTAACTCCGATTCCTAGCACATTGCTTTGCCATGTTTCTTGCCATAATTGAAATCATCCTGTCCAGCGAAATCGTCCCGTATATTAGTTTTGATTTGAAAATTTAGGGTTAGGTCTCCGCCGAATTCATCTCGGACTGATCGAGTTGTAGAAATCGGTCTCACCGATTTTGGCTTAGGCCAGAGCACACGCATTTTCGGTCCTACCGAAAATTGCAAATCGGTGTGAACGAGTTCGATTCTCTGTGAAACCCTAGCAGTCTCGGTACCACCGAACTGTGACTTGGTCTGACCGAGTTCACTAGTTCAGGTTCCAAAAGCTGCTTCGGTATCACCGAGTTTACAAATCGGTAGATCCGAAATGCTTTCTGTGAAGAACTAAAACTAAGTTTTTAAGTCATCTGTTTTGCAAAAACTCCTGTACTTTGTGATGCTCATCTACTCTACCTCATCTATAACCTATTCACAGGGTCTGCTGACAGTTTGCTTGCAAGATGTCTGACCAAAGTGACAGCCAGAACAAGTCAGAGGAACATGTTCAGTTGAGTGAGGGCACTAGTCCCTCTAGCAGCTATGATGAAGGCAGCAGGAGCACTCCAAGCAATCTGCCAAAGGCTGCTACCAGAACAAGGAAGAAGAGAACTTCTGACTCTGAAGATGAAGACTATGTGGCTGTTGAAGATGAAGCCACTTCCAAGAAGAAAGTGCTCAAGAAAGAATATGGAACAACTGCTGCAACAAAGCCTGGTTTGAAAAATAAAATGCCAGCAAGAAGAAAGCCCATGTCTAAGCCAAGGAAAGTTGCCACAGGTGAAACTATGAAGTTCACTATTGAGTCTGAAGAAGAGGCAGCTGGAGAAGATAAGAAGAAGAAGAGGTCCAGAACCACTACTTCCAGAGTTCTTGGCAATCCCTCCATGATGAGAGATTCTGAAGAAGAGGAAGAGGAAGAGGATGCAGCACCAGCACCCAAAGCTCATGGGAGATGCAATCAAATCAGGGGCTGCTCCATCTAAGCCCAAAACTGCTCCTAAGACTGCTGCTCCAGCTCCAAAGCCAAAACCCAAGAGGAGCACCAGGAACATCCCTGTTGAGGAGAAAAACAAGGCCCTAGTGCCTCAGGCTGCTGAAGAAGAAGAAGATGATTCTATTATTTTGAGGAAGCTGAAGCCCAAGATCCCTGATCACAATGATGCACACCCAGTTGCAGAGAACATGAAAATCAGGAAGGATTCAGGATTAAGGCTATGGAGAGAGTCTGATCCATATGCCACTAGGAGAAGGACTGCTGTGGACTACAGATTCCACACTAAGGAACAGCAGGACTTCTATGAGACTGTTTTACTTGACAAGAAGCCCATAGTGTGTGACATGAGATGGGTTGATTGGAAATTCATCAAGGAGAATGAGGATCACTTCCCTGGTGTATATGACAGCTTCAAGGCATGTGGAGTTGATGAGTTTGTGGCTCAGAAGTTCACCAAGTGGAATGATGAGCTCATTATGCAATTCTACTCCACTGCACACTTCTATCCAGATGGAAGGATTGTGTGGATGTCTGAGGGTACTAGATACCACTCTACTGTTGAAGAATGGGCAAAACTCATAAATGCTCCTGAGGAACATGAGGATGACTTGGATGTCTATGCCAAGAAGAAGAAAGACCACAACTCTATGGCAAATATGTACAAAGAGATCCCTGATGATGCTTTGGACACACATAAGTTTGGATCTGTACACTATTTGTTGTCTGGTCTGCCTACAATCAATTGGATTATGAGGCACACACTTCTTCCCAAGTCAAGTGATCACAAGATGATCAGAGGACATGCTATCAACTTGCTGCACATATTTGATGTCCCACAGAAGTTCAAGGTTATGAGCCTGATTGTGGAAACAATCAAGAGAACTGCAGCTGATCAGAAGAGAAGTTGTGGATATGCCCCACACATCCAGGAGCTCATTAACTCAAAGATGGGCAAGGGCAAGTACATCTTGGACAAAGAGCATCTTCCCATCTATCCTGAATTTGAGGACAACACAATAGTCATGACTGAGAATGAACCATCATCTGTGCAAGCACAAGAGAAGAAAGCCAAAGCTAAAGCTGAGAAGGCTGCAAAGATGCCAACTATGGAAGAGGCATCTCAGGTCTTCTTGAAGAGCAAGCAAGACCAGCTTGGATATCTGATCCAATCCACTCTGAGGATTGAGCAGGGCCTGGCCACCCTGACCAAGAACCAGGAGAGCTTGGAAATGATTGTTGAGACAAAATTCTATAACCTTGATGTCAAGATCACAGAGATCCAAACTGCAGTTGAGCAACTTCAGGAGGAAGCAGAGGAGAAGAAGGGCAAGTCTACCACAGATGCATTTGCTAGAGTGCCCAGAGGACAGAGATCTGCTGCAGTGCCCGTGACAGACACTAGAGCTACAGCATCAGCACCAGCAGCTACATCTCCAGTCCCAACTCCAGCAACTACTCCACTAGCTCCAGCCACTTCATCAGAAGCTTTCGTCCTTGGCGTTCTCTCAACACCACCTCCCGAAGATCAAGCCTTAGAGTCGTTTAGCACTATGCATTTTCAAACTTTTTGGTAACTTGTTGCCAAAGGGGGAGAAAAATGTATAGATCATAGGCTTCGAGAGAGAGAGTGTGTTGGTTTTATCTCTCTTTGCACTCTTTTTGGTTGGTTTGAAACTTCAATGTGTGCTTGTGTGATACTACTTTATGTCCTTGTGAGATACTTATTTGGTCAAGTGTTTGATCATATGCTACCCTTAATGCTTGTTGGTTAATGCTATCTTTCATATCCTATTATGATCATTCACTTTGCTTGGTGATGAGTGCATGCTTTTAATCTCTATCATTTTGAGCGCTCCACCAAGATGTATGTGACATGGAAGAGTAACCCATGATCCTAATCGATTGTGCATTTGCATTCAAAAGCAAATCTTAAATAATGCACAAACTTAGGGGGAGCTCTTGCTTATCACATACTTCTCAAAGCGACGATGTTTTTCAATCTTATTTATCATTTGTCAAAGCTTTGATCTATATGTTGTCATCAATTACCAAAAAGGGGGAGATTGAAAGTGCAACTATCCCTGGGTGGTTTTGGTAATTCCGAACAAAATATAGCTCATTGAGCTAATGCTATTCCAAGATAAATATTTCATGAAAGCTCAATGATTTGGCATGGCATGGATTAGAAAGTGGACCCTTCAAAATGCTAAGGACAAAGGATTGGGTCAAGCTCAAAGCACAAGACTCTACATTCTCTATTTTAGTGATCCAAGATCACATTGAGTCTATAGGAAAAGCCAATACTATTAAGAAGGGATGAGGTGTTGCTTAATGAGGATCTTACTCAAAATGCTTAGTGATATGCTCCAAAACCCTCCACTACATTCTCATATCCACATATGTCCAAAACCAAAAAGTCCAACTTGGCCCCACCAATTCTGTTCATCCGGAGCCACCGAGTTCAGTTGACATAGCCACTGCCAGAAACCCTAATCAATTCGGTCTCACCAATAGGGATCTCGGTCTCACCGAGATGGGATTGCAAACTCTCCGTTTCCCTTCGTAACGTTTCGGTCAAACCGAGATGAGCGATCGGTCACACTGAGATTGCAATGCAAACTCTCTGTTTCCCCTTCGTAACGTTTCGGTCCAACCGAGATGAGCGAATCGGTCCCACCGAGTTTGCCTGACCAACTCTCTGTTTGGCTATTACCAAAATCGGTCTCACCGAGATTATGTTATGCCCTAACCCTAATGACATCGGTCCCACCGAATTGACATGTCGGTCCCACCGAGAATCCTAACGTTCACATTTTGAACTAAATCGGTCCGACCGAGTTCTCTGAATCGGTCCCACCGAGTTTGGTGATTTGTGTGTAACGGTTAGATTTTGTGTGGAGGCTATATATACCCCTCCACCCACTCTTCATTCGTGGAGAGAGCCATCAGAACATGCCTACACTTCCAATACATATTTTTTGAGAGAGAACCACCTACACTTGTGTTGAGGTCAAGATATTCCATTCCAACCACATAAATCTTGATCTCTAGCCTTCCCCAAGTTGCTTTCCACTCAAATCTTCTTTCTACCAAATCCAATCCTATGAGAGAGAGTTGAGTGTTGGGGAGACTATCATTTGAAGCACAAGAGCAAGGAGTTCATCATCAACACACCATTTGTTACTTCTTGGAGAGTGGTGTCTCCTAGATTGGCTAGGTGTCACTTGGGAGCCTCCGACAAGATTGTGGAGTTGAACCAAGGAGTTTGTAAGGGCAAGGAGATCGCCTACTTCGTGAAGATCTATCCTAGTGAGGCAAGTCCTTCGTGGGCGACGGCCATGGTGGGATAGACAAGGTTGCTTCTTCATGGACCCTTCGTGGACTCGCGCAACCGTTACCCTTCGTGGGTTGAAGTCTCCATCAACGTGGATGTACGATAGCACCACCTATCAGAACCATGGATAAAAAATCTCCGTGTCAACATTGCGTTTGCTCCCTCAATCTCATCCCTTTACCTTCATGTGCAATTGTTTTACATTCCGCTGCTATACTCTTAGAATTGCATGTGTAGGTTGATTGCTTAACTCGTGATAAGTTGCTAAAATCTGCCAAGAACTAAAATTGGGAAAAGGCTAGATTTTTATTTGGTCAAGTAGTCTAATCACCCCTCTCTAGACATACTTTCGATCCTACAGCTAATCGTCGTACGAGTGTCAGACAGGATTACGAAACGTCGGACCGTCGTAACATCATTGTACACGACAACTATTGCACACGCTATTCTGTGGTGCAACGTTTATGATGCATACTTCATCAGAAATAGTTCACGGTTGTGAATCGTGTACGATAAGGCAACTATTGCAAACGTTTAGTTTGCCCGCACCGTTTGTGATATTGTCTGACATTGCACACGCTTTGCAAATGGCAACTGTGTGCATGCTTGCACATGTTTCCTCTCTGTGAACCATGTCGGATTATGGTGTATATCGCAAATGCTTGTGTTTTACCAACCGTGTGTGCCGCAACGACCTGGAGAGCGTAATTTCACTATAATTTAATTGCTGCTATTTCAAATTGTACCATATTTGAATTTGAATGTATGCTATAGCTTTATTCATATCCATCAGGTTCAAACAAACAATGCATTATTCGATTCATAGGTACATATGTTCAAGAATTACATAAGAACCAAATAAAGAATGATGAACCATAGTTGTATATTTGTACTATCAAAGACGGTAAACAAAGAGGCGAAATACATTCTGGTTGCTGAACAAGGTGAAGCGGAATGCCCATATTGTGCCCTCCTCCATGCAGAAGGCACGCACGACTCTAGTCCAACCCCTTGTGATGGCCGACTGCCCATCCTTCATGGTTTTCATGAAAACATCTAGATAATCATCGTGTTCTGGTAGAAATACTTTAACCTTTTCATGCCCACCAATCATGTAGTTTGAGAGGTAATATTGAGTAAAGTGCTTTGGGAACACAACTCATTATGGGCAGTAAAAAGATGGCTGCAGAGTTCTTACTTACCATCCTATAGTTCGTTGTTGTCTTGGATAAAGTGTAAACAAATAGTTTAATTGCCATCTTTTGACCCATTTTACTAACAATCTTTATAAGCTTCCTCACTTTATGTTGGTTCATCGATACCTCATTTCCCCATACGCAGAAAGGATCGAAGCGCGGATCTTTACCAATGACATATGTACCTAAAGCACCAAGTTAATATTAGAAGCTAAACAACAATTGGACAATGATGTAGTACAACACTCTTTTATAATATCTTATAACATCCAATATACTCACATATTAGATGAATTGACATCTTATATTATGGGCCGGAAGGAGTTTATTGCATTCTTACAAATTATTGGCTGATTAACTGCTGCTGTATCCATGGGTTAGAGTTAGTTTGAGCTAGTCGGGATCAAATAGCCCTAAAGTATATCCACACATCAGGGCTAGTTTGAGCTAGTTGCATCTAACCCACCTAAAAATACTATCCAACCCAAGAGGTGCTAATTGGAGCTAGTTCTCCTAGTGCATTTATTGTCAATCTAACCCTGCCATCCAAACACCTCTTTGGATGTTGTTGTTGTTGTTGTTGTTGTTGTTGTTGTTGTTGTTGTTTGTTGTTGTTGTTGTTGTTGTTGTTGTTGCCGTCGTCGTCGTCGTCGTCGTTGTTGTTGTTGTTGTTGTTGTTGTTGTTGTTGTTGTTGTTGTTGTTGTTGTTGTTGTTGTTGTTGTTGTTGTTGTTGTTGTTGTTGTTGTTGTTGTTGTTGTTGTTGTTGTTGTTGTTGTTGTTTATATTCCCAAAGGTGGAGTGTCGAACCCACAAGGAGCTAAAGGTAAGATCAATATTCTCTCAAGTCCTATCTGCCACTGATACGACTCTATGTACACCGAACGTTTGCTTCCAACTAGAAACGAGAAAGAAAACTATGTTGTGGGTATGAAGAGGATAACTTTGCATGATATCGGAGAGCTAAAACATAAAAGTAGTTGCTGTTATCATAAAGTTAGAATATATTACTAAATATTATAAATAGCGAGTGTGGAATAATGATGGGTCGGTGTGCGGAATTATGCTAGGCAATTGTTAACAAGACCGGTAGTTGTCATTGCAATTTTATATGAGGGAGAGGCATAAGATAACATACTTTCTCTTCTTGGACCATATGCACTTATGATTGGAACTCTAGCAAGCATCCGCAACTACTAAAGATCATTAAGGTAAAACCCAACCATAGCATTAAAGCATCAAGTCCCCTTTATCCCATACACCACAACCCCCTTACTCGGGTTTATGCTTCTGTCACTCAAGCAACCCACTATAAGCGAATCATGAACGTATTGCAACACCCTACAGCGGGAATCCCTCACGCTTGCGCGACATGGAGGGCACAATAGGACAGCACCAAAATAAAACATACAACTCGTACCGATCTAGATCATCAATCAACCAAAAGACAAAGGATATCTACTCAAAACATCATTGGATCATAATATGTGGCATAAAGCACCATGTTCAAGTAGGGATTACAACGGGGTGCGAGAGAGTGGACCGCGTAAAATAGATGAGGATGGTGATGATGATGGTGATGTTGATGTTGATGAAGACGATCACCGCGGCGATGATTCCCCTCCTGATGGCACTCCGGCGCCACCGAGAGAGAGGAGGAGAGGTTCTCCCCCTTGTGCTTCCTCCTCCATGGCCTCCCCCCTGGATGGGGAGAGGTTCTCCCTCTGGTCCTTGGCCTTCATGGCGATGATGGCCCCTCCGGGATCTTCCTCCATGGCCTCCGGTGATGATGGCCCCCTCCGGCAGTGTGCCAGAGGGGGCCTAGATTGATTTCTTGTGGCTACAGAGGCTTGCGGCGGCGGAACTTCCGATCTAGGTTATTTTCTGGGGGTTTCTGTATTTATAGGAATTTTTGGCGTCGGTTTCACATCAGGGGGGGGTCTCCGAGTTGTCCACGAGATAGGGGGCGCGCCCTCCACCCTCGTGGACGGCTCGGGACTCTTCTGGTCCATCTCCGATGCTCCGTGGGCTTCTTCTGGTCCATAAAAAATTGTCAAAAATTGGCACGTCAATTGGACTCCGTTTGGTATTCCTTTTCAATAAAACTCAAAAACAAGGAAAAAACAGAAACTGGCGCTGGGCTCTAGGTTAATAGGTTAGTCCCAAAAATCATATATAATAGCATATAAATGCATATAAAACATCTAAGATGGATAATATAATAGCATGAATACTTCATAAATTATAGATACGTTGGAGATGTATCACGTACTACATATGATGTTCCCCTTTCCCCTCTTCGACGTATACTATATGCTCCTATCATAATACAGCCCAAAAAGAATCCTCCTTGATGGTGAAATTAATTAACCTATCCCAATGTAGGTCAAAGTGATGCGTGCATCGACGATGGCCTCGTGGGCCCACAGATGGAAGCCTCACACGTGAATGTACTAGCTAGGATAACCACCGCCTGCATGCATATGGCCCAAAGAGGTGTCGTGTGATGTTTGAATAGCCAATTTCACAACTTTGATGTGGCACGTGCCTCGGAAACCAAAAAGTTCCGACACTGAGTGAGGTGTACTTGTTCACGGACGCGTACGTATAGTATATATGCTAGTTCCCTCCCACCTCTTCGATGCGTACTATATATATACTCCCACCATAACACAAAAAAAGATTCTACCTTGTTGGTCAAATTAACCTCGCTGCCGGCTGTTCGTCAAAGTGATGGACGATGACCTCGCGGGCCCACAGAAAGCGTCACACGCGAGTAACGAGTGTCGTGTAGGACAACCATCGACTGCATGTGGCCAAAACATGTATGTATGAAAGGGTTGTGTAATATTTTAAATAACGAATTCACGACTTTGATGTGGCACCTGCCTAACAAAACGACCAACCCACACGGTGGCTCACAACTCGTAGTGTATTGCGAGCCACCCACCACCCCTAGATGCACACACCCACACACACATCGTGAATCCACCGCTACTACGATGCATGTTAAATTATCCCGCGATGAAATTATGTTACCAAAGGAGGGACGTTTTAATTTCGAAAAAAAGCAGAGATCATTAAGACGTTTTAGTACATTGATTTATTTTCTATGGGTATAACGTGCAAAAATCAAATTTGAGCTACATGCACACGTGACAGTGCACCTAAATGGACTGCAAAAACACATGTGTCTCACTGGGTGCATGTTTACTCCCCGTGCAAGAAATTTCAAACATTGAGAATCTTGATTTTTAAATTCCAGTACATCCAAAACTTATTTGAAGTTCATGAAACTTATCGTGTTGTCATATGGACACCAATACAAAGTGGCATTGTACTTTTTGTCAAATTTGAGACCAATTTTAATGTAATAGTTATCTAATTCCAAACGGGAGATTATTAATAATTGGGAACCAATATCCCAAATGGATTATATATTCGAACCGTGAGCGTTAGACCAACAATGGATACGTGCCATGTTTCGATTAAGCAATAAAGCGACAGCATTAATCATCCAAATAGAAAAACAATATACGTGCCGCCACGCGACCCGTGTGCCGTGCGAGCAGGCGTGAGTTGACGGGACGCATGCGAGCAGTCCACCACACAGGCAGACCGGGAGGCGTGCGTGCAGGCGTCTGAATTGACGGAGGCGTGCTCGCTGCGCAGTGTCATCGGGAGGTGTGCGAGTAGCTGTGTGAAACGACGGTAGGCATGCCAGCAGTCCGGTGCGCAGGCTCACCGGGAGGCGAGCCAGCTGTTTGACCGCCGCTCGCCTCCCTCCAACTACTCCATATTAATGGTGCGCCCGAGCGGCCGCACCCCCCATCCTCGCCACACACACAATCCTCTCTCTCCGCTTGCATCCTCGATGCTGCTCTCAGGCCTCAAAGCCGTCAGTGTATGAGGATGCCGCCGAAGCACCCCATCGGAGGGAGTGGCGACGTCGGGGCTGCTGAAGCATCGGAGCACGACGTGGAGATGGCGATAGAGGTTGCCGTCACCGCCAGCAAGTTATTGTTGCACCCTGGCATCATCGACGACGTCGAGCTTCCATAGCCGGAGGCGGAGTTCCACACCGACTCTGGTGACGACTCGGGCAACGACCCCAGCAACGATTCGATGACCACTCCGGCGAAGACTCCGACAACGACGAACAACCAGTTAGTCATCTATACCCATTTATGTGTCAAATAGATCCTAGGGTTTCTCTAGTGACTCCTGCCTCCCCCTTTTTCGAATAGAAATCCTATGGTTATGTTCTCCCAATCCATGAAATCTGAGTAAGTTTTGTTAGATCCGTGCAGTGTATTGATTGTTTGAATGGTACAAGTGATAAGTGATTTGTTGTTTCATCTGTGCAAATGATTTCTGCTAGTAATCCGACTAGGGTTAGTGTTCATGCTAATAATTCCTAGCCGAGACTTGACAATTGATTTTGAATGACCTACATATATGTTTGTGCCATTATTTTCTTCAAGATTGGTCTGTGCATAGACGACTGTGCTTAAAAATCGAACCATAATCTCTGTATATGTATAAAAAATAGCCATAAATTCCTAATCCTACTTCACGGCATGTAAACATTGATTTGATGCCAAATTTGTTTTACTATTTGTATAGGTGATGTCTGGCGATGTGGACATCGAGGATGAAGATGTCCAGAGGAGGTACAAGAGGCAAATCCCGAGGGAGCTTTATGCGGGAATGCATAACAGGCGTATTAGGACCTGCGAAGGCGGCTACCGATGCCCATTTTGCAACCACAATCTTCATGACGCGTATCAAACTGTTCTGGCGCATGCAAGAGGACGGGCTATTGGCTCCTTCAAGCAGAAGTATTCTCGCAGGGTGGCGCACGGCGCATACGCCGAGTACCTGGAGAAGCTTCAGGATCGTGTCAGCATGTGAGATGAGATGTGGGATCGAACTATGTATGCTTGAGTATGCTTAATGACGGTTGAACTATGTACTTATGGTTGAACTATGCTTGTGTACATGTACGCTTATTATCTATGTCTGAGTATGTTTAATCTATGTTTACTTATGTCTAACTGTGGGATATGGATGCAATCAGTTCGGTTGATCGAATCTACCTCCGTCCTCGTTTATTGGTCCCCTTTGTAATTTGTGTTAAATTTTGACCAAAGATTTTACTAACAAAATGTTAGTGCAGGTCAGCAAAAATTATATCGTTGGATGCGTATTTGAACATAGTGTTCAATGATATAATTTTTTGTGACATGCATAGACATTTCTTAGTTACATATTTGGTCAAAATTTGGTACAAATTACAAAGTGGACCAATAAACCAGGACGAAGGTAGTACATCAATCACACATGGTTCCCAAAAGTGGAACCGTGTGCAATGACTTTAATTTTGCCTGTTGCGTCAATCACACACGGTTGGCTCTAGCAAACCGTTGCCTCCGAAATTCTTTGTGGGACAGAAAACCCTCACCACCCAATTCAAAAAAGAAAAAGAAAACCCTCACCATGCCCACATCACAAAACCCTCACCCCGGCTGCCCGCCACCCCCTCCGGTACCCATTCACACCTGCACAAGCTCCTCCGCGTCTATGCATGGCACCGCCTATCGCAGCGGTAACCACTTAGCTCGACGCCTGCCGCCGTCGCCGGGCTGCCGGCAAACCCCACTGCATTTCGCCACTTCCGCTTGCCGCCGCCTAATACCATTGACTTTCTCGACGCTGCTCGCGGGCGACCCAGCTCCGCTCGGTGGGGGAATCCGTTGTACTTAGGGTTCTTTCTCATGGACAACAAGGTAACTAATTTAATGAGATATTATCTCATCTGTTATCCCAGTTCATCTGGCTCCTTTAATCACCCGGCCGAAATCGCCATGAATTCATTTTTATTCGAGCTGATTTGAGGGTTTTCTTTCATTCATAGAGTGTACAGTGCGCGGACACATCAGGACTTTGCGGCCTCCGCCAGACATTCCATCTCACTGTACCAGATGACTTGAGGATGCACGCGGTATGTTCAATCTCACCCTAAGTTGGTTGGCATCGCCTAGTTTCCTAAACATATACTAAATATTTCTACATTTGGATAAAAGGTGCCACATGCACCATATACGTCAAAGGGGATTTTTCCCCTCTTCTTTCTATATTAGGCAAATTAATGATGTATTGTTCTTTCGATTACTCTCATATTTCGATGACATCATGTTTACCCTATCTGTTTAATTATAGATTTTTGTACTTTGATTTCAACTACTGTATAGTTCTTTCAATTTGGGCCCATATTTGTATGGTACCATATTTTCTTTAACAATCCTACCATTTTCTGCAGCGCGTCCCTTGCTATGCAACAGAATCCGTAGTGCACAATCTTTCCCTTTACATAAATCAAGACTGCAGGGATTTCATACTGAACACAAACCATGGATTTACAATCGTTGCTACTATAAGACTTGATGAACGTGGTGACTCCTATTTTGGCACTGGCCTTTGGAAAAAAAATCTAAGTTTTATGTACTGAAAGCTGGCACTAAAATTGCACTGCACATAAAAGAGCATGGTCATGAGATATATGCTAACTTCCCTGATGATATCATCCGTCCAGACTTTGTTCGAAGTAAGTTTTCTTTTCAAGTATCTGCATTTGACTTACCCAGCAATATCAAATGAATTGTGTAGTATTTAAGCAACCAATTCTTATTCCATTTTCTTACTATATTCCTACCTAATAACTTCTAGTTACCAATACACTTTTCTATTGCCCTGGTTTAACTAAATATTCCTTGTACTCCCACTTCTATCAGAAAGCGCCGCTGACAAGGAGACTCTGGAGGTGGAGAACTGTGCTGCCAACAAGCGGAGGTGGGGCGAGCAAGAACCGCAAGCGACTCTAGCAGGCCTAGACTTCACCAGCAGCCTCCCCGATGATATGTTGATAGTCATCATCTCCCTCCTCCCAATCAAATATGGGGCACGGACAACCGCCCTTTCCCTGCGGTGGCACCCCCTATGGAACTCCACCCCTCCCGACCTCATCCACACCCACAAGCTCTGCCATGGCTATCGCAAAAGCTTGGATGCGTTCTCCAAGATCCTCGTTAGTCACCTTGGCCCAACCACAGGCCTTAGAATTGGCAAGTTCCGTTCCAACGCCAAGGACCGAGCCAAGCTTGACGACTGGTTCCGATCCCCCGCCCTAGATCAGCTCGAGGAGCTCAATTTTGATGATGGGCATATGCGTTCGCTGCTAACGTCCGCACTCCGCCTCGCGCCCACGCCGCGTCGCCAAGTTTAGGAACTGCCATTCCCCCCTAATGATGCACCCGCTCTTATTCTACCACAACTGAAGCACCTTGAGCTCGTCGTCGTCCGCCTCCCAAACGGTGACATGGGGCGCCTGCTCCATGGCTGTACTGCACTCGAGTACCTTTGTCTTCACGCGATCAATGGGTTGAGTAGCTTCCACATCACCTCCATGACTGTCCGGACTATTTATGTGTGTTGCTGGTGCGGCAACAAGACATCACAAGATGTGTACCATGGTATGGTCATTGAGGACACACCTGCACTTGAGAGATTACTTGTAGTTGATCAAGAAGGTCCAACAAGAATCAATGTCATTGTTGCGCCGAAATTGACAGTGGTGGGCTACATGTCTGAGAAATACTCTGAACTTGTTATTGGGTCCACACCCGTTTAGGTACAACAGCCGCCTTCTACCTCTCCTACAAATTAATATTATTTATAATTTTGAAGATGTATGTTCGTCTGTCATCCAGAAAATGATTCTGACAAGCTTGACCCCAAAACTGCGCATAGTGAAGGCCTTGGCACTAGAATCTATCGGCCCCAACCTAGAGCAAGTTGTCAGTTTCCTGAGATGCTTTCCGTTCCTGGAGAAGCTATATATTGAGGTGATGTTCCTTTCCTATTAAATGTTAACCATAAGGGAGTTCAATTTGTGACACCTTTTTCCAAGTTTACAATGACAATGTACTACAATTCTGAAGGATTCTTTTGGAGGATTTCAGTACATACATGTCCCCCCATATTGGTTGCTTGATCCATATGGTTACAATCCATAAGCATTTCTCCTTTGGATTCATCTGTACTAGTTTTCTTAGGGAACTTTTCATCCACTCCAACCTCTTGTGAAGAAGGCTACATTTTTCTAGATTGTAATCAAATGCCCATGTTAATCATGTCAGATGGAAGATGGCACGTTAGTGCATTTTACTAATCCTGCAAACCAAATAGGCTTGTACTAGTGTTCAAAACTGCATGTAGGCACTAACACATTTTCTTCTTTTGCAGATAAGATTAGGCCCAGTGGTGGATAATGTGATACAATATAACAATCACGTCGACTGCCTAGATCCGCATCTCTCAGAAATTACTTTGAACTCCTATCGCGGGACCTTACCGGAGATTATATTCGCCAGGTTCTTTGTTGTCAGAGTAAGGGTGCTGAAGGTAATGAGGTTTGCCCTACATTTATTTCACAAAAATGAATGGTTTGTTAATCAGCGCCGGCAGCTGCGGCGGAATGGAATAGGCTCCGAAAATGTTGAATTTTATCTGGAACTTTAGATGACAGAGTAATCGGAAGTCATCGTGTCAACCCCATACATGACTTCTCAGTGGCTGACCCCTTTGCAAAAATTATGAGGTTTGGAAACCATACTTAGAAGTGGTAATATTAGTTTGAACCTCTCTGATATCCATGTTCAGCGGATCAGCGCGAGCGTTTGCAGCTGATGAGCTGAATTTCGTTTCTAATATCAGTTTGAACCTTGTAATCTTCGAATTTGAGCAATATAACTCTGGAATTCGAACCTTGTAATATTTCAAGCTTTTGTGGTACAATCACTGAAATGGCATCGTATGAGACTCGTATATTGGTAGCACTATTTTGACCTTAATATGCAATGGTCCTAGAGTTTATTAACCATTCTCGAATCTGTTTACCTTGTCGATCTCATAGCACACGATCCGTATATCTAACTCAACTGCGATCTTCGACATTATTGCACACAGTTGGTTTCTTCAACCGCGTGCCCTGTAGAGCGCAGAATTAATTATCGCACTCGAGTGTCCATCATCACCCTTCTGTGTAACTTTGACCTCATCACCAACGGGTAAACTTATGACCGAAGTCATTCCACACACTTCGTTTTTACAAAGCTTTTTGCGAATAAATGCCCATGATTTGTCCCTCTTCTAGCCGACGCGTGGCCAACTAGCCGGGCGGGAAGCTTGCGTGGTAGCGTGGGAACAGGCTCACCGACCATACATTTGGCGCCTCTTTGAGCCCACGCGTGGTCAAACGAAACGCGTGCGGTGCGGTGTTGTCAAGCGTGCATTGGAATCCTCCGCTGTGAATGCCGTGACAAGACGTGATGATTACAGGCCGCCCGGCCCCAAGTTATCAAAGTGGCCATTTAACCCTGGTGTCTCTTCAACCTTTCGATCGCGCCCCACCATTGCAAGAAGCACACCCACCATGACAAATTCTTAGAGGGTATCCTGCGTGGCTCCAATGGCGCTTTGAGCGGCTGCCGACGACGAGCAGCAGTTCACCATGCATGGCGTGGTGGACACCCATAGAAGGTTCAGAGAGCTCTCGGTGGTGTACACCAACAATCCGGTCTGGGTGGAGCACTCCATCCACATCATGGAGCTGTTGCCTGCTGATACGTCTCGACCGTATCTATAATTTTTGTTTGTTCCATGTTGTTATATTATCATTCTTGGATGTTTTACAATCATTTTATATCATTTTTTGGGACTAACCTATTGACATAGTGCCAAATGCCAGTTGTTGTTTTCTGCTTGTTTTTTACATCGCAGGAAATCAATATCAAACGGAGTCCAAATGCAGCGAAACTTTTTGTGGATTTTTTTGGACCAGAAGACACCATAAGCACCTGGGGGGGGGGGGTGCCCCGAGGGGCCAGAACCCACCGGGGCATGCCTGGGCCCCCAGGCGCACCCACGTGGGTTGTGCCCACCTCGGTGGCCTCCCGCACATCCTCTTTGCTCTATAAATACCCCAATATTCCAGAAACCCTAAGGGAGTCGACAAAAATCAATTACAGCCGCCGCAAGTTCCAGAACCACCAGATCCAATCTAGACACCATCACAGAGGGGTTCATCATGTCCATTGGTGCCTCTCCGATGATGCGTGAGTAGTTCATTGTAGACCTTTGGGTCCGTAGTTAATTAGTAGCTAGATGGATTCCTCTCTCTCATTTGATTCTCAATACAATGGTCTCTTGGTGATCTATTTGATGTAACGCTTTTTGCGGTGTGTTTGTTGGGATCCGATAAACTTTGAGTTTATGCTCAGATCTATGTTTTTATCCATGAAAGATATTTGAGTTCTTTGATCTCTTATATGCATGATTACTTATAGCCTCATGTTTCTTCTTTGAATCTTTGGTTTAGTTAGGACAACTAGATCGATTTTTCTTGCCATGCGAAGAGGTGCTTTGTGATGGGTTCGATCTTACGGTGCTTGATCCCAGTGACTGGAGGGGAAACGACACGTATGTATCGTTGCCATTAAGGATAACAAGATGGGGTCTATTTATACATAAATATATCTTGTCTACATCATTTCATCGTTCTTATTGCATTACTCCATTTCTCCATGAACTTAATACACTAGATGCATGCTGGATAGTGGTCGATGTGTGGAGTAATAGTAGTAGATGTAGGTAGGAGTCGGTCTACTAATCTTGTACGTGATGTCTATATAATGATCATTGCCTGGATATCATCATGATTATTTGAAGTTCTATCAATTGCCCAACAGTAATTTGTTTACCCACCGTTGCTATTTTCTCGAGAGAAGCCACTAGTGAAACTTACGGCTCCCGGGTCTATTTTCTCATCATATACTTTCAGATCTATTTTGCTATTTGCCTTTTTATATATTTGCAACTTCTATTTTCAGATCTATTAATCCAAAAACACAAAAATACTTTTCTGCACTTTATTTTATTCGCGATCTATTTATTCAATCTATTACCACTTTCTCCCATCCAATTGCCAATTTCTGGCGCCGTTACCCGAAAGGGACTGACAACCCCTTTAACACGTCAGGTTGCAAGTATTTGTTCTTTGTGTGCTGGAGCTATTTACGTGGTGTTGCGTGGTTCTCCTACTAGTTCGATAATTAACCTTGGTCTCAGCACTGAGGGAAATACCTATCGTTGCTGTGTTGCATCATCCCTTCCTCTTTGGGGAAATACCGACGTAGTTCAAGCAAACATGAAAATTAATTTCTGGCGCCGTTGTCGGGGAGACATCACCAACATCTACCAGTTTCCTAATCAAAAATCGCATCTCCTTGCAATTTACATTATTTGCCATTTGCCTCTCGTTTTCCTCTCCCCACTTCATAAAAATTTGCCGTTTTATTTGCCCTCTTTTTCGTTCGCCGTTTTCTCGTCAAATCTGTTTTGGTGTGCAATCTTGTTGACCGCTTTTTGTCGTTATGGATAGTTCTTCCTCTATTGCATGCACTCCCGAGAACGAGGTTCTTAACTTTAAACAAAGGGGAGAGGAGAATTTAAAAGATGCTTGGTATACGATTTGTAATGCTCATAATAGATCTATCTGTAAGCAATCTACCGATGTTCTTCTTTGCTGTTTTTATGTGGGCATCACCACTTGGTATAGATTCGTCGTTGATACGATTACCGGTAGAAATTTCTTGATGTGTCCCTCTCTTGATGCTTTTAATACTATGGGAAATTTAGTGGGTTCACCATCGCTTATGATTAATGAAACAACTTTGACTCTCGAGCACGTTATGGAAAGACTAAATGCTATTGAAAAGAAAATGCTTACAGAAGAACATATTCAAAACTTGGATAAAAAGATGCATAATTTTGCTAGTAAATTTGGGTCATAAGTGGGAGAAGTTTTTAAGTTGTTAAAAGAGAAGCGGACCGTAATTCATGAATGAATTGAAGAAAGCCCGTCTCGGATTGATAAACTAGAAGAAATCTTTAGTAATCTAAGTACGGCTTTTGCTTCTACTAAAACTATTGAAAAAACTCACGTAAAAATTAGCAAGATTACTCATGTTACTAAGAACAAGGGTGCAACTTCTTTTAATAATAAAGGAGTTCTTAAAATGATTAGTATTCACCCAAATTTTGTTGAAGTTGTAAGAGACCCCATTGATAAGAATGAGTTCCTCAATTTTATGCGAGAAGTTTTGCTATTTTACTTGCTAAATCTTCAAAGAAATCTGATTGTACGATTGAAGAGTTGGAGACCAAAGGTGACAATACTTAGATCCTTCGCATTATGCCTAGCTAGGGGCGTAAAACGATAGCGCTCGTTGGGAGGCAACCAAAATTGTATCTTTTTACCTTTTGGTTTTCTTGCTGTTTTCAATAAAACACCCAATTATTCTACTATTATGATTGTGGTTTTTGTGTTTTAATAAGTGTTTGTGCCAAGCAAAGCCTTTGGGATCATGTTGGGTGATAGTTGATTTGATCTTGCTGAAAAACAAAAACTTTTGCGCTCACAAAAATAATTTTCATTTTTAACAGAAGCGCGATAAAATACTAATTCGTTCTGCAGAAGATTAATATACAAATTGCTCATGTTATCAAAAAATTTCAGAATTGTTGGAGTTACAGAAGTATTCGAAATATCCAGATTGCTCAAGATTGTTCTGTTTTTGGCATATTCTGTTTTCTTTGTGTTGTGTGGTTTTTTTTGATGATTCTATGGTTTCTTTTGAAGAGTTCTTTTCATAGAAAAGTTGGAATACAGTAGATATAATGCAAAAATAAAATATGAATGGGTTTGCAACAGTACTTATAGTAGTGATTTGCTTTCTTATACTAACGGATCTCATGAAGGTTTTGTTGAGTTTTGTGTGATTGAAGTTTTCAAGTTTTGGGTGAGATCGTGATGGATGAAGGAATAAGGATTAGCAAAAGGCTAAGCTTGGGGATGTCCGAGGCACCCCAAGATGATATTCAAGAAGTATCAAGCAACTAAGCTTGGGGATGCCCTCAGTGGCATCCCCTCTTTCTTCCAACAACCATCGGTATTTTACTTGGAGCTATATATTTATTCGTCACATATTATGAGTTTTTCTTGGAGCGTCCTGTATGATATGAGTCTTTGCTTGTTTTGCTTTTTGTTTTAAGTCATGAGTCCTTGCTGCACACACGTATTTGAGAGAGCCAAAATTATGCTATGACTTGTTAGAATTGCTCTCTATGCTTCACTTCAATGTTTATGAGCTATGGAATTGCTCTAGTGCTTCACTTATATCTTTTTGAGCACGGTCTGCTTTATTATTTTTGAAGAAATGCTCTCATGCTTCACTTAGATTTATTTGAGAGTTAGTATTTTTTTAAGAAATTCTCTCTTGCTTCACTTAAATTATTTTGAGAGAAAGAAATATGATGCTCATGTTCTTCACTTAGATTTGTTTGAGGTTATCAAAATCAACATGTGAAAGTAGTTCCAAAGTGACAGATATCCAAGGAGGATATAATAAAAACTTTCATGAAGATCATTGGACAAAATAAACTTGATTCCTTGTAATAGTTCTGAGATATGATGATACTGATATGTGAGTAATGTTGAGGAATAATTATGCTTTAGTAAGAATATTGGTGTTAAGGTATTTGATTCCCTATGCAAGCACGAAAGTCAATAGTTATGCAATGAAATTACAACCTACTTGTGGTGCATTATTCGGTGTTAGTTATGCTTAATGCTCACTTATGAGATTTTTCGTTTCTTGGTTGGATGCTTCTCAATCTTTTGCTAGCCTTCATCTGCACTAAGTCTGATCACTACCTGTGGATCCAAAATCCTTTAAACCAGTTTTGCCATATGAGTCCACTATACCTACCTATATGCGGTATTCTTTTGCCATTCTAAGCAAATTTCTATGTGCCATCTCTAATTTTTAAAATAAATTTCACTTTTGTGTGCTCGTACCGCTCATGAAACGGTAGGGGGTAGCTGATATATTTCCATGCTAGATATGTTATTATGAAGATGAGTGTTTATTCACTTGTCATTGCACGAGAATTAGCCAAAGGTATTAGGAATGCCCAGTCCCAAAATAAAAAATGAATTTACTTTATGTTGTGAAATAATAAATTCATTCAAAAGTGTTGGTCTGGGAGGCACCCGTGGATACGTTTAGCCATGGAAAGTGAAAGTATGGTGGAAAAAGGAAAAACTTTATTTTCTGTTTGGGAACCGCCTATGATATATCTAGCATGCAAAGTATTGGGAACTACTCGATCGTTTTCGTTGACAAGAAAAGCATGCCACCCAAAATGTTTTATCTCTATCTTTTTCGCTTTGAGCTCTAGCACCTCTACAAATCCCTACTTCCCTCCGTGAAGGGCCTTTCTATTTACTTTATGCAATTTTTATTTTTACTTGAGTCTCCATCTTCTCTTATAAAGCACCAACTAAGGGGTACTATGATCATACTTGAGCATTGGGTGTAGCTAATATGAGAGTATGTTTCATGAATGGATCAATGATTGAGCATAATGGGCTAGGGATAACTTGCTTTAGTGTTCATATTTTGAAAGACGTGGTTGTTTCTTGATATGCTTGAGTATTAAAGTCCTCATGTCAAAACTAGACTATTGCTTTGAACCATATAAAAGTCCAACTGGCCATGCTATAAAAGAATGGTCTCTTGGAGATCTATTTGATGTAACTCCTTTTGCGGTGTGTTTGTTGGGATCCGATGAACTTTGAGTTTATGATCAGATCTATGTTTTTATCCATGAAAGTTATTTGAGTTCTTTGATCTTTTATATGCATGATTACTTATAGCCTTGTGTTTCTTCTTCGAATCTTTGGTTTAGTTAGGCCAACTAGATCAATTGTTCTTGCCATGGGAAGAGGTGCTTTGTGATGGGTTCGATCTTACGGTGCTTGATCCCAGTGACTGAAGGAGAAATGACACGTATGTATCGTTGCCATTAAGGATAACAAGATGGGGCCTATTTCTACATAAATAGATCTTGTCTACATCATGTCATCATTCTTATTGCATTACTCCGTTTCTCCATGAACTTAATACACTAGATGCATGCTCGATAGCGGTCGATGTGTGGAGTAATAGTAGTAGATGTAGGCAGGAGTCGGTCTACTAATCTTGGACGTGATGCCTATATAATGATCATTGCCTGGATATCGTCATGATTATTTGAAGTTCTATCAATTGCCCAACAGTAATTTGTTTACCCACTGTTGCTATTTTCTCGAGAGAAGCCACTAGTGAAACCTACGGCCCCCGGGTCTATTTTCTCATCATATACTTTCATATCTATTTTGCTATTTCCTTTTTATTTATTTGCAACTTTTATTTTCAGATGTATTAATCCAAGAACACAAAAATACTTTGCTGCACTTTATTTTATTCGCGATCTATTTATTCAATCTATTACAACTTTCTCCCATCCACTTGCCAATTTCTGGCGCCGTTACCCCAAAGGGAAAGACAACCCCTTAAACACATCGGGTTGCAAGTATTTGTTCTTTGTGTGCAGGAGTTGTTTACGTGGTGTTGCATTCTTCTCCTACTGGTTCGATAACCTTGTTCTCATCACTGAGGGAAATACCTACTGTTGTTGTGCTGCATCATCCCTTCCTCTTTGGGGAAATACCGACGTAGTTCAAGCAAACATCACTTGCCGCGGAGAAGTACAAGGTGGCCGGCTTCGACCTTGATTACACCCGCGCTCGTGCGGGTCTCGTCCCAAGGTCGTCGTCGCCTAGATGTGCATGCGCAACCACGTCCTCGTCTACCACTACTGCCTGGCCACAAGACCTTGCGAGCGTTTCGCCAGGTTTGTCAACAGCCCCCACTACATGTTCGCTAAAGTGGACATCACCAACGATGTAATGGTGCTCCAGAATTCAGGCATTGCCTGCCAGAATATTGTCAACAGCCAGGGCCAATACAAGATCTGGGCAACAAGGATCATGAGAAGGACTCACTGGTTCACCTCGCCGAGGCCATCATGGACCCCTACTACAGAGACATGAAAGGTTCCTGCAATAAGGAGGCGTACACGAGCTACGACATGCTACAGAGACAAGCGTGCCTGGCACTCGGCCTGGATGGAGAAACTCGACAAAGCTCACGTCGTGTACGCGGCCAAGGAGGCGTACACGAGCTACGACATGTATAGGTGGATTGTTGACATGAGGAAGTGCCTCCTTCCCCCAAACAGCCACGGATCCAGCCGGAAGCAGAGCAATGGCAAGCGTCATCACAACAATAAGTACATGATTAGATCCTCGTTTCTCCTAGTTTAGTATGCATGTAATTGCTTACTTTGGTGTGAGGAAATGTTATGTGTGCAGTCATTTGTGTAATTGTATGCTTAATTTGGTTATGCAATGATGTATTTTTAAGTATATATGTTGATGCTTTGTAGACAGAGCAAATCACATCGCACACAGACTAAACAATGAAACCCGTCGGTGATGATTTCATCAATCACTGACAATTGTATACCAGCAATCGTTTGCTCACAGCACACACGGCTTGTTAACAGGAATCGTCTGTGTTGTTATCATTCTTCCCAGACATTTCCGATTACAGACCTGTTTACCGCGTATCACGCACATCTTGTTAAGTTGAAGCGTTAATGTTCTCTTGGCTCAACGCAATCAGTTCATCCGAGTGAACTGTATGCCATATATCGCACACACCTTCATCTGGCTGCCCGTTTCTGTTGTTCCGCCTCATCACAAACAGTTTATCCGGGTGAACTGTATGCCTTATATTGCACACACCTTCATCTAGCTGCCCATTTCTTTTGTTTTGCCTCATCACAAACAGTTCATTGAACTGAACCGTAGCCCCTCATCGCACACGCAACTAAAATATGAACCATGTTTGATGTATCCTTCATCGCAAACGTTTTTCATCTTTTTTGACGGTTGTTTTACATCACTGTTTGCGATTAATGCATCGCACACAGTTTCGTCAAAGGGTCTCTGATTGTAGTGTCGCGTTAGCAGCATCCTACAGTAGTGAGCCAGACTTGGCAAATATGACCCCTCAAACGCCCACCGACGCGACCGGGCACATCCGCTGACAGTGGCCGGTCACGCCTCAAATATTTGATTCCACAACTGGACACCTCAAATTAGAAACCTCAAATCCATATTATTAGATGCAATGTAAACTGATCTTTAAGTAAAACTCGTCCGGCTCCATTGTTCCCATGTCTGACGACCGGTTGCACTCCCTAGAGTGTTGGTCCGGTCGCCAACAAGGTAGAGTAGGGAATGGGACATGAGCCGGCTCACGAGAGAAGGCGCTTGTCGGAATTGGGGTTCCGCGGACCCAAAGAAGGTTCGAACTCTGGGGCGTGTGCGAATATCTAACCTAGCTGCTGCCTCAAGCTCATCACCCTAGGGCTTGCCCTCGTCGAGATTGTGTGAGCGGGGATAGAGATGAACATAGAGATTTACCCAGGTTCGGGCTACATTGCGGTGTAAAACCCTACTCCTGCTTTGTGGTGGATTGGCCTCACGAGGAGGTTGAGGATGAACTAGTACAATGGGTGAGCTGCCTCGGGAGAGCTCAATTGTTGAAGAGTTCGACCATCCCCTCTCTCTGGTGGAGACTAGCCTATACTTATACTAGGCCTGGCTATCTTCCCTCATAGCTTAGGCGGGAAGGAATACCACAACGACCAATTTTGAAGGGGGCAGTAGTACATCTTATCCTGACGAAAGGTGATCTTCGCCTGCAAAGCCTCTGGTCGTGACGTAGAGGTGGGCTCAATGATGAAATCCATCCTGCTGAGCTCGTGGTCTTGGTCTTGTTGCATGGGAATGGAAACCTTTGGGGGATCCCTTGGGAACCTGCGTACGTCCTTTCCTCCTTAGCATGAAAGAGGAAACTGTCCTAGACTGCACCCACTGGCACCCGCCTGGCCTGGTCGTCATGGCTCACGTCATCGCGCGCCTCGTGAGGCGGGAGGCTTGCATAGGAATCTCAGCTCCTCTGGAGGCAGGCTTGAGGAGCCGCTCCTCGGGAGGTCTTGATCTTGTTTGCCTCGTGAGGCCAGGGGCCCTCGCGAGGGTCTTGCCCTTGATGTCTTGGAGTTGGGCCGTACCGAGCCATCGATGGAGCCACGCGCTGGGCCGCAGACAGAGAGGTCTAGGTACGCTCGATCCCAGAATGCCTACAGTAGCCCCTGGGTCCAAGGCGCGCTCGTCCTGGCTTTGAGGTGAAGCCAAGGAGTGAAGGGCGAAGTGTCATGGGCCCCAACTGCCTGTGGGCCAGGCTCGACGCATGGCACACAACGGGGCACGGACGCCGCCACTTCCCCACGTCCCCTCGACAACTGCCCAGGCTGACAAAAGACTGGCGCACGCCACAGGGCCATCATTGCCTGTCCTCGCCTTGCTCCTGGTCCCCTTCTCCAGTTGAAAGCTCCTCCAGATCCAATCGCAACTCCACCCTTCTCTTCCTCCTTCACCGGCGCCGACGACTCCCCGGATGGCGCCCGCCATGAAATCAAAGCCCACGGTGTAGGCCGCGGCCTCTTCATCCCTTCCGCCGGCGCTCACAGCCTCCACTCTCGCCAAGGAAGGGGACCTCAGCCCCGTGCTCCCGCTGATGGCAGGAGACACAAATGAGTGGGTTGTGACCCTGATTTGGGCCGGCTCTACGGACCAGAGCACCTTGGGCGAAGACAATCTACCCCTTCTTCCTCCGAAGCATCTTCTGAGGGCTTATCTCTCCCTTCTCGGAGTTCTTCTGTGCTATCCTTGAGCACTACAAAATCCACGCTCTCCATCTCCAGCCTAACTCCATTCTCCTCATGTCCGTCTTCGGCTTCTACTGCGAGGCCTTCATGGGCGTGAGGCCCTCGATGGCTCTCTTCCGCCACTAGTTCAGCTTGCGGCTCGACGACCGGGAGCAGCGATCCGCGTGCATCTCCTTTGTTGCAGTCCAGAAGGGGAATTTGCTCCTGAAGGCCGGGAAGAAGGTGGAAGGCTTCCGGCACCGCTGGGTCTTCCTGGACGTCCAGGGCCTCAATCCTCTTCTGGAGCTCCCAACGGAGCTGCTCGAACGGATCTCGAAGTGGGGTTCCGCGAAGCTCACCGACCCGCGGGCGAGGCCCGTCCTGGAGAGGATAGCCTCGGATGTGGAGGCCAAGCTGCTAACGGGGGCGTTGATTGTGAAGGAATTCTTGACGCAACGCTTGGCACCGCTCCAGTCGCACTCGAAGCCCCTGTGGGAGTACCAGGGCGCGAGGGATGACATAAGGTTGCGTCTCACAAGCCTGACAGGCAAGGATCTGGACACGGCCTTGGCCGCCCTGCTCAGCAGCAACCTGGGGGACATCCCCGAGGCCTACACCCCATTGTATCACCGCGATGACAGGGAGGATTTGGTCGCCGCCATGCCCGCCTTCAACGAGCTGGGGCTCAAGCCGTCCGATGACCCCAACCTCCCCGTGGCACCGCCCTACGGCAACAGCGGCTATGAAGAGGATTCGGAGGAGACCGAGGACGACGACCTCGAGGAGGTGCCCCCCCCGGTCACAGCGCGAGCTCCTTCGCAACCTCGTGGATGACGATGACACCGACGAGCCACTGGCCGTGGACTCCCCGCGCTTCATCAAGGTCTATAGGTGGCCGGAGCCCGCTCCCCGGACGACGTGAGCATCTGGCCAGGCGGCCTCAGGCAAAGGCACGGTACCGCCTCTTCAGGGGGGCTCCCCGCGCCGCAGCGAGGCGGCTAAGGAGTCGGGTCCGTCCTCGCCACGCACTCAGTCGACGGATGGGGCGGCCCTTGGCGGGGCGGAAACGGCTTCCTCAGCCATGACGCCTCAGACTGACCTTCTCACCCCTCCAGACGGCGATGCCGTGGCGGGGCCTGTCGGTGACTGCCCTGCCAGCCCTCGGGACGCAACGAAGACCACACCAAAGAAGAAGAGGAAGTGGGCTGCGCTAGACGAGTAAGTGACATTCCTTGCTTCCTGAAAGGGTGCTGATTGCGCATGCGTTCATATCTTCTTCCCCTTTGATGACCAGAAGTGGCGGCGCGGCGAAGAAGAAGAAGATGGGCATCGCATCGAAGGGGCCCCTTGTCCAGAAGGCGCCATTGGCCCCTGGCCACGGCCACGGCGGGCACGGAAGTGCGTCGCGTGGGCCTGGCGCGGCCCTTGGACGCACAGGAAGCACCGTGCCAAGGCGCACGGTTGTGCCGCCTGCCCCTAGTGCCCTGAAAACACAAGTGCTCCCTAGGTGATTTTGGTAGTTAATGTCAACATATTTCTTGTTGGACTAATATTTTTATCTAGTGTATTTCAGACAAGTTCAACAATGGCGTGGAAAGGACAATAGGATGTGGAATTCCTTCAAAATATTAAGGACACATATTGTCAAAAGCTCAAGACTCTCCATTTCTATTTTAGTGATCCAAGGTCACATTGAGTCCATAGGAAAGTCAATACTATTAAAAGGGGATGAGGTGTTGCTTAATGGCTTGCTTGCTCGAATGCTTAGTGATATTGCTCCAGATCCCCCAACAACTTTCTCATTCCAAATATGTCCAAAACCCAAAGTCAAACTCGGCCCCACCGAATCATCCTATCCGGAGCCACCGAGTTCATATGACATAGCCACTGCCAGAAACCCTAACAGTTCGGTCACACCGATACGGATGTCAGCCTCACCGAGATGGCCTTGCAAACTCTCTGTTGCCTATTGCAGTTATTTCGGTCTCACCGAAATGTGCAATCGGTCTGACTGAGTTTGCTTGACCAATTCTCTATTGCCTTATTGCTTCACCTTGGTCTCACCGAGTTGATGCAATCAGTGCCACCGAGATGAGGTTTTGCCTAAGCCCTAGCACATCGGTCCCACCGGGTTGTTCTACTCGGTCCCACCGAGATTCCTAACGTTCACATTTTGAACTAAATCGGTCTCACCGAGTTCTTCTATTCGATGTGACGAGTTGGGTCCAATGTGTTTAATAGTTGGATTTTGTGTGGAGGCTATATATACCCCTCCACCCCCTTCTCCATATGTGAGAGAGCCATCAGAACGTGCCTACACTTACAACATACATTTTCTGAGCGAGAACCACCTACTCATGATTTCTAGCCTTCCCCAAGTTGCTTGCCACTCAAATCATCTTTCCATCATATCCAAATCTGTGTGAGAGAGTTGAGTGTTGGGGAGACTATCATTTGAAACACATGAGCAAGGAGTTCATCATCAAAACACCATCTATTACCTTTTGGAGAGTGGTGTCTCCTAGATTGGTTAGTTGTCGCTTGGGATGTCAGGACCCCGATTCTAAGTCACATCGATCTAGCCGGTAACACCTCATATCACTTTGCGGCCTCACGCACGGTATTCCCACGGGTGTCGCCTTACCATGGCCCGGGACCGTTTGCGTCTTTTGGCTCACGTATATGATAGTGTCGCTAGCATCCATATGACAGAGAACCCAGGCCGACATGACTAGTCATGAACCCAAAGTGGCACTAACTTACGGGGACAGGCATACATGAATCAACATCGAGCATGTCGGTCAGCAGCGTGCGAATCCGGGCTGTAGCACTGGGCTAACAAGACTCCGGTGAACCGGGCTGTAGCAGGCTAGGCAGGACTCCAGATGTCACCGCGTGACATTTCCCCGAAGGGACAGACACATGAACGAAGTGAATCACATGCCGGCCAGTCAAGTGTTCCGGAGCAGTAGTGCTGGGCTAGCAGGACTCCGGTGAACCGGGCTGTAGCGGACTACTATGGCTCATGGAAGCACAAGACTACATTTCCCCATAAGAGAGGCTACCAAGGATAAACAACTAGGTTGTCGGATCCCACACATACCAAGCATTTCAATCATACACACAATATGCTCGATATGTGCAAATACAACATGGCATCACAACAAGACTCTACGACTCAGAGTATTTATTCATTAGGCTCCGAAGAGCGAGATATTACAAACATAGGTCTCATGACCCAACATTCAGAGCATACAAGTCAAAGCACACGCGGAAGCTTAACATGTCTGAGTACAGACATCTACAAATGAAACAGGCTGAGAAGCCTGACTATCTACCAGATCCTGCCGAGGGCACAAGATCGTAGCTGAGGTATCAAGCTAAACGTCGAAGTCCATACGGAACTACAAGCGAGACTGACGTCTCTCTGCAAAACATAAAATAAGCAAACGTGGGTACAAATGTACCCAGCAAGACTTACATCAGAACTTTCTACATATGCATCAGTATCAACAAAGGGGGTAGTGGAGTTTAACTGCAGCAAGCCAGCTTTGACTCAGTGGCTATCCTGAACTACGACTGCAAGCAACTCTTTTGAGGTGGCGCACACGAGTCCACATATTCACCATATCAATACACCACTATGGATCCGCTCCCGTCTCCCTACGAGAACGCCATCCACAGCACTCACGCTTATCTTGCGAGTTTTAGAGTATCCACTTTCACTTGTCTATGAACTGTACAGGCAACCCAGAAGTCCTTTTCCGCGGACACGGCTATTCGAATAGATCATATTAACCCTGCAGGGGTGTACTTCGTTACACACGCCCTCGCCACTTACCACCATGTACACGTCGTGTACCTCGGCAACCTTCAAGCGGAAGCCTGGCGAGGGAGTCGGCCACGACCTGACTAACCACACAAGTCTCTCGTCCAGGTTTATCGCCTATTCGGGTTCCATCCGCAAGGAGATCCGGCCGGGGTGTCGCTCACGGCCCCAAACGATGTGTGCAGGGTTCCCAAGCCCACCTCGACGGATGGATCTACGCTTGGTACACCGTGCCATGGTGCCTAGTCTGTCCCAAGCCCACCTGTACCGGGTACCACTTGGTAGACTACTAACACTACCTACAAACACCAGAAACTAGTTGCAACTCCTGGACAGAGATCAGGTTGATTAATAAGTCGAGAGAGCTTGGAGCGCCCGGAGCCCAATGTGTGGTAGTAACTGTTCATGGATCACAAACACAGAACTCAGTTCCTGAGGATGGCTGCAATGAGACAACCCACCATGTACTCCTACATGGCCTCTCACCGCTACCTTTACCAAATCGTGTTCACACACTTAGCTCTCAACAGTAGGACATGTTCACCACATTCCAATTCATTCCCGATGAATCAGACCTGACACAACTCTAAGCAATATCAGGCATGACAAACAAGCATGAGTGAGTAGGCACATCAGGGCTCAAACAACTCCTACTCATGCTAGTGGGTTTCATCTATTTACTGTGGCAATGACACGTCATGCAGAGGATAAAGGGGTTCAGCTACCGCAACAAGTAACAGATGAATCGTTGTTGTCCTAATGCAGTAAAAGAGAGCAGGAGCGAGAGAGTGGGATTGTATCGGAATGAAAAAGGGGGTTTTGCTTGCCTGGCACTTCTGAAGATAGCATTGAGTCTTCATCAGTGTCAACGATCACAACGTCGGAACAACGTCTACCGAGGGGAACAAATACCGGCAACAGAGAAGGAAAATACAATCAATGCAATGCACAATATGATGCATGATCATGACATGTCAGTATGCTGTGATTTGAGCTAATGCAACTAGCAGCAAGTTAAATGGAGTTGGCTTGAATCAAAGATTCAAATTCAAACTCCATATGTGATTTCTTAAATGCCATTTAATTGAATTGTCCTAAACAGTAGTCATAAGTTGTTCTAACATGCATGGAAATGGTACAGATGGATAGATTGGATTTTTCTGATCATTTTTCATATATAAATTATTTCATTCTGAGTTACGGTTGAATTTATATGATTTTTGGAAGTTTATAACATTTTCTGGAATTTCCTGGCTATTTTAGAATTAAACTAATTCCAGAAAAGAGTTTACTACGTCAGCATGACGTCAGCAGGTCAACGGGCGACCCAGGTCAAACTGACCGGTGGGTCCCGCGTGTCAGTGACTAACCTAACTAACTGGGTTAATTAGCATTTAGCTTAAGCTAACCTGGGTTAATTAGGCGGGCTGGGCCCGCATGTTAGTGAGCCAGGGGAGGTCAAACCCCTGGTTAGCAAGGTCAAACTCGCTGGCGGCTCGACGCCGGCAACAACAGGCGCGGCCGAGGAGCTCGGAAAACACCCATAGAGCTCGGTTTTGAACGCGGTTTGCGGCTACGGGACGCTGGGACTCGCGCGCGTTCAACAGTGTAGGTGGCCGGAGTTGACGGCGGCGTCCAGGTTAGCGGTGGCCGGAGCCACGGGTTTGAGCGGCACGGGGCTACAGAGCCAGGGGAGCCCGGATGAGGGGGTCTACGGCTCCCTGGGGTCTCCAGGAGCACGGAGGGCAACAGAGCAGAGCGAAACGAGCTCGACAGCAAGCAGGGCAGCGGCCATGGCGGACGGCGGTGCTCGGGCACATGGGCGAGGGTGTAACGGCACGGAAACGAACAGAACAAGGGAGGGGAATCGGGCAGGAGCTCACAGGGACCCGGAAGAACAGCTCGGGAGCCTCGGGGACGGCGTGACAACGACGAATCCATCGACGGTGTTCCGCGGCAGGAGGTTGAAGACGACGCCGATCCCATTGGCTCGGAGCTCTTCTGCTCGTGTTCGTTTGCGGAGAGGTCGAAGAAGACGAGGGCGACGTCCTGTACATCTGGCTCGACGAGGTGACGACGATGGCCGCCAGAAGCTTGAACGACGGCGACGGTTGCTCTCGGGTGGCTGCGTAATAGAGAGCTAGAGGAGAGGGGGAGAGCAGAGAGTGAGGGGAAAGTGAGAGGGGGGCCTCGGGCATCTCCAGACGTGGATTAGGACGTAGGGGCAGCCTCCAGTGCGAAGCAGGAGGTGGAGGGCTCCGCGGGTGCGCGCGTGTGTTCGCTCCTGCCTACTGGCAGGAGGAAGACGACGAGCGAGGAGGTAAGTGGGCTGGGGCAGCCAGCTACAGTGCTGGGCCGGTTCGCTGGCGCCAGGTAAGTCCTTTCCTCTCTCTCTCTCTCTCTGTCTTTACTGTTTTTCTAATTTTTGCAGATTTGTTTTAATTTGGTTTGCTAACCAAATTATTTTTGCAGCTTCTGGGAATTATTGTGGATGCAAAAAGGTTTATCCTAGAGCTCCACAAAATATTCCAGGATCATTGGAGCAATAAAAATATTTATAGAATTTTTTTGCTCCAACTCAAATACAATTATGATTTAATTCAATGGCCAAAATGTCCTGGAAAAATATGCATCATCTATGGCAGAGGCTTTCACCTTTTTCCATAAATCATGAACATTTTATAAGGATATTTTGAGTTCATTGAAAATATTTTGGTTGAACCTATTTGAGTTCTTTTGGTGCTAGGGTTTTATCATCCCCCATTTCAATCTTAAATAAAATTTGAACATGATGCACTCATGACTAGCTAGCCTAGAGCAAACCAGAAGCTAGGGATGTGACATGGGAGCCTCCGACAAGATTGTGGAGGTGAACCAAGAAGTTTGTAAGGGCAAGGCGAGATCGCCTACTTCGCGAAGATCTACCAGAGTGAGGCAAGTCCTTTGTGGGCGATGGCAATGCTGGGACAGACAAGGTTGCTTCTTCATGGACCCTTTGTGGGTGGAGCCCTCTGTGGACTCGTGCAACCTTTCCCCATCGTGGGTTGAAGTCTCCATCAATGTGGATGTACGATAGCACCACCTATCGGAACCACGCCGAAAATCTTCGTGTCTTCATTGCGTCTGCACACTCCAATCCCATCCCTTTACTTTCTTGCAATTAGCATGCTTTACTCTTTCTGCCGCATATACTCTTGTCAGGCTTGCTTGAAATGTATTGTGAATGCTTAAACTTGTGCTAAAACTCCACCTTAACTTGAACAACTTAAAAACTGCCACTTTTACTTGTTGAGGCTCTAATCACCCCTTCCCCTCTAGACACCTCTTCTCGATCCTTTCATGCCCCGCCGGTGCCGCTCGGGGGGGGGGGGGGTCGTAGAGGCCATGGAAATCCAGCCCGTCGCGCCGCTTGCTTCGGCTGCGACATCTCTGGCCTCGGGGGAGGGGGTGGCGGCCGTGACGCTTCTTACCGCCCCAGCCCCCATCTCCGGACGCGGCGACTCGCAGCCCGCGATGCAGCCTCCGGCCTCCCCTACAACCGCGACCACGACGGTTGACCCGACAGCCCCCGGTCGCGCAGAGCAGGAACTGGTCATGAAGGGCAGCCAGGAGCCTCCTGCATTTCCGACGTAGGGCGTCGTGCGCCCTTCGACGGCAGTGATGGCAACTCAGGACATCGCGGCAGTTCCTTCGCGGCCAACCCTCGAGCTCATGAGCTACGACCCCCTAATCAGGTACGAGGCCTTGAGCGACGCCTACGCCGTGCTCGATCGGCTCAAGGTGGATCTCCAGGGCGCTGAAGAGCGCCTCAGGTAGGAGCGCCTGAAGTTGGCCACGGGATGGCGCGAGCTGTCCATGGCCATCAAGGCGACCCAAGATCGGGCCGAGGCCCTCGCCACCGAGAGCAAGAAGGAGGCCGACAAGGCGAGGGCAGCCCGCGACACGGCACTTGACGAGGCAAAGGCGGCCGCCAAGCGCTGCCATGAAGCGGAGGCCAGCCTGAAAGTGCTCCAAGAAGAGCAAGCCACTCGCGCGCAGCGACTCCGGTAGCAGGAGGATGACCTCAAGGCTCGCGAACCGAAGCTTGTAGATCGTGACTCCATGCTGTCGAAGGTGACCATAGACCAAGTTGAGGAGAGCGAGCGGCTGGCCAAGCTGAAGCAGGAGGTGGCCCAGGCCCAAGCGTCCCACGCCATGCACGTCTCTGAAGCGACGGCCCGGCTGGATGCCAGGGAGAAGATCCTTGCCTCCGTCGAAGGAAAAACAGTCGCAGAGCGAGATGCCTTCCCTTCCCTCGAGCTCAGGGCTCGCCAGATGCTGCAGTCCATCTGCAGAGGAGGGTTCAAGGCCCCACTCGCGACCCCTGAGGGTGGCTACGCAGGGCTCTCTTCTAAGCTTGCCGAGGAACTCGAAGGCGCCGCCGCCAAGGTGGACTCCATCCTGGAAGGTGAGTGTCGCGACCTCTTCTTTGTGGCGGCAACTCGTGTCTTCAGTCACCTTTACCTCTGCGACCCCGACTTCAATTTTGATGTGGTGATCGGCCCAGTTGCTCCTGAGTCCCGCACCACCACGGCAGAAGCAACGTGGACATACTATTGGGGAAGTTCATCTGCAACCCTGACGTCGACCCTTCGGTGGCCGAGGCGAGCAGCAGCGACGGCGGCGACAAGGATGTTGAGGACGAGTCCGTCGCGCCTGAGGCGGCTGGTGGCGGCGGTCATGGCGACGATGATCCTTCCTCCTAGAATTTACCCTACGATACTTTTCATGCCTCGTGGAGGCGTAGGACTTTGTTTGAATTTGCGAAACATTTGATGCTTGTAATAAATATTCAAACTCCGTGATTTCCTTTTCGCGCTTGGTTTCCTTCTTGCTTGCCTTTGTGCTCTACGTCGGCAGGGCCCAGCCCCGCACATGCCTCGGCCGCCATTGGGACGTCTGGTCGCGATGCCAGGACGAGACCAAGGGCCGAGGGGCTACGTGACTAGTGAGGCCCTGAGTCGCGATACTCAGGGGTCCCCCTTGACGTGCGAGCGGCCCTCATGAGGGAAACATGGGCGGCGATGAGGTTAATTTGGGGCCCCCTATACCTCTCCTCACCAGTCTTCGCCTGGGAGGGACGCGAGAAGACTAGGTACCAGGGACCTGGTGAGGTGGCGTCAGCCAGGCCTGGCCTGAGTGTAGGCACTGTGTCTGGCCCCCTCGCGCGTGCATCCCAGGGGAATGCTGCGAGCGGTGCCATGCGACGGGCCGAGAGGCCATCCAGAGGTTGATGCGACCCATAGGGCGCCCTCAGTTGTTTATCCACCAGCACGGAGCATGGGGCTTCTACTAGGCGTGGGCATGGTCGCGGTTCGACCATATCCACCAGCGCAGAGCATGGGGCTTCCACTGGGCGTGGGCATAGTCACGGTTCGACCGTATCCGCCAGGGCGGAGCATGAGGCTTCCACTGGGCGGGGGCAGGGAGCTCTGTGTTAAAGTCTCCAGGCGTGTACAACCCTATTCGTACACGTGATCGGCACGACAGACCTTTGAGGAGGTGTATCTGGGCACTCATGAGCCAGCGTAGGACTCAGGAGGCCCTACCTCAAGGCGGGTTGCGCCAGAACTTTGGCTCGGAGCGCGCTTACGAAACCTGTGCGATGAGGGCGACCTGCGTCGAGTGAACCTCAGAAGGCCATCGCATGAGAAATCCGAACACCAAGGACCCATAGGAGATGACGTCTATGGGGCCGGCCCGCCAGACAGATCTCGGTTGCTTGGGTTTATCAATGCTGCAGGGACGGACCCGAGCACAGGCGCTATGTCAAGTCTTCTCATGCAACAACTCGAGGAAGGACATCCGGCGCACGGCTCCTGCGACGGCGAAGTGTCGGGTTGCAGTTGTACGAACCGGGCCGCACGCCCTTACTCACCCACTCGCGGTTAGCTCATGCGAGAACAAGGAACCAAGGACCCCGGGAGGTGACGTGCACGGGAGCTAGCACGCGAGACAGAGCTCGATCACTTGGAATTAACAACGCTGCAGGGACAAACCCGAGCACAGACGCCATGCCAGTCCTTAATCATGAGGCGGTCGAGGGTGGGGTTGTGAGGGTGTGGTGACATTCATGGTGACGAAGCACCGGGCACGTAGGTTGGAATATTAGGGAAATTTTATCAAAGGCAAGGCTAGTTCTGATACATGCAAAAAATGATACAGTTGCAGGGGCGGGCCTAGATAGCCTGAGGATAATGCACCCCGGGGGGCGCCCTCGCCTGAACAAACCAAAAAGTCACCTGGCACCGGTGTTGTAGAAGCGTCGAGGTAGCCGAGGAAGTGTGCCGTGGAGGTTGCTCCTCACGAGCCGGGCGTCTCCGGAGGCCTGGGGAGCTCACAAGGCCCAGGGGGCTCACGAAGGTCCGGGACCTCCTAAGACGTGACCGCCGAGTGTCTGGCCTCGTGAGACGCCATTCCATGTTGCGCCAAGTGCTGGTACGAGGCGCCCATGTTCAGCAGGCCGAACGACATGCAAACGTAGCTGCAAGGGTAGCCCCCACTCCGGCCTACGCGCGATGGACAGAAGAGGTCCTGCGAAGCGGCCCTGTTGAGGCCCGGGATGTTGACGAAGACGTGCAGCCCGTCGCCCATCTTGGGAGCGGTGGCTGCACTCGCGGGGGGGGGGGGGGGTGCGGGGCGATGCTCGCCGCGCATGGCTTGCGCCTCTTGAAGCTCCTTGATCACCTTGGTGACGAACTCTCGTGCTCCTGGCGCGTCGCGCCGTACTCCTTGCTTGTGGGGGCGCGCGCCGAGGCACACCTCCAAGTGGTGCCCGAGCACCTCCCTCGTCGCGCAGGTCAGGTTAGAGGCTCCCCAGACAGAAGCCTCTGAGCCCATCCAAAGGGAGGCGCTGGGCGCGCCTTCCTATGAGGGAGGAAGGGGGCCCCCGACAGCGGGCGCGGAACCTGAGGCGCTGCCAGCAGGCCTCTCGTCCTCAAAATGGCTCTTGTGGAGGAGCTGCTTCCTTTTCACGGGGGTGGCCTCAGGAGGCAGGATGCCGCCCTTGCCATCAGACTTCGCGGCTGCTGCACGGTACTTCTTGAGCTTGCGTTGGTTTTTCCCTTGAAGAGGAAAGGGTGATGCATAGAGATAAGTATTTCCCTCAGTTTGAGAACAAGGGTATCAATCCAGTAGGAGACAACACACAAGTCACCAAATACCTGCACAAACAATCAAACAACTTGCACCCAACACAAAAAAGGGGTTGTCAATTTCTACGTCTTGAGCACTGCGTTGGTTTTCCCTTGAAGAGGAAAGGGTGATGCAGCAAAGTAGCGTAAGTATTTTCCTCAGTTTTTGAGAACCAAGGTATCAATGCGGTAGGAGGCTACGCGCGAGTCCCTCGCACCTACACAAAACAAATAAATCCTCGCAACCAACGCGATAAGGGGTTGTCAATCCCTGCACGGTCACTTACGAGAGTGAGATCTGGTAGATATGATAGGATACTATTTTTGGTATTTTTATGATAAAGATGCAAAGTAAAATAAAAGCAAAGTAAAAAGCAACGGAAATAACTAAGTGTTGGAAGATTAATATGATGAAGATAGACCCGGGGGCCATAGGTTTCACTAGTGGCTTCTCTCAAGAGCATAAGTATTTGACGGTGGGTGAACAAATTACTGTTGAGCAATTGACAAAATGGAGCATAGTTATGAGAATATCTAGGTATGATCATGTATATAGGCATCACGTCCGAGACAAGTAGACCGACTCCTGCCTGCATCTACTACTATTACTCCACACATCGACCGCTATCCAGCATGCATCTAGAGTATTAAGTTCATAAGAACAGAGTAATGCCTTAAGCAAGATGACATGATGTAGAGAGATAAATTCATGCAATATGATAAAAACCCATCTTGTTAACCTCGATGGCAACAATACAATACGTGCCTTGCTGCCCCTACTGTCACTGGGAAAGGACACCGCAAGATTGAACCCAAAGCTAAGCACTTCTCCCATTGCAAGAAAAACCAATCTAGTAGGCCAAACCAAACCGATAATTCGAAGAGACTTGCAAAGATAACCAATCATACATAAAAGAATTCAGAGAAGATTCAAATATTGTTCATAGGTAAACTTGATCATAAACCCACAATTCATCGGTCTCAACAAACACACTGCAAAACAAGATTACATCGAATAGTTCTCCACGAGAGAGGTGGAGAACATTGTATTGAGATCCAAAAAGAGAGAAGAAGCCATCTAGCTAATAACAATGGACCCGAAGGTCTGAGGTAAACTACTCACACATCATCGGAGAGGCTATGGTGTTGATGTAGAAGCCCTCCGTGATCGATGCCCCCTCCGGCGGAGCTCCGGAACAGGCCCCAAGATGGATCTCGTGGGTACAGAAGGTTGCGGCGGTGGAATTAGGTTTTTGGCTCTGTATCTGATCGTTTGGGGGTACATAGGTATATATAGGAGGAAGGAGTACATCGGTGGAGCAACAGGGGCCACACGAGGGTGGAGGGCGCGCCGGGGGGGGGGGGGGTAGGTGCGCCCCCTACCTTGTGGCCTCCTCTTTTGTTTCTTGACGTAGGGTCCAAGTCCTCTGGATCATGTTCATTCCGAAAATCACGTTCCCGAAGGTTTCATTCCGTTTGGACTCCGTTTGATATTGTTTTTGTGCGAAACTCTGAAATAGGCAAAAAACAACAATTCTGGGCTGGGCCTCCGGTTAATAGGTTAGTCCCAAAAATAATATAAAAGTGAATAATAAAGCCCAATAATGTCCAAAACAGAAGATAATATAGCATGGAGCAATCAAAAATTATAGATACGTTGGAGACGTATCAAGCATCCCAAGCTTAATTCCTTCTCGTCCTCGAGTAGGTAAATGATAAAAACAGAATTTTTGATGCGGAATGCTACTTGGCATAATTTCAATGTAATTCTTCTTAATTGTGGTATGAATATTCAGATCCGAAAGATTCAAGACAAAATTTCAATATTGACATAAAAATAATAATACTTCAAGCATACTAACTAAGCAATTATGTCTTCTCAAAATAACATGGCCAAAGAAAGTTATCCCTACAAAATCATATAGTCTAACTATGCTCTATCTTCACCACACAAGATATTTAAATCATGCACAACCCCGATGACAAGCCAAGCAATTGTTTCATACTTTTGACATTCTCAAACTTTTTCAATCTTCACGCAATACATGAGCGTTAGCCATGGACATAGCACTATATGTGGAATAGAATGGTGGTTGTGGAGAAGATAAAAAGGAGGGAGAAGATAGTCTCACATCAACTAGGCGTATCAACGGGCTACGGAGATGCCCATCAATAGATATCAATGTGAGTGAGTAGGGATTGCCATGCAACGGATGCACTAGAGCTATAAGTATATGAAAGCTCAACCAAAGAAACGAAGTGGGTGTGCATCCAACTCGCTTGCTCACGAAGACCTAGGGCATTTTGAGGAAGCCCATCATTGGAATATACAAGACAAGTTCTATAATGAAAAATTCCCACTAGTATATGAAAGTGATATCATAGGAGACTCTCTATCATGAAGATTATGGTGCTACTTTGAAGCACAAATGTGGTAAAAGGATAGTAACATTGTCCCTTCTCTCTGTTTCTCTCATTTTTTTTATTTGGGCCCTTTTTCTTTTACTTTTTATGGCCTCTTTTTTTCGTCCGGAGTCTCATCCCGACTTGTGGGGGAATCATAGTCTCCATCATCCTTTCCTCACTTGGGACAATGCTCTAAAAATGATGATCATCACACTTTTATTTACTTACAACTCAACAATTACAACTCAATACTTAGAACAGAATATAACTCTATATGAATGCCTCCGGCGGTGTACCGGGATATGCAATGAATCAAGAGTGACATGTATGAAAGAATTATGAATGGTGGCTTTGCCACAAATACAATGTCAACTACATGATCATGCAAAGCAATATGACAATGATGGAGCGTGTCATAATAAACGAAACGGTGGTATGTTGCATGGCAATATATCTCGGAATGGCTATGGAAATGCCATGATAGGTAGGTATGGTGGATGTTTTGAGGAAGGTATATGGTGGGTGTATGATACCGGCGAAAAAGTGCGCGGTATTAGAGAGGCTAGCAATGCTGGAAGGAAGAAGAGTGCGTATAATCCATGGACTCAACATTAGTCATAAAGAACTCATATAATTATTGCAAAAATCTACAAGTTATCAAAGAAAAGTATTACGCGCATGCTCCTAGGGGGATAGATTGGTAGGAAAAGACCATCTCTCGTCCCCGACCGCCACTCATAAGGAAGACAATCAATAAATAAATCATGCTCCGACTTCATCACATAACGGTTCACCATACGTGCATGCTACGGGAATCACAAACTTTAACACAAGTATTTCTCAAATTCGCAACTACTCAACTAGCATGACTCTAATATCACCATCTTCATATCTCAAAACAATTATCAAGCAGCAAACTTCTCATAGTATTCAACACACTCATAAGAATTTTTCTTTTACTAATCTTGTATGCCTATTATTGTTAAAGCAAACTACCATGCTGTTTTGTAGGACTCTCAAAATAATCTAAGTGAAGCATGAGAGATCAATAGTTTCTATAAAACAAATCCACCACTGTGCTCTAAAAGATATAAGTGAAGCACTAGAGCAAAAACTATATAACTCAAAAGATATAAGTGAAGCACATAGAGTATTCTAATAATTTCCAAATTATGTGTGTCTCTCTCAAAAGGTGTGTACAGCAAGGATGATTGTGTTAATCTAAAAAGCAAAGACTCAAATCATACAAGACGCTCCAAGCAAAACACATATCATGTGGTGAATAAAAATATAGCTCCAAGTAAAGTTACCGATGGAAGTAGACGAAAGAGGGGATGCCTTCCGGGGCATCCCCAAGCTTTGGCTTTTCAGTGTCCTTAGATTATCTTGGGGGTGCCATGGGCATCCCCAAGCTTAGGCTCTTTCCACTCCTTGTTCCATAATCCATCAAATCTTTCACCCAAAACTTGAAAACTTCACAACACAAAACTTAACAGAAAATCTCGTGAGCTCCGTTAGCGAAAGAAAACAAAAGACCACTTCAAGGTACTGTAATGAACTCATTATTTATTTATATTGGTGTTAAACCTACTATATTCCAACTTATCTATGGTTTATAAACTCTTTTACTAGCCATAGATTCATCAAAATAAGCAAACAACACACGAAAAACAGAATCTGTCAAAAACAGAACAGTCTGTAGTAATCTGTAACTAACGCAAACTTCTGGAACTCCAAAACATCAGACAAAATAGGACGACCTAGAAAATTTGTTTATTGATCAGCAGCAATTGGAATCAATATTTTATCACGTTCTGGTGATTTTTAACAATTATTTTCCTGAACAGAAAGTTTCTGGAAATTACAGCAAGATCAAATAACTATCATCCAAGAAGATCCTATAGGTTTAACTTGGCACAAACACTAATTAAAACATAAAAACACATCTAACCAGAGGCTAGATCAAATATTTATTCCTAAACAGAAGAAAAAAAGCAAAAAACTAAAAATAAAATTGGGTTGCCTCCCAACAAGCGCTATCGTTTAACGCCCCTAGCTAGGCATAAAAGCAAGGATAGATCTAGGTATTGCCATAATAATGGTACGGCAAGTCATGAAAACTTTTCTCATATTCTCTATGTTCAGCAGCAAGTTTTCTTTGAGGCAAGCAAAAATAATCAAAGGGCTAAATTTAATGGGACAAAAGTCCCCAAGATCAATCTCGGGAGGTATGAGTTCCTCCCTTGGCCCTTTGTATTGCACAACCAATTCATCATTACAAGCATTCTTTTGGCAAAAAGTCACAAGCCTTCGTTCAAGAGAAAAACCTAATCCATTATTTTGAATAGAAAAATCATCATTAAGCTCGGAAATTCTATCAACTAGAACATCGGATGGAACCTTTTTCCTAAGATTTTCATTATAAGCAACGTGATCCAAAGATTGTAAACGCATCATGTCTTCTTGATTAAAAAGGATAGCTTCTATGGGAGGATGACTAGCATCTACCCTATAATGCGCAAAGATTTCTCTAGCCTCTTTCATTATGAATCTAAACTCATGAGCCAAAAAGATAGTGGCGGCACGCTTAACAGAAGAATGCTCAATATTAGAAAATTCTAGGAAAATTCTTTGTATGCAAGGATGCATATGAAGAAATTGCCTTTCAAGTTCAACTACAAGCAACGATATTGCATCCGCAAGGCTACTAGTTTTATGAAGAATAGAGACACCCATAATGGGCAAAGCTCCGGCACAAGTAAAGAAATCTTGAATAACTCCTTTCCCAATGATATTGCTACTACCGACTCGAAACTTTTTGGTGTGCAAGATAGTAGGTTCCTCAAGAGGATCATAGAAAGCATCAAAGGTTCCCAAGTTATTATTATTGCCTTCATTGGTGATGACCTCCCCAGATTCAGACATGGCTAAAGAAAGGCGAGCGAAAAGAGGCAAACGGAGAGAGGGCGAATAAAATGGCAAGGGTGAAGTGGGGGAGAGGAAAACGAGAGGCAAATGGCAAATAATGTAATGCGGGAGATAAGGGTTTGTGATGGGTACTTGGTATGTTGACTTTTTTGCGTAGACCTCCCCGGCAACGGCGCCAGAAATCCTTCTTGCTACCTCTTGAGCACTTCGTTGGTTTTCCCTTGAAGAGGAAAGGGTGATGCAGCAAAGCAGCGTAAGTATTTCCCTCAGTTTTTGAGAACCAAGGTATCAATCCAGTAGGAGGCTACGCGCGAGTCCCTCGTACCTACACAAAACAAATAAATCATCGCAACCAACGCGATAAGGGGTTGTCAATCCCTACACGGTCACTTACAAGAGTGAGATCTGATAGATATGTTAGGATAATATTTTTGGTATTTTTATGATAAAGATGCAAAGTAAATAAAAGCAAAGTAAAAATCAACGGAAATAACTAAGTGTTGGAAGATTAATATGATGAATATAGACCCGGGGGCCATAGGTTTCACTAGTGGCTTCTCTCAAGAGCATAAGTATTTTACGGTGGGTGAACAAATTACTGTTGAGCAATTGGAAAAATTGAGCATAGTTATGAGATCTAGGTATGATCATGTATATAGGCATCACGTCCGAGACAAGTAGACCGACTCCTGCCTGCATCTACTACTATTACTCCACACATCGACCGCTATCCAGCATGCATCTAGAGTATTAAGTTCATAAGAACAGAGTAATTCCTTAAGCAAGATGACATGATGTAGACGGATAAATTCATGCAATATGATAAAAACCCATCTTGTTATCCTCGATGGCAACAATACAATACGTGCCTTGCTGCCCCTACTGTCACTGGGAAAGGACACCGCAAGATTGAACCCAAAGCTAAGCACTTCTCCCATTGCAAGAAAAACCAATCTAGTAGGCCAAACCAAACTGATAATTCGAAGAGACTTGCAAAGATAACCAATCATACATAAAAGAATTCAGAGAAGATTCAAATATTGTTCATAGGTAAACTTGATCATAAACCCACAATTCATCGGTCTCAACAAACACACTGCAAAACAAGATTACATCGAATAGTTCTCCACGAGAGAGGTGGGGAACATTGTATTGAGATCCAAAAAGAGAGAAGAAGCCATCTAGCTAATAACAATGGACCCGAAGGTCTGAGGTAAACTACTCACACATCATCGGAGAGGCTATGGTGTTGATGTAGAAGCCCTCCGTGATCGATGCCCCCTCCGGCGGAGCTCCGGAACAGGCCCCAAGATGGATCTCGTGGGTACAGAAGGTTGCGGCGGTGGAATTAGGTATTTGGTTCTGTATCTGATCGTTTGGGGGTACGTAGGTATATATAGGAGGAAGGAGTACGTCGGTGGAGCAACAGGGGCCCCACGAGGGTGGAGGGCACGCCGGGGGGGGGGGGGGGGGGTAGGCGCGCCCCCTACCTCGTGGCCTCCTCTTTTGTTTCTTGATGTAGGGTCCAAGTCCTCTAGATCATGTTCGTTCCGAAAATCACGTTCCCGAAGGTTTCATTCCGTTTGGACTTTGTTTGATATTGTTTTTCTGCGAAACTCTGAAATAGGCAAAAAACTGCAATTCTGGGCTGGGCCTCCGGTTAATAGGTTAGTCCCAAAAATAATATAAAAGTGAATAATAAAGCCCAATAATGTCCAAAACAGAAGATAATATAGCATGGAGCAATCAAAAATTATAGATACGTTGGAGACGTATCATCAATCCCTTCACGGTTACTCGCAAAAGTGAGATCTGATAGAGATAGATAAACGGTGAAGTAAATATTTCTGGTTTATAGATCGGAAAGTAAAAGATTGCAAAAGAGTAAATAGGAAACTAATATTGTAGATCGGAAACTTATGTGATGGAAAATAGAACCGGGGGCCATAGGTTTCACTAGAGGCTTCTCTCATGATAGCAAATAATACGATGGTTGAACAAATTACTGCCGAGCAATTGATAGAAAAGCGCAAAGTTATGACGATATCTAAGGCAATGATCATGAATATAGGCATCACGTCCGTGTCAAGTAGACCGAAACGATTCTGCATCCACTACTATTACTCCAGACATTGACCGCTATCCAGCATGCATCTAGAGTATTAAGTTCATGAAGAACGGAGTAATGCATTAAGCAAGATGACATGATGTAGATGAATTAACTCAAGCAATATGATGAACACCCCATCTTTTTATCCTCAATGGCAACAATACAATACGTGCCTTGCTGCCCTTATTGTCACTGGGAAAGGACACCGCAAGATTGAACCCAAAGCTAAGCACTTCTCCCATTGCAAGAAAAACCAATCTAGTTGGCCAAACTAGACCGATAGTTCGAAGAGAATTACAAAGATATCAAATCATGCATATAAGAATTCAGAGAAGACTCAAATAATATTCATAGATAAGCTGATCATAAATCCACAATTCATCGGATCTCGGCAAACACACCGCAAAAGAGTATTACATCGAATAGATGTCCAAGAACATCAAGGAGAACATGGTATTGAGAATCAAAGCGAGAGAAGAAGCCATCTAGCTACTAGCTATGGACCCATAGGTCTGTGGTAAACTACTCACACTTCATCCGAAGGGCAATGGAGTTGATGTAGAAGCCCTCCGTGATCGAATCCCCCTCCGGCAGGACGCCGAAAAAGGCCCCTAGATGGGATCTCACGGGTACAGAAGGTTGCGGCGTGGAAAAGTGTTTTCGTGGCTCCCCCTGTTGGTTTGGGGATATATTGGAATATATAGGTGAAGAAACTAGGTCCGGGGGTGCACGAGGGGCCCACAAGGGTGGGGGGCGCGCCCTCCATCCTTGTGGCCGCCTGTGGCTCCTCCGACTTCATCTCCAAGTCTTCTGGTTGTCTTCTGGTCCCAGAAAAATCATCGCGAAGGTTTTATTCCATTTGGACTCCGTTTGGTATTCCTTTTCGACGAAACTGAAAAACAAGGAAAAATAGGAACTGGCACTAGGCTCTCGGTTAATAGGTTAGTCCCAAAAATAATATAAAATAACATAACAATGCATATAAGATATCCAAAACAGATAATATAAAAGCATGGAACAATAAAAAATTATAGATACGTTGGAGACGTATCAAGCATCCCCAAGCTTAATTCCTGCTCGTCCTCGAGTAGGTAAATGGTAAAAACAGAATTTTTGATGTGGAATGCTACCTAACATATTTATCCATGTAATTTCTTTACTGTGGCATGAATGTTTAGATCCGTATGATTCAAAACAGAAGTTTCATATTGACATAAAAACAATAATACTTCAAGCATACTAACAAGCCAATTATGTCTTCTCAAAATAACATGGCCAAAGAAAGCTTATCCCTACAAAATCATATAGTCTGGCTATACTCCATGTTCATCACAAAAAATATTTAAATCATGCACAACCCCGATGACATTCCAAGCAATTGTTTCATACTTTTGATGTCTTCAAACTTTTTCAACTTTCACGCAATACATGAGCATGAGCCATGGACATAGCACTATAGGTGGAATAGACGGTGGTTGTGGAGAAGATAAAAAGAAGGAGATAGTCTCACATCAACTAGGCGTATCAACGGGCTATAGAGATGCCCAACAATAGATATCAATGTGAGTGAGTAGTTATTGCCATGCAACGGATGTTCTAGAGCTATAAGTGTATGAAAGCTCAAAAAGAAACTAATTGGGTGTGCATCCAACTCGCTTTCTTACGAAGACCTAGGGCAATTTGAGGAAGCCCATCATTGGAATATACAAGCCAAGTTCTATAATGAAAAATTCCCACTAGTATATGAAAGTGATAACATAGGAGACTCTCTATCATGTAGATCATGGTGCTACTTTGAAGCACAAGTGTGGTAAAAGGATAGTAACATTGCCCCTTCTCTCTTTTCTCTCATTTTTTATTTGGGCCTATTCTCATTTTTTGGCCTTATTTTCGTCTGGGGTATCATCCCGACTTGTGAGGGAATCATAGTATCCATCATCCTTTCCTCACATGGGACAATACTCTAATAATGAAGATCATCACACTTTTATTTACTTACAACTCAAGAATTACAACTCGATACTTAGAACAAAATATGACTATGTGAATGCCTCCGGCGGTGTACCGGGATGTGCAATGAATCAAGAGTGACATGTATGAAAGAATTATGAACGGTGGCTTTGCCACAAATACGATGTCAACTACATGATCATGCAAAGCAATACGAAAATGATGAAGCGTGTCATAATAAATGGAACGATGGAAAGTTGCATGGCAATATATGGTACGTCTCCAACGTATCTATAATCTATGAAGTATTCATGCCAATATATTATCATTCTTGGATGTTTTACAATATTTTATAGCAACTTCATATCATTTTTTTGGAACTAACCCAGACTGACGCTGTTTTCAGTAGAACTACCGTGGTGTTGTTTTTTGTGCAGAAATAAAAGTTCTCGAAATTGGACGAAACTTTTTGACGATTTTTTTTGGAACAAAAGAGACCCCCGAAGCTTTGTGGGAGGGCCAGAAGAGCCACGAGGAGGGCACAACCCACCAGGGCGCGCCTGGTGGGCCGTCCGTGCCCCGGTGGGTTGTGCTCACCTCGAGGCCATCTTCGCGTGATTCCAACTCTGAAAATTCCTATAAATACCAAAAACCCCAGAGCTTAACCTAGATCAGAAGTTCCGCCTCCGCAAGGTCTCTGTATCCGTGAAAACCAATCTAGACCCCGTTCCGGCACCCTGCCGGAGGGGGGAATCATCTCCGGTGGCCATCTTCATCATCCCGGCGGCCACCACGATGAGGAGGGAGTAGTCCACCTTCGGGGCTGAGGGTTTGTACCAGTAGCTATGTGTTTAATCTCTCTCTCTCTCTCTCGTGATCTATATCATGGGCTTTGTTAATATAGTCGGATCATATGATGTTTCTCCCTCTTATACTCTTGTAATGATGAATTGAATCTTTACCCTTTGAAGTTTTGTCGGATTGAATATTCAGAGATGAGAACACATGATATATGTCTTGCGGTATGAATACTTGAGGTGACATTTGGGGTATCTTATTGATTCACTTGATATATGTTATGGCATTCAACTCGCGGATTCCCGCGGTGATATTGAGGTAATCTATGCATAGGGGTTGATGCACGTTTTTCTCCGACGGAAACTTCGGGGTCTCTTTATAGTTCTTTGTGTGGATTGGGTATTATGAATATGAGTTTGCTTTGGTGTTATCTTAGTACGAACTCTTGATTAGATCGATTGGAAAGAATAGCTTGTGTTATTCTAGTACAAACTGTAGGATAGATCGAAGGGAAAGAATAGCTTTGAGGTAGTCTCGTAACCTACAAGCAATATCTATCTTTTGTTCTCCTCTAATAGGAACTCGGGAGTGATTCTTTATTAAACTTTGAGGGATAATCATATGATCCAACTATGTTAGCACTGTTGAGAGATTGTACTAGCGAAAGTACAGACCCTAGGCCTCATTTTCAAGCATTGCAATACCATTTTTGTGCCCGTTTACTATTTGCTACCTTGCTGTTTTTATATATTCAGATTATAAAAATACATTTCTACCATCAATATTACACTTTTATCACCATCTCTTCGCCGAACTAGTGCACTTATACAATTTGCCATTGTATTGGGTGTGTTGGGGACACAAGAGATTTCTTGTATTTGGTTGCAGGGTTGTTTGAGAGAGGCCATCTTCATCCTACACCTCCCACGGATTGATAACCTTAGGTCATCCACTTGAGGGAAAATAGCTACTGTCCTACAAAACTCTGCGCTTGGAGGCCCAACACGAGTCTACAAGAATAAAGTTGCATAGTAGACATCAATATATCTCAGAATGGCTATGAAAATGCCATAATAGGTAGGTATGGTGGCTGTTTTGAGGAAGGTATATGGTGGGTTTATGGCACCGGCGAAAGTTGCGCGGTACTAGAGAGGCTAGCAATGGTGGAAGGGTGAGAGTGCGTATAATCCATGGACTCAACATTAGTCATAAAGAACTCACATACTTATTGCAAAAATCTATTAGTTATCCAAACAAAGCACTACGTGCATACTCCTAGGGAAATAGATTGGTAGGAAAAGACCATCACTCGTCCCCGACCGCCACTCATAAGGAAGACAATCAATAAATAAATCATGCTCCGACTTCATCACATAACGGTTCTCCATACGTGCATGCTACGGGAATCACAAACTTTAACACAAGTATTTCTCAAATTCACAATTACTCACTAGCATGGCTCTAATATCACCATCTTCATATCTCAAATCAATCATAAGAAATCAAACTTCTCATAGTATTCAATGCACTTTATATGAAAGTTTTTATTATATCCCTCTTGGATGCCTATCATATTAGGACTAAATTTATAACCAAAGAAAATTACCATGCTGTTTAAAGACTATCAAAATAATATAAGTCAAGAATGAGAGTTCATCAATTTCTATAAAATAAAACCACCACCGTGCTCTAAAAAGATATAAGTGAAGCACTAGAGCAAAATTGCCTAGCTCAAAAGATATAAGTGAAGCACTTAGAGTATTCTAATAAATCATGATTCATGCGTGTCTGTCTCAAAAGGTGTGTACAACAAGGATGATTGTGGCAAACTAAAAATCAAAGACTCAAATCATACAAGACGCTCCAAGCAAAACACATATCATGTGGTGAATAAAAATATAGCCTCAAGTAAAGTTACCGATAGATAAAGACGAAAGAGGGGATGCCTTCCGGGGCATCCCCAAGCTTAGGCTCTTGCCACTCCTTATTCCATAGTCCATCAAATCCTTACCCAAAACACGAAAACTTCACAACACAAAACTCAACAGAAAATCTCATAAGCTCCGTTAGTATAAGAAAAATAAATCACCACTTTTGGTACTGTTGTGAACTCATTATTTATTTATATTTTTGTAATGTCTACTGTATTCCAACTTTTCCATGGTTCATACCCCCCGATACTAGCCATAGATTCATCAAAATAAGCAAACAACACATAGAAAATAGAATCCGTCAAAAACAGAACAGTGTGTAGTAATCTGTAACTCTCGATTACTTATGTAACTGCAAAAATTCTGAACAATTAGGACAACCTGGAAAATTTGTGTACCAATCAGATGCAAAAAGAATCAGATCAAAATCAGGATTCTGTGAATTATTAAAATTATTTTCCTGGGCATAAAAGTTTCTGTTTCTCAGCAAGATCAAAACAACTATCACCGAGAGCTATCCCAAAGGTCTTACTTGGCACAATCACTAATTAAAACACAAAACCACATCTAACCAGAGGCCAGATTAATTATTTATTGCAAAACAGCAAGGAAAAATAATGGGTTGTCTCCCAATAAGCGATTTTCTTTAAAGCCTTTTAGCTAGGCATTGATAATTTCAATGATGCTCACATAAAAGAGAAGAATTGAAGCACAAAGAGAGCATCATAAAACACGTGACAAACACATCTAAGCCTAAAATACTTCCTATGCATAGGCATTTTATAAGCAAACAAATTATCAAAGCAAGCAAAAACTAGTATATGCAAGGAAGAAGAAAGAGACGATAGCAATCTCAACATGAAGAGAGGTAATTTAGTAACATGAAAATTTCTACAACCATATTTTCCTCTCTCATAATATTAACATGTAGGATCATAAGCAAATTCAACAAAATAGCTATCACATAACATATTCTCAACATGATCCACATGCATGCGAAGTTGATAGTCTTCCAAAATAGTGGGATTAACATTAACTAAAGTCATGACCTCTCCAAACCCACTTTTATCAAAAATTTCAAAAGATTGAACATTCTCCAAATATGTGGGATCTAAAGTTGACACTCTTCCAAACCACTTTCAATATTATTGCAAACATTATTATCACTCTCATATTCATCATGGGGCTTAAATAAATTTTCAAGATCATACGAAGAATCACCCTAATCATGATCATTGCAACAAATAGTGAACATAGCAAAACAAGCATCCCCAAGCTTGGGGTTTTTCATATTATTAGCACAACTGACATTAATAGAATTCATAATAACATCATTGCAATCATGCTTTTGATTCAAGTGACTATCAAGTTTGGGTGCAATAGCAATAATCTCATGTTTAACATAAGGAACTATAGAAAATTCATCTCCACAAATATTGGCATCATGGCCATAAGAATAGCAAGCATCATGTTCATCAAGGGATAATTCAATCAAATCATCGGAATAACAATTTTCTATACATTCATGCATATCATTATTTTCTTCCAAAGCAATGGTCATTCTCTCAATAAATTCCTTAACATAGGCATTATGAGCATAGTTTTCATAGCAATATTTAAGTATGCCGGAATTTTCAGATTTGTAGAGAGTAATATCACACTTTTCAATCAAAGAAGCAACTTTATGAGCACCCTTAAAAGCAACAAATTCTTCAATTTGTTCGATATCATAGTAACTATAAACATCCTTTTCATAAGCAGATAAGATTTCATTATCATTAAACTCACATAGGTAGGGAAGGTGTTTTTTAGGGTTCTTAGAGCAACAAGTAAAATCATAAATTTCACAAAGATTCCAAGCAGCAAACTGATTATTTGATTCCATAAGAGTCTCCCTTTTTCAGACAAACGATGACGCACAAAATGAGCATGCTCATCTAAAGATTTTCCCTCAACTAAACTAGTTGGGGTTTCAGCACGAGCACATATGGATCGAAGATGATCCAGGTAGAAAACTTTGAGTGGATCCATATCAATAGATTTTTAGCAAGCAAATATGCAAGCAAATAGAAGTCACATGGACACACAAACAAAAATACATATGGAAAGAAGCCGAATAAAAGGTCGATTTTTTAAAAATCGTTTTAGAAGTGGGGGAGAGGAAAACGAGAGGGGAATGGCGAATAATGTAATGCAAGAGATGAGAGTTTATGATGGGTACTTGGTATGGCTTGACTTGGCGTAGATCTCCCCGACAACGGTGCCAGAAATTCTTCCTGCTACTTCTTGAGGTTGCGTTGGTTTTTCCCTTGAAGAGGAAAGGGTGATGCAACAAAGTAGAGATAAGTATTTCCCTCAGTTTGAGAACCAAGGTATCAATCCAGTAGGAGACAACGCACAAGTCACCGAATACATGCACAAACAATCAAACAACTTGCACCCAACGCGAAAAAGGGGTTGTCAATCCCTTCACGGTTACTCGCAAAAGTGAGATCTGATAGAGATAGATAAACGGTAAAGTAAATATTTTTGGTATTTTTGGTTTATAGATCGAAAAGTAAAAGATTGCAAAAAGAGTAAATAGGAAACTAATATTGTAGATCGGAAACTTATATCATGGAAAATAGACCCGGGGGCCATAAGTTTCACTAGAGGCTTCTCTCATGATAGCAAATAATATGGTGGGTGAACAAATTACTGCCGAGCAATTGATAGAAAAGCGCAAAGTTATGACGATATCTAAGGCAATGATCATGAATATAGGCATCACATCTGTGTCAAGTAGACCGAAACGATTCTGCATCTACTACTATTACTCCACACATCGACCGCTATCCAGCATGCTTAACGCATTAAGCAAGATGACATGATGTAGAGGAATTAACTCAGGCAATATGATGAAAACCTATATTTTTATCCTCGATGGAAACAATACAATATGTACCTTGCTGCCCCTACTGTCACTGGGAAAGGACACCACAAGATTGAACCCAAAGCTAAGCACTTCTCCCATTCAAGAAAAACCAATCTAGTTGGCCAAACCAAACCGATTGTTCGAAGAGAATTACAAAGATATCAAATCATGCATATAAGAATTCAGAGAAGATTCAAATAATATTCATAGATAAGCTGATCATAAATCCACAATTAATCGAATCTAGGCAAACACACCGCAAAAGAGTATTACATCGAATAGATCTCCAAGAACATCGAGGAGAACATGGTATTGAGAATCAAAGAGAGAGAAGAAGCCATCTATCTACTAGCTATGGACCCGTAGGTCTGTGGTAAACTACTTACGCTTTATCGGAAGGGCAATGGAGTTGATGTAGAAGCCCTCCATGATCGAATCCCCCTCCGACAGGATGCCGAAAAAGGCCCCTAGATGGGATCTCATGAGTACAGAAGGTTGCGGCGGTGGGAAAGTGTTTTCATTGCTCACCCTGTTGGTTTGGGGATATATGGGAATATATAGGCGAAGAAACTAGGTCATGGGGTGCACGAGGGGCCCACAAGGGTGGGGCGTGCCCTACCCCCTGGGCGCGCCCTCCATCCTTGTGGCCGCCTCGTGGCTCCTCCGACTTCATCTCCCAGTCTTCTGGTTGTCTTCCGGTCCAAGAAAAATCATCGCGAAGGTTTTATTCCGTTTGGACTCCATTTGGTATTCCTTTTCTGCGAAACTCAAAAACATGGAAAAACAGGAACTGGCACTGGGCTCTCGGTTAATAGGTTAGTCACAAAAATAATATAAAATAGCATAATAATGCATATAAAACATCCAAAACAGATAATATAATAGCATGGAACAATCTAAAATTATAGATACGTTGGAGACGTATCACTGCGGCATGGTAGGCATGCTCGAGGGAACAGACGGCGTCCTTCTCATCGCAGGCAATGGTGATGATGCCGCTGCAACCTGGCATCTTGAGGACGTTGTAGCCATGATGAACAACCACCATGAACTTGGCAAGGGCAGGGTACCCCAGGATGGCGTTGTTTGGGAGGCCGATGTGGGCGACGTCAAAGTTGATGAGCTCGGTGTGGTAGTTGTCACGCTTCCCGAAGGTGATGGGGTGGCGCACTTGCCCAAGGGGCATAGTAGAGCCATCCGTCACTCCAGAGAACGGCTTGGTGGGCATGAGCTGATCATAGGGCACCTGAAGCCTCTCAAAGGTCTCGACGGAGAGCACATTGAGACCAGCACTGTCATCAATGAGGGTCTTGGCGACAGAATGTTGCTGATGGTGGGCGTGCAGAGCATGGGGAGCGCGCCAGCAGCGGCCGAACACTTGAGGTGATCCTTGGAGTCGAAGGTCATGGTGTGTTGCGACCACCTGAGGGGGCACGCAACCCCAAGCCTCGGGAGGGGCGCGTTGAACTCACGGGAGAACTGCCTGAAGACGCGGTTTGAAGCGGGAGCCTGGGCACCACCGAGGATAAGGCGATCGTGCGAGGCTTCTAGAAGCCCCAATCCCCATCGTCTTGATGGTTGTCGTCGTTCCTCCTTGGCGGCAGTGGCAACGGAGGGAGGCCAGCGTTGCCCTGAGGACAGGCCTCACGAGGCTGATCACGCCAGGGGCCGTCATGAGGCTGATCAAGCCAACCATCCTCGCGAGGCTGGTCGCGCCAGCCCTGACGAGGGTTGCGGTTGTCCCATGGACAAAGCCATGGTCACCGTGCTCGGGCCGGCGGACTAGGCGCTTGTTCTAGATCGCCCTGAGCTCCTGCCAATCATTGGTGTTGTGGGCGTGAAGATTGTGGAAGACGCAGTACGAGCGGTTATCCTTGCCTGGCTCATCGCGGTCGCAGCCGCGCTTCAGCTCTGGCTCCACCGCCAGCACAGTGGGGCCCTTGCGCTTCACCTCCTTGGCCATCGCCTTCTTGTCTTTAGGATCGATGTCAAGGTGCTTGAGGAGAGAGAGACGGCCCTCTTCTGCCTTGGCGCATCTGTCCGCCAGGTTGAACATCTCCACGGCCGAACAGAGGTCATTGATACGTCCATTTTGCATCATGCTTACCTAATGTTATCTATAATGTTTTTATGCATAATAATGTTTTTTGGAATAATTCTAATGCCTTTTCTCTCATAATATGCAAGGTTCACACAAAGAGGGAGAATTCCAGCAGGTGGAAATCTGGACCAGAAAAGCTACGTCAGGTTACCTATTTTGCACAACTCCAAATGAGATGAAACTTCATGAGGAATTTTTATGGAATAAATAAGTACTATTGGAGCAAATAACTACCATAGGGAGCCCACCAGGTGGGCACAACCAACCTGGTCGCGCCAGGGAGCCCAGGCGCGCCCTGGTGGGTTGTGCCCTCCTCGGCCCACCTCCGGTGCCCATCTTCTGGTATATAAGTCATTTTGACCTAGAAAAAATAAGGAGAGGACTTTTGGGACGGAGCGCTGCCGTCTCGAGGTGGAACTTTGGCAGGAGCACCTTTGCCCTCCGGTGGAGCGATTCCGCCCGGGGAACTTCCCTCCCGGAGAGGGAAATCATCATCATCATCATCATCACCAACAACCCTCTCATCTTGGGGAGGCCAATCTTCATAAACATCTTCACCAGCACCATCTCCTCTCAAACCCTAGTTCATCTCTTGTGTTCAATCTTTGTACCGAAACCTCAGATTGGTACCTGTGGGTGACTAGTAGTGTTGATTACTTCTTGTAGTTGATCACTATATGGTTTATTTGGTGGAAGATAATATGTTCAAATCCATTATGCTATTTAATACCCCTCTGATCATGAACTTGTTTATCACTTGTGAGTAGTTACTTTTGTTCTTGAGGTCACGGGAGAAATCTTGTTGAAAGTAATCATGTGAACTTGATATGTGTTTGATATTTTGATGATATGCATGTTGTGATTCCCTTAGTGGTGTCATGTGAACATCGACTACATGAAATTTCACCATATTTGGGCTAAGGGAACGCATTGTGGAGTAGTTATTAGATGATGGGTTGCTAGAGTGACAGAAGCTTAAACCCTAGTTTATGCGCTACTTCGTAAGGGACCGATTTGGATCCAAAAGTTTAATGCTATGGTTAGATTCTATCTTAATACTTTTCTCGTAGTTGCGGATGCTTGCGAGGGGGTTAATCATAAGTAGGAGGTTTGTTCAAGTAAGAGCAGCACCTAAGCACCGATCCACCCACATATCAAATTATCAAAGTAGTGAACACAAATCAAGCCAACATGGTGAAAGTGACTAGATGAAATTCCCGTGTGCCCTCAAGAACACTTTGCTTATTATAAGAAACCGTTTTGGCCTGTCCTTTGCCACAAAAGGATTGGGCTATCTTGCTGCATATTATTTACCATTACCGTTACATGCTCGTTACAAATTATCCTGCTACCAAATTATCTATTACTTACAATTTCAGCGCTTGCAGACCTTACCTTGCTGAAAACCACTTGTCATTTCCTTCTGCTCCTTGTTGGGTTCGACACTCTTACTTATCGAAAGGACTACGAATGATACCCTATACTTGTGGGTCATCAAGGCTCTTTTCTGGTGCCGTTGCCGGGGAGTGAAGCGCTCGTGGTAAGTGGAAATTGGTAAGGAAAAATTATTACTACGGGCTGAAATTTAATGTCACTTGTTACTATGGAGAGCAATCCTTTGAGGGGTTTGTTCGGGTTATCTTCACCTTGACCGGAACCACAATTAGTTGCCCCTCAACCCACTGCACCTACTAAAAATACTGAATATGAAATTCCTTCAGGTATGATAGAACAACTACTAGCTAATCCTTATGCAGGAGATGGAACCGAACACCCTGATATGCACTTGATATATGTGGATGAAATTTGTGGATTGTTTAAGCTTGCAGGTATACCCGGAGATGAAGCTAAGAATAAGGTTTTCCCTTTATCTTTGAAGGGAAAGGCATTGACATGGTATAGGCTATGCGATGATATTTGATCTTGGAATTGGAATCGGTTGAAATTGGAAGTCCATCAAAAATTTATCCTATGCATCTAGTTCATCGTGATCAGAATTATATATATAATTTTTGGCCTCGTGAAGGAGAAAGTATCGCTCTAGCTTGGGGGAGGCTTAAGTCAATGTTATATTCATGCCCCAATCATGAGCTCTCAAGAGATATTATCATTCAGAACTTCTATGCTCGGCTTTCTCGTAATGATGAATCCATGCTTGATACTTCTTGTGCCGGTTCTTTTATGAAGAAGACTATTGAATTCAGGTGGGGCCTCTTGGAAAGAATTAAACGCAACTCTGAAGATTGGGAACTCAACGAAGGTAAAGAGTCAGGTATTAAGCTTAAGTTTGATTGTGTTAAATCTTTTATGAATATCGATGCTTTTCAAAAGTTCAGCACTAAATATGGACTTGATTCTGAGATAGTAGCCTCTTTCTGTGAATCTTTTGCTACTCATGTTGATCTCCCTAAAGAGAAGTGGTTTCAATATCACCCCCTATTAAATAAGAAAATAAAGAACCAGTAGTTGCTAAAGAAGAAACTATCATCTACAATGTTGATCCGATTGCTCCTACTGCTTACATCGAGAAACCACCTTTTCATGTTAAGATAAAAGAACATTCTAAGGTTTCAACTGTGCTCCGTAAAAGTAATATCCAAGCACCTAAACCCCCTGAGCAAATAAAAGTAGAACCTAGTGTTTCTATGGTTAAGGATCTCTTGGTCAATAATATTGATGGGCATGTTATTTACTTCGTTGGTGAAGCTGCTAAAATTGCCAAACCCGATGGGAAAGATAAACATGGACCCGTTGTTGGCATGCCTGTTGTCTCTGTTAAAATAGGAGATCATTGCTACCATGGTTTATGTGATATAGGTGCTAGTGTAAGTGCTATCCCTTTTACATTGTACCAAGAAATTATGAATGACATAGCACCTACTGAAATAGAAGACATAGATGTTACTATTAAACTTGCTAATAGATACACCATCACACCACTTGGGATTGTTAGAGATGTCGAAGTCTTGTGTGGGAAAACAAAATACCCCACTGGTTTTCTAGTACTTGGTTTCCCACAAGATGAATTTTGTCCCATAATTTTTGGTAGACCTTTCTTGAACACCGTCAATGCTACTATAGATTGCACAAAACAAACTGTCGGTGTTAGCTTTGCTGATGAGTCTCAGGAGTTCACTTTTTCCAAGTTTAGTAGAAAACCTCATAAAAAAGAATTGCCTAGTAAGGATGAAATTATTGGTCTTGCTTCTATTGCTGCACCTCCTACTGATCCTTTAGAACTATATCTGCTAGACCATGAAAATATTTTGCATATGCACGAAGAAATGAAATAGATAGAATCTTGTTCGACCAACAACCTCTGTTTAAGCAAAATTTGCCTATTGAAACTCTAGGAGGTCCTCCTCCACCTAATGGTGATCCTGCGTTTGAATTAAAACAGTTACCTGACACTTTGAAATATGCTTATCTCGATGAGAAAAAGATATATCCTGTTATTATTAGTGCTAACCTTTCAGAACATGAAGAAGAAAGATTATTGAAAGTTTTAAGGAAGCACCGAGCTGCTATTGGATATACTCTTGATGATCTTAAGGGCATTAGGCCCACTCTCTATCAGCAGAAGTTTAATATGGAACCTGATGCTAAACCCGTTGTTCATCACCAACGTCAGTTAAATCCGAAGATGAAAGAAGTGGTAAGAATGGAAATATTAAAACTTCTGGAAGCAGGTATAATCTATCGTATAGCTGATAGTAGATGATTAAGTCCTGTCCATTATGTCCCTAAGAAAGGAGGTATTACTGTTGTTCCTAATGATAAGAATGAACTTATTCCACAAAGAATTGCTACAACCTATAGAATGGTAATTGATGTTAGAAAATTAAACAAAGCTACTAGAAAAGATCATTACCCTCTACCTTTTATTGATCAAATGCTAGCAAGATTATCTAAGCACACACATTTTTGCTTCCTTGATGGATATTCTGGTTCTTCACAAATACATGTTTCTCAACCTGATCAAGAAAAGACCACTTTTACTTGTCCTTTTGGAAGTTATGCTTATAGACGTATGCCTTTTGGTTTATGCAATGCACCTGCTACCTTTCAAAGATGTATGACTGCTATATTCTCTAACTTTTTTGAAAAGATTGTTGAGGTTTCCATGGATGACTTTTCTGATTATGGGAAGTCTTTTGATGATTGTTTAAGCAATCTTGATCGAGTTTTGCAGAGATGTGAGCAAACAAATCTTGTCTTGAATTGGGAGAAGTGCCATTTTATGGTTAACAAAGGTATTGTTTTGGGCCATAAAATTTCTGAAAGAGGTATGGAGGTGGACAAAGCTAAGGTTGATGCAATTGAAAAAATGCCATGTCCTAAAGATATCAAAGGTATTCGCAGTTTCCTTGGTCATGCTGGTTTCTATAGGAGATTTAGCAAAGACTTTTCTAAAATTTCTAGGCCTCTTACAAATCTTTTGCAAAAGGATATTCATTTTGTTTTTGATGATGATTTTTTATAAGCCTTCAAAACACACAAGAAAGCCTTAATTTTTGCACCTATTGTTCAACCACCTGATTGGAACTTGCCCTTTGAAATTATGTGTGATGCTAGTGATTATGCTGTAGGTGCTGTTCTAGGACAAATAGTTGATAAGAAACGGAATGTTATTCACTATGCAAGTAAAACTGTAGACAGTGCACAAAGAAATTATGCTACTACTGAAAAAGAATTTCTAGAAGCGGTGTTTGCTTGTGATAATTTTAGATCCTATATTATAGACTCAAAAGTAATTGTTCACACTGATCATGCTGCAATAAAGTATCTTTTGGAAAAGGAAGATGCCAAACCTAGGCTTATTCGATGGGTTCTCTTGCTTCAAGAATCTGATTTGCATATCACTGATAGAAAAGGAGCGGAGAACCCCGTAGCTGATAACCTGTCTAGGTTAGAGAATGTTCTTGATGACCCACTACCTATTGATGATAGTTTTCCTGATGAGCAATTAGCTGCAATAAATGTTTCTAATAGTACACCTTGGTATGCTGACTATCTGCAACATCCCAATTTTTAATTTGGATGTTATACATAAGTCATCATATGCATATCATATGTTTTTGCTTTTGGTTGTGATCCTAGAAACCTTAAGCAACTCAGGGACCCTAGGAGAGAGTTGGAGGTTTCACAAATTTTCATATTTGAATTTATTTTCAAATTTGAAGAAAGGATCAATTTGATTTTAATATTTTTCTCTCCAATTATTTCAAATAACAAAAATAAATGAGAGAAGATAAAATGACTTCTTCAATAAGAGAGGAATATTGGAGAAAGAATTTTAAAATCAAATTAATATTTTATTTGTATTTTATTTGCTACTTTATTTGAATTAGAAAAAATGCGTTTTTGAAAATTGCTTTTTAGGCCAGAAAAATGTCCACTTTGTCCTAAATATTAGGTTTGGACGGTCAAAATTATTTCTGGTATTTTTATATATTTTTTTATTTTTATTAGGATTTTTCTTCTAGCGAAATTTATTTTAAAAAAATCGGGCCGACCGGGCCGAAGGCCCCGCCGGCCCCGCCACCTCCCGCTCGGGAGAGTCCCGTGCGCCGCCGCCGCTCGGAGTCCGAGCCGGACTCCCGCGCGCTGCCGCCCCCTCCCGCAAGCCACACCCCGGCCCCTTTATAAGTCGAAGTCCCCCTCCTCCTCATCATCGCCGCCGCCGCCTCCAACAGCAGCAGCAGCAGCCGCCGCCGCCCGCGCCTCGCCATCACCTGCAGACGCCCGCGCCGCCGCCCCGCACTACCACCCCGCCCCGCCGCCGCTTGTCGCCACCGCGCCCGCCGGTTTTCGCCAATTTTTAGGTAAAAACCTAGATCGATTTTTTAGGGTTTCGTCGGTTTATTTTTTCCGGTTAGTTTTGGTTTATTCCGTTAGATCGGTTTTATTTAGTTAGTTCGTTAATTAACGAACGTTCATCGGTTAGATCGTTTTAATGAACGATTTTCATTCATTAGTTCCTGTTAGAGAAGATTGGTTCGTTAGGATTTCCTTTTTCTATTTATTTTTGGCCAGGGACCTATCCGCGAATACTTTTATCATAGATTAGTCCCTGATCTTCAAACCCACACTACTTTTTACTCGTTTGTCCAAATCCAGTGAAACCAACGCCAAAATCTTCGTATTGTTCCCCTCTTTCTGGTTAATCAACTTGAACATGATTTTGACAATTTAAAATTTGGTTTCAAGCAGATTTGAATTCGTACTTCTTTTGATCGTAGTTTGAGTTTCGTAGCTCCGATTTGATTGATTCTTTTTGCAAATCGAAGCTCTTCAGTTGAAATTTCAGTTTGGATATTTTCTCTTGAGTTTTACCCTTGAATCTTATGCTTGAGTGTTTATGTATGTTATTGTTTGTTCATGATAGAGTTTCCGGAGTGCGAGGCTTGCTACTACGAGTCACTAAGGTTTTCAGATCGTCAGCAAGGCAAGTAACACTTTGATCATACCCCTTTATTACCCGGTTTTTATGCATTAGTTTCAATCCTTAAACACTGCATTCTTAGGACTTGACAACATGTGGGTACCGGGAAGTAGTTGATGAGATAGAACCTATTGCCTTTTATTTCAAACCCTGGGTGATACTACGTATGCTTACTTTGCTATGCTATGCTCGTAGACATGGATTGGTTTGAGTGTATTCATGAAAGATGTGAGAGATTATTTTTAACTAAGGTTTAACTTAAGGTGGCTACTTTAATACACATCTGGGTGGATTGGTTGAGACACCCTGGAGCACCCAGTGGTTGTTTGGGCACCTGGAGCAATCCAGCGTCGTCCTGGGATATCCCAGAGTACCCGTGTGATCTCACTATGGTTCGCCACCCAGGCTAAAAGGGATCAATAAATTATTCATACTGGAAACTTCCGTGTATAGCCACAAGCCATTATGGGTTCTGGCATAGTTGAGTAAGTTGTAGGAATCCTTTCCATGATGGGCTAGCAGATGTAGGGGATTGTAGGTGTATCGGCCTATCTATCGGTTAAGGGGACCTCATTGGAAAGACTGTCTCTCGGTCATCTGTTTCTCAAACATCATGCAGTGCGAGAAAATCTAATGGAGAAGATCGAGTCTTGTGGGGAAAAGTGCGCGAACCTCTGCAGAGTGTATAAACTAATCATGGTTAGCCGTGTCCCCGGTTATGGACATCTTGAGTATCTGGTACTTGAATTATTGATTTGATCTCATCACTTTACTTCATTAATTTGTTGGGATATAATTATTATTTTGGGATTGAGTTGGAGGAACCTTCTCAATAGTTTTCAACCAACTTGGTAGTTAAATAAAATATATTCCTTTGTTGTAGGGAAAAACTAGCTTTATGCAAATGATAACCATAGAGCCTCCACCAGCCATATATGCATGTAGTGATAGCTGTTATTTGTTCATTGCTCTATAGTGTTGTCTTGCCAGCATATTCCATGTGCTGACCTACACAGGCTACAACGTATTATGTTGCAGAGTTTTTAGAGGAAGAGTAAGGTGCGCTAGTTCATTGTCATGCACTCAGCTATGCCGTTGGAGTTGATGGACTCTACTACCTTTGAAGCTTCCGCTATTATCTAATTTAGATGGCCTTCAGCCATATTATTGTAATAAGTTCTCTTTTTAGACATTCGATGTATTAAGTGTGTGATTGAACTCTGTTATAAATCCTCGAGTACTATGTGTGTCAGCATTACCGATCCAGGGATGACACTTATGCACAGAGATTTGACCGTCTGAGGTCGGATCGCTACACTATGCTAATTATATTGTTGCTAAATACATACCCCCTAGCTTTACATACCAACAAAACAAAAAATTCTTTTATGATTTAAGACATTACTTTTGGGATGACCCACGTCTTTATAAAGAAGGAGTAGATGGTATTATTAGACGTTGTGTACTTGAGCATGAACAGGACCAAATCCTACGGAAATGTCACTCCGAAGCTTATGGAGGACATCATGCGGGAGATAGAACTGCTCGCAAGGTATTACAACAATTTGGTTTTTATTGGCCTACTCTCTTCAAGGATGCCCGTAAGTTTGTCCTATCTTGTGATAAATGTCAAAGAATAGGTAATATCGGTAAGCGTCAAGAAATGCCTATGAATTATTCACTTGCTGTTGAACCATTTGATGTTTGGGGATTTGATTACATGGGACCTTTTCCTTCCTCTAATGGGCATACTCATATTTTGGTTGCTGTTGATTATGTTACTAAGTGGGTAGAAGCTATCCCAACTAGTAGTGCTAATCACAACACCTCTATTAAAATGCTTAAGGAAGTCATTTTCCCAAGGTTTGGAGTCCCTAGATATTTAATGACCGATGGTGGTTCACACTTTATTCATGGTGCTTTCCGTAAAATGCTTGCCAAGTATGATGTTAACCATAGAATTGCATCACCCTACCATCCCTAGTCTAGTGGTCAAGTTGAACTCAGCAATAGAGAAATAAAGTTAATATTACAAAAGACTGTCAATAGGTCCCGGAAGAATTGGTCTAAGAAATTAGATGATGCACTTTGGGCTTATAGAACAACATATAAAATTCCTATGGGTATTTCTCCTTATAAAATGGTTTCTGGAAAAGCTTGTCATTTGCCTCTTGAGTTAGAACATAAAGCTTATTGGGCAATTAAAGAACTCAACTATGATTTCAAACTTGCTGGTGAGAAGAGGTTATTTGATATTAACTCATTAGATGAATGGAGAACCCACGCTTATGAAAATGCCAAGTTATTTAAAGAAAAATTTAAAAGATGGCATGATAAAAGAATCCAAAAGGGTGAGTTCAAAGTTGGAGAATATGTTGTTTTGTACAACTCTCGTTTCAGATTCTTTGCAGGAAAACTCCTCTCCAAATGGGAAGGACCCTATGTTATCGAGGAGGTTTATCGATCTGGAGTTATCAAAATAAATAATGCCGAAGGTACTAACCCGAAGGTTGTTAATGGGCAATGAATAAAACATTATATCTCAGGTATGCCCATTAAAGTTGAAAGTAATATTATCCAAACTATGACACTGGAAGAACACATAAAAGAAACCTTTCGGAACACTCCAGAATCGTGAAAAAGGAGGTACGTGATACGGTAAGTAATCTTACTCCGAAAAATCTGCCAAAATATTTTCTGTCCATTTTGGATTTTTTTAGGAAAATAAGAAACAACCAGGAAGGCACCCCTGGTGGGCACAAGACACCAGGCGCGCCTGGCCCACCTCGGGTACCTCCCGGACTCCGTTTTTCTTCCGTTTGCTTGTTTCCCAAGATAAAAAATCCTTATATACCCCCCAAACCTATGGACCATTGCATCGTAGAGAAATCTTCTGTTTTCTTTTCTTGTTGTTTTCGGTCAGATCCGTTGAGCCAGGCATCATATCTTCTTCTTCCTCCAACAATGTGGAAGAGGATGCTTGGTTGATGAAGATCGAGCTGAAGAGAGAAGAGCCGTAGAAGCCGTCAAAGGGGACAAGAGCAAGGAGGCTACCTGAGATCAAGCGCCGGTGGTTGAGCAGGCCTGGCCTGCCGAGGAAGAAGAAGAAGATATACTTAAACCTTACTATGATCATCTCACCCCCACCAAGATTGAAGCCTTTCGGATCATCGAAACGGTTCATGTGCAAAATAAATATCTCACCCGTGAAAATATTCTGTTGCAAGAGCACATCCTTGCCCTTTGGAGCGTCATCCATAGATTGGAGAATCTCTTGATCATGAAGGACAAGACCTATACCAGTTTATCACCACCACCTCCTTCTTCATCACCAAAAGAAAATTGAGTATCGGGTATAGGCACTCCCTTTGGCTTGCGCCAAGCTTGCACTACAAAAAATACACTTCCGTGATGATACGTGTTTGTCACAATAGGTCACGTTTTCTGTCATGCATATACATCCATGACGATTTTATGGCAGAATCAATATAGTCATACCTGTGTTGCCGTAGAAGCATTCCATGACATTACTAAAATTATCAGCACGGAAGTGTCCACTTCCATGAAGATAAATGGCACATCATGGAAGTGCTTTCGTCAAGGGTAACTGACACGTGGGGTCGCCGTTAAGCTATCGGGTCCGGTTTTGGATCCGATAACCTGCTAACAGCCACGACCAATGCTGATTTTCCATGTGTAAAATGCTCATTTGCCGATGGAACCACGTCTCAGCTCTGCGTTGGCACAAGTGTCACTCATCCAATGGGCGAGATGCGCCTATGATATGTTGACACATGGACCGACTCAAAAGTAGCCCATAAAGATTAAATGGGCCAACCCAACTAAAGGCCCACAAGATTTTGCAGACCATAATGGGCCGGCCCAGCTAGACGCCCACAAGATTTTGCACACCATAATGGGCCGGCCCAGCTATAGGCCCACAAGATTTTGAAGACACTAGTGGGCCGGCCCGTTAATAGCCTTCCATGTTTTGGGCCAAATGCCGGCCCATATTTGATCCGGTCCATTTGACAGCCTGCCACGTTCTAGGCCTAATAAGGGCCCATATGAGATCTGGCCCGTTAATAGCCTACCACGTTCTGGGCTATATTATGGCCCATATCAGATCCGGCCCTTTAAGAGCCTTTGGGCTAAATTATGTCCCATATCAAATTCGGCCCGTCAACTGGATGCTGTGCTTTTGGGCCCACTTGAGGTACGGTTAGGATTTCTGTTTGCTAAAGGCCCATTTAGTAATACGGCATGATATTAGTTTTGACCTGTTAAAGGTCCGTTTAACATTTCGGCCCTATATTTATTTCGGCATATTAAAAGCTCGTCATATAGTTGGGCCTAACTATGGCCCGCTTTGCATCCTGCTTGCTCACAGCCGATAATCTGATTGGGCCAAACAAGGACCGAGACAATTTTGGCATGTTAACGGCCCGTGATGTGAGTGGCACAATCATGGGCCGGGGTCTATTTCGGCCTGCTGTCGGCCCGTGAGCTGTTCGGCATGTTTCAGGCCCAACCTACTTTTCAGCCTACTAAAAGCCCATTGAATTTCCTTGCGAAAATCGGGCCGGCGGTTTACTCAGCCTATTAAAGGCCCGAAACTACTAGTGGGCCAGTTTACATTTAGGCCTGTTAACGGACCAAGATGACTGGGCCCATGATGTGGCCCATACATAGTGATTTGCATGACGATCCAATTATGTACCGTAATTTTACGGTTTGGCCGGTTTACTTTTCATGGAGCGAAGACAGGATATATATAGAGTAAAATAACTGCAACCACGTGAATAAGAAAAAATCTACACTGTACAATAAAGAAATTACGGCATATTACATCCATTGGGCGTCAAAGTTCGCCACTATGATAATAAAGCACAAGCAGACAACAGATTACGTACACTGGGCATCAAAGATCGCCACTAGTGCAAATAAACACGCCAACAAAAGAATATACAAAACCGACAGCACTTCAATAGAGTTCAAGAAAGGTTAGCCCTCCTCGGGAGCTGCAGCACAAGCAGCTGAGCATGCTGATGAGACTGTGCCTGCGTGGCGCTTATATCCTCCTCACTCTGAAAGAGAAACAAGCGGACAGATGACAGGTTTTGCAGATATAAGTATCAGTGCTGACAATTCATCACATTTCTTATTAAAGAATAAAGTGACACAGTTTAAAATAGCATTAACACAAAATGGTATTGTTCAGGTTAAGACATGGCAGGAAATGACATTATGAAGGAGTTGGCGGCTTCACGACACCATTGGATTACAGATCAAGAACTCATAAGTATCAATGGTTAGTGTGCTATCAATTTATCCCATTTTAGATTGGCAAATAAAGAGACGGTTGAAATAATAGCAGAATGATATGACATTGTTCATAGTTAAGACATTACAGAATATGACATTGTGCTGTAGTGGGTAGGTTCACCACATCACTGGATTACGGATCAAGAATAGAAGCATACATGCAGTGCAAAAGAAGATCACTTGCTATGTATAGTTTAATTTACATGGTATGAAGAAGGAACTTTGTTGTACAAATAAAACTTAAATTGAGAAGGACAAACTTTTTTATGAATTACATATTAAACTTTAAACATGCAATTTGATGCAAACATAAAAAATAAACAGCTGTTGTAGTCATGCCTAACCAAATATACACAACAAAGTTTGAAGGCTTGAGAAGGAAAAACTTACATTAGTGGTGAAGACCGGCTCTATAAAGCCCTTGTCCATGCTGATGGGGGGGGGGGCAATTCAAGAAGTTTAACATAGAATCTTCTTCATAGGCATTGCCTTTATTCTACATGTTGTGAAGAGTAAATATAGATGTGATACTATAAGAAAAAATGGAGAATATTTAAGATAAGATGAAGAGTGATGCTACATAACCAAGTAGCTATAAATGTAAGTACAACGATACAGGCAAAAGGTACAACCAAGAGCACTGCAGAGCTAAACTTCTTCAGTACATCGGTGTTATCCAACCTTATGGTAAGAGTAAATATAGATCTGATGTGTAGAAAATGGAGGGCAAAGGAAAATAAGCTGCAGAGTAATGGTACATGATAACTAGCTGTCAATATAAGTACACTGGTAAAGGACAGCAGGTACTTACAAGAACAAGGCAGAGCTAAACTTTTTCATTGGCATTGGATATATTCTACACTAATGTAACCATTCATACATATCAGATAATTTGGAGCGAACAATTGATAAGCAAGCTATCATGCATACTGCTGTCACATAATGAACTAGGTATGAATGAAAGTACAGTGATACAGGATAACAGGTACTAACAAGAGCAAAGCAGCGGGCAATATATTTGCGATATCCTATCGTCCTTTTCAAACCGGAATTCTCCTTCGAGCAGATTTCCTGCAAAAGAGATCCGTAAGGCACATGCAGAAAAGTAGAAGTTCAAATTGTCATGTGATATCATTGACAGTACCTCATCCTGGGAACAAGACCAGTGCATAACAAGGTTTTTCCATTCAATGTCTTCTAAATTTAGCATAGGGGACTTCACTGGAGATTCGTTTATAGACTTGCCATCAAAGTGCGATTTCCTCAGGTAACACCGATACTGCTGCAATGCTTCCTTGAAAGCGCAAGCAAGCTTTGCTTGCCATGACTATCCAGATTGACCCTCGCCTACTTACAACAATGTAATGTAAATCATTGATGTGTTCAATCAGCAGAAAACAGGAAAATAATCACCATGAATAATAGCACTTACACGTAAGTGGGACTGGAAGATGTGAAAATGGTTTTTGTCTTCACTATAATCTTCCCATGATGGGAATATATGCATGTAGTCCCTAACAGCATTGAAAGCATTGACTTTTAAACTGGGAACAACTGGAACGGGGTTCCAATCTACATGAATTGGCTGTCTCTTCAGTTGGGATAGGTCTTCGGCCGGTGGACTTGCTGTACTTTTTGCTGGAGTGGGACTTTTCTCTGGTACGACTGGTGCTATGGCAACTGAAATCGGCATACCTTTTGCTGGAGTGCAGATCCTATGTGGTAGGGCTAGTGGTGTGGCCAGTGAAGTATGGGTACAGTCTGCTGGAGTCGGTCCTACGTTTTGTGTCACTGGTTGTAGAGCCAATATAAGTGGGGTGCTGTCTGATTTCTCCGGCACCACCATGTTTTTCAAGGACTTTGCTGGTGCTCCTTCAGGTTCGACAATCACCCTCTTCCTTTTCGATGTCTGATGCACAAGAACATCATTTGAGTGGAAAAACATGGTATGATGACAGATGGAATATGTATTGATAATGGATGGGCATGGCATCTTGACATATATGTTGAGTAAACTGAGCAAATGGCGGTGCACCAAAGTAGAAGAAATGCAAGACACCTTATGAAAGATACACGCAATTAATAAAACCTTGCCAAATTAGAACAGGCACCTTGCCCATCCGCCTTTGACTCCTCGAGGTCAGGATAGTCATTAGGATCATATTCTGAACAAGAATCTGCAGGTGGGGAGCGTATGAGTTTTGATTGCATCCAGAATGGCACTCAATGCCTTGGTGCCAATTTTGTTAGTCATTGCTGTGTTCCACAATGTTCTTCTGATGCGCGCATTCTGATATTCATTGTGATTACGTACAATATCTGAGAAGCATGAAAACATAAATAGTAGTGAGATTATGTTTGTAATGAAGAGGATATTCAAATATAGGGGCTCCCTGTAAACCCTTGTGTGCTATCACTGGATTCTGATGAGAGAGCCCATGTGTGCTGTAATATGGTGCGTGTATTAATATAATCTGGCACAAGTACACAAAAATAGGCTCCAGAAGTAAGGATAGTTGGCAGATGATAGGTTCATAATATACCGTATAGAGAGTTTATCGCCAAACCATGATAACTAGAGCACACAACAACTAGGCAGATCGTAGTGTACATAAAAGGGGTACACCATAACCAGGATATATAAATCGGGAAAGTGGAACTGGCTGGAAAATACGGTGTTGTATTGCCGCTACTAATTGAAAGCCTATCGATCACGTACAGGCTAGGTCTATCAGCTGTTGATTGCAGATGTCCCTACTCCACTTCCTGACAACGAACTTATTGTACGTATTAAATACAGAATAACAAAAGAGGAACATGTTAAAGAAAAGAAGAGGAAGCATATTCTTGAGGTTCTGCTTCTTTGCATACAATGTTGGTTGCCCACTCATGATGCATCATAGCGCCCAAAGAAATGCAATTCCATGATGTCTCTCTATATGTGGCCACATGCATTTGGAAAATCAAGTGGGAGCATTAGCTGACCAATTAAATGTGTGTCTGTTAACTAATATCAGTATCATATCACAATTCGTATTTGAAGAGGTAAGCTTTGGACTTATGATTGGTGTGTTGTTTAGCTTCAAGAGTGGACTACTGCTAGTGCGACACAAAGCAGCTACACATATCATAGTGTAGGGATAACAGGAAAACCGTAAGCATCACAAGTAAAATCAGGAAAGTGAAACTTGCTGGAAAATATGGGCTACTATTGCCGGTACGGCTAGAAAGGCTTCGGATACCAGCTCTCTTCAACTGAAGGTGCGGTACTATTAATATCAGTTTAACTCTCAAAGGCGACACAGCTCCCCGCATTTCCTTGCTAATCTTATTGTATTCAAGTGGGCGGGCCACTACAATTCCTATTCCCATGTTTACAAAATCCTACGAATCAAAGAGGCCTGAAGAGTTGAAAGTGTCCATCACAACCGACCGAATAGACCTCTACACTGCAAATGTCCCCGCTCCTCTTCACTACAAGGAACATACTATACTACTATCATACTCCCTCTGTTCCAAAATATAAGTCTTTGTAGAGATTTCCACTATGGATCACATACAGATGTATACAGATACATTTTAGAGTGTAGATTCACTCATTTTGCTCCATATGTAGTCCATGGTGGAATCTATACAAAGGCTTGTATTTAGGAACGGAGAGATTACTTATTAAAGAAGAACAGAAGAGGAACATGCTAAAGAAGAGCAAGCAGATTTTGGATAATAAAATGTTCGTTGTGCAGTGCCCACACATGATGAACCAGAGCGCATTAAGAATGCAACTCCATGCTATCTCTCTATATGTGGTGCACGTGCTTTTCGAAAGTAAAGTAGGAACATTAGCTGACCAATTAAACATTATCTGTTTTAGATCAACATCATATCAGATTCGTATTTGAGCAAAAAAGTTTGGAATTGAGTGGCACGTTGTTTAGCTTGATGGATTGAGGAGCAGTGCTAAGCAGTTACGATGATGGTACTGAATATATACTTTCAAAAGCAAAACAAAGAACTCTGCTACTATATATATAATATGATTTACAAATACAATGATCTCAAAAAATTTAAACCGAATTATGTTCTACTAAAATGTATGGATCAGTAATATCTACATAATAAATCACATAGATGTGCGTGAATTCATATGAGTATTCATGTTTGATAGATCAATTTTGGTTCGAGTATGAATTACATGTATCATCATCTCGAATTCAAATATTTCAATCCCTTTTATGTTGATATTTTCTATACACGCAACTAAATATTTGAATCTCCTTTCACGCCCATCTCTCTCGCATGCTCCTTCATGTAGCTATCACTCTCTTTTCTCCAGCTCACCCGCACGCTCACTTCATGTTTCTCCTATTTTTGCAAACATGGTCTCTCGACGTCTCCCTTGAGAAGTGTCACACTCTCCCTATCATTATACATTACATGGTTTTCATTATCTCTCACGTCTCTATCGTTCTCTGGTATCACTAGGTACCTAAGCTTTCTTTCTCACCGCCACACACACGCTCTCACTTGTCTTTCACTTTGTCTTTCTCTCCAGGGTTCTCTCACACACCCTATATATGTCTAGATATGACTCCTACCACTAAAATTACTCTCTCCCGCACACACAACATTTGTTGCGGTCTCCTTTCCGTCTCCATCTCAGTTATAAAACTGACATTATTCATTTGTTTACTGATTAGACAAACTCTTCCCCCCTCTCTCTCACAAACACACACAACTCCTGCTTCCACTCCCCTTCCCGACTACCGTCTCTCTCACACACAGACACAAAACTCTCGCTTTCGCACCCCCGACTCATATTTCTCTCACAAACATTGATCGACTAGCCTCCAGATAGGTTTATACACCCGCACACTCGTGCTTCCACTATCTCGTACATGTCTCTCTCACGCTCCTTGTATCTATCTAGTTTTTTTGTCCCTTCTTGAGACACGCCCTCTGGATCGTGCACCCACACACTATCGCCTCATTTTATGGTGATACCGCTCGCGCACACACACTCTTTGTGTCTTTTTCACACACGCACTCCATCCTCCTCCGCTCTCTCTCTCTCACACACACACACCACACACACACATGGGCTTTCTGCAACACTAGCAAGATGGCCATGCGTTGCACAGAACATCAAGATGCATTTGTATGAATAGTTTATCTTGTGGGAGAAAAGGATGAATGAGGGAAGGCCTTATTTGCAAATGTGGAGAGGGGTGTGGGTATCCCTTTGCAAAATTGCCATAGTTTCCTTCCTATCCGTCACATATAAATTGGACAGCCTATATTGCAGGATGGCAGGCACACCATCATCACCAACTCTGTTTTTTATAAGAGTGGAGATTAGAGATATACCATTTCTTGAATCTTGAAACCAACCACATTCCTCCCTTATCTCATCAAAACCGCCAAAGGAATATATTTTGAGTGAAACATAACATATTTTTAGTGATATATGTACTTCAAAACTGGACTCTTTTCTATCAAATCGGTGAATGTGTATTAATCTACTTTGATCATGGGGCAACGCATTGGCACATTGCTAGTTATTACTACTGTATAATTTTTTGGACACCAGACAAACGGTGGAGTACATATACAAAGAGAAGAGGCGCACGCACGCAGTCGGTCTTTCGCTGCCTCGCACACATGAGAGTTACGTATAGGCACCGTAAACAAATAAACCCTAAAACCCTAGGTGCACGATTGCTGCATGAGCGGGTACTGGGTACGTGGTGGAGCGCACCTTTGTAGGAATAGTCAGCTCGCGTGATAATTTGATCCATAGGAGTTGATGGTCGGGAGCACAGGTGAACGACCTGGAGGCAGTGGCTCGCCAGTCGCCACTGATCGAGTAGCCACGTTTAAAATATCATTTTTTAGTGGGGTAAGAGTTCCGATTTTCAATGGCGTGTTATAAGTACTAGTTTTTAGAATGATTGGTATGGAGTGAAATGGAATTCATAACTACTAACTCCGTCCTGGTTTACTAGTCCCCATCCTATTTTGGGTCAAAGTTTGTCCACAAATTTTACTTGTAAAATGTGAATGGAAAACAAGAATTTGTTATACCAAAACAAAAAAGGACTGGATGGAGTGATTGCTCTGACACGGACGCGACCTCTCATAGCGCAGGCATTGAACCGGCGCGCCGGCCAAGAGGGCCCCACTCACTGTAGGCCAGGCTGAACATGCCTCCTCGCCGCATGCAACCGGCTTCAGACTGCCCCGCCTGCCTCCATTGAATCCGCGCGTGTGCCGGCAACACGTCATTCCGCGAGCCGGCCGGCATTTTTGAACACAAAGCTGGTTGGCTCCTCTCGTCTGCCTGCTACTTAAACAAGGCCACACACCTGGCAAGAACCGCACCACACCGCCGCTCCCCATATCCTCCTTGCACCATTTTCTCCACACTCACCATAGCATCTGGTGAGCAAGAAGACGAGTTCTTCAGCATAAAAGCCGGCTGGGTGCCCCGACGAGCCAGGAAACTCGCTGCCCCACCTCCCTCCCTGCCCTAGGCCGTGAGTACCTTGGGCGAGGTTGTAGGCGGGCAAGCGGAGGAGCAAGCCGCGCTCCAAGCTGGCCCCTGGTGCATGAACTCGACGCTCCAAGCCTGCTCGCATAAGAGTCGCCAGTTGCTGCACGCCGGCACATGGGGGACCACGGCGTCCAGTGCACCGTGGTTGGCCGCGCCATCCGACGCAAACGTTGGCGGAACCACAGTATGCTGGCGGAGGTGGCCAACACGTCTTCTTCGGCGACCGCCGACACCGAGGAATAGTAGACCACGGGAGCCGCCACCGCTCGGAACCCACAAATGCTATGACCACCGTGTCGTCGGCAACAACCTGGTGTGTTCCCGGTTTGGCTCAAAATATCGTGGACCCCAACCGCGGATGGCATTAGAAATATTATACCTGCCTCTAGAAGTTATTCACGTTTAGTCAAAAAATGACCAAAATATAATTAATTATGTATGGTCTTGACTTGTTGTGCTCGCACTGGTAGTAGGAACTAGAGGTTTTTCTTTATTTATAACTCTCCTCACATTTTTTTCGCTTTCAAGTGAATCATGGTTGTGGACATTATCTATGAATGTGCAGATATCTGTGAACATGAGTTTGATGTGGAAGTTGAACTTGGAATGTTGGGCTTGCGTCTGAACTATACCATGTCCAATGCTTCATGTGCCATTATTTGGAAAGTAATTTCTGTTATTACATGACCTGAAAAAAATTGTTTTGTTCCACATCAGTAGATGCACGGACATCACAACAGGCATACTGACTGGACAAACATTTGAACCTTGCTATTATGAAGAAAAATTTGTATTGACAACAGTTTTAGATAGCAGGAGACGCCTAGCCTGCTCGCCTCTGCTAGCTTCTTTCTAGCTTCTTCCATCTCTTCTTTGGCTTGGGTGAAGAGAGCATCTGATTGCTCTGTTCACTTCTTCAGGAACTCAGCTACATTCTCAAGAGCTGCTGCACGCTTTCTTTCAACCTTTACTAGAGCCACGAGGACACGAACAGTTGACCACTCCACCTGGCTTGTGTGTAATCTAGTATCATCTGGGAATTTGCACCTTGTGTCTAATCCAGCATCATTAGGGAATGGGCACCTTGTGTGTAATCCAGCCTTATTTTGGAAACATGATGTCGAGGTTGACCATACTTCCCTCCTCGCAGGAACTGCATCCGGACATGAAGTTACTTCTTTTTTAGATCAATACTCAGAGCAACCTAGATCCATTTACTAGAAGCCAGATAAACAGGACTCGCAGAAGTGAATTCAAAAGGAGAAATATAAAAACAGACTCCAACGTGAGAACACCCACTTCCTACATCAGGCTAAAAACAAAAGCATTAGGACTATTAAGACTCTTCTTATTACACATCGAAGAACACGAGGCTAAGAGAAACGGAAACTACAACACATACACATCGAAGAACACGAGGCTAAACAAAAGTAATTGAAAGGGTGTTACTTACCAAAGCTCGTTTTACAGGTTCAGTGCAGCTCCTGTTTAACTTTCCACGTTCCTTGAAGATGTCCCCAATATCCTGTGTTTGGTCATCATTGCTCCTCTGCATGTTCGCACTCGTGGTTTTAAAATCTCAACATGGCAAGAAAAATATAGTAATACTCACGCATCTTGTGGGCAACATTAAAGCACTCATCTGCCATGTTAGAGCATCTCCAACACAAGCGCAACGGGCGGCGCATTAAAAAAGCGTTTACAGCGTCGGAATAGCCAGTTTTTGCAAAACAATTGTGGGCGCGCGCCGCCCCAGCAGACGCGCTATATTTTTCTCCTTTCTACTCTAACTCAATACACATTCGACTCCGAGTCAATACTGGCATAGATAGATACATAGATAGTTCTCAGCATAGATAGATAGATAGAAAAATAGATAGTTCAACTACTCTTCGTCGTCCGACTCCACCTCCGTGATGTGCTCCTCCGATGTCTCAATGTAGGCATCATGATACAGATCGTCGTCGGAGCCCCAGGGAGATGTTGCAACTAGCTTGAAGTTGAATTGAGCGGCCGCCTTCCACGTACGCCTATCCTCGCGATAGACGGCTCGCTCCGCCCTCCTCTTCTCCGTCTCCGCCCTCCTTTGCGCGTAGAACTCGCGCTCGTTGATGATCTCCCGCGGGAAGCATCGGCGCCACAGCGCCATGGCTTCCTCATCCATCTCGGCATCGCCGAGATGGTGCTTCCGCCTCCTCTTGTCGCGACGATCCTCGTCGGTGATAGAGCGGTGGCGAGGCACAGAGCGGTGGGAGGGCGTTGGATTTTATAAAGCGCGCCGGACACCGCGCGCCAAAACTGGCGCCCGCCCGACCGCTTTTTCCCGCGCGTGCACGATCCTTTCCCGATGTCCCTGCTATCTCTACTCTCTTCTCTACTCTTATATTATACATATATATTTTATATTTATATTTATCACTACTTATTATATCTTATATCTCTTATGTATATTATATATGTCTACTACTCTTATAAAAAACAGAATTGGTGATGATGGTGTGCCTGCCATCCTGCAATATAGGCTGTCCGATTTATATCTGGCGGATAGGACGGAAACTATTGCAAAAGGATACACACACGCCTCTCCACATTTGCAAATAAGGCCTTCCCTCATTCATCCTTTTCTCCCACAAGATAAACTATGCATACAAATGCATCTTGATGTTCCGTGCAATGCATGGGCATCTTGCTAGTTCTAAAAAACATTCCATCATTTGCCACACCACTGGTTGTAGATGAAGAACCTACCCAAGCACAGAGCAATACAGGAGCGACTCACAATTACAAGGTGATATTATGTTGGACAATGCAAGCTATAACCAATTACTTTTACGGGAACAATAGCAACCAGGAAATTTGAAGGGTAGGTATGAACAAAATTGGAACAACACATGTAATGCTAAGAGATTCAATACACACATTACCAATCGAGGAGGAGTACGATGGTTGCGGGGACCTCTGTGCACCATGGTCGGTAACGGGAGTGGTGCTTCTGGGCTTGGCGTTGGCTTCCGGGAAGCAGATCCGAGAGCGTGGAATACGATGCCGGGGAAGAGGCTCCGTGTACAACGATGACGGTGGACCGGCTCCAGTGTGGCGTACGACATCGTCGATGAGGCAGATGCGCTGGGGTGGACGAGTGCGCCGATGTAGAAGGGGAGGACCACGAAGGCTGTGGTGTCGTGGAGAAGTCTATTTTGTGATGGGGAGTATCCAGGTGTACTACTCTGGGTGCCGGGGTGGGGTTCGCTGGGTAGGGTGAACCAAAAGTTACCAAAACAGCCCGATAGCAACCATCATCCATAGGCCTGTTCCGAAGGGTATGATGGTAACTTCGCACTGCTCGAATCAGGGTCGCAGGAGATTTTCCCGCCGACCTCAAAATTTTGTGACACTAAACTCCCTGTTTGGCATGTTGAGTGATTGGGCTAAGCAACTAGCGAGTAGTACTAGTAGTTAGTAGTACTAGTAACTACTAGTACTCCCTTCGTTTTTATTAACTCTGCATATTAGGTTTGACCGAAGTCAAACTTCCTAAAGTTTACCCAAGTTTATAGAAACATATAAACATTTACCATAACAAATATGTATGATGTGAAAGTACATTCAATAATGAACCTAATGGTATTTATTTGTTATTGTATATGTTAATACTTTTTGTTATAAACTTTGTGAGAGTTTACAAAACTTGACTTTGACCAATGCTAATACGCGGACTTAAATAAAAATAGAGGGAGTACACATATGTTTTCTTAGTTTGTGGTGGAATTAATCATTTGTTGTAATCATGAAATAAATATATTATGCTACTAACTTCGAATGTAATGGTTTATACAATTCAATAGTTAGAATCATTGTTGAATTCCAAGATGTATACGAGGTCTATAGTACTTCATAATATGCTCAAACTCATAATCCCAGTCAAATGAAAATCTAAATGCATTTCATAGTTATTACTTTGTAGGATGCAACAGAACCAACCATAACTCTACATGATCCATTATAAAAGCAACATTTTGAACACATCCCAATGTGTGAATGAAATGTGTAGAGAGAGCTTGGGAAGATGGAGCAGATAGGGTGGGAAAGATTGTACATATGTGGGTGAGAGAATAGGGGACAAACCTAATGAGAGAGAGAGAGAGGAATAAGTTAGGTCTGTGAGAAAGATGGAGACATGTAATATACGTGAGATGCATGTGCATCGGGATTTTGTATATGTGCAAGGAGAAGAGACAACATGTTAGATGAGAGAGATGGAAAAACATGGACGAGAGGGGATGGATCTCGTGGGTTGAGGGATTGATAATTTTGTGCGGGAGAGAGGGGGGAGGAGTCAGTCAGCCGTCGTCACATCATCCTGCTTCCAAATGGCCCCGCATTCTCTAGTGCAGTGTGGTCGCCGTCTTTGATCTCCTCGATGCCCTCTTTGAAGATTGAGGTGGTGTGCATGCTGGGGTGCAGAGAAGCACAAGCGAGAGTGGTCGCCATATAACCTTGGATGGGGATGAATTGTGTGCTCGGGGGAGGGGGGAGTGCGTGCGCAGTGTGTGTGTGTGTGTGTGTGTGTGTGTCAGATATTTTGAGAAATCAAACCTATGGAGAGAATGAGTGTGTATGTGATGGAAAGCTACACGCTAAATAAGATTTTCACGAAGAGATTGTGCGTGCGAGATAGAGAGCGATGTGCGGGCCTTGAGGTGGGCAGCAGCCGGGTGTGAAGGAAATATGCCCTAGAGGCAATAATAAAGTTGTTATTTTTTATTTCCTTATTCATGATAAAGGTTTATTATTCATGCTAGAATTATAAACAAACACCGTGTCCCTTGTGAGCCTCTACTTGACTAGCTCGTTGATCAAAGATGGTTAAGGTTTCCTAACCATGGACATGAGTTGTCATTTGATAACGGGATCACATCATTAGGAGAATGATGTGATGGACAAGACCCATCTGTTAGCTTAGCATTATGATCGTTCAGTTTTATTGCTATTGCTTTCTTCATGTCAAATACATATTCCTTCGACTATGAGATTATGCAACTCCCGGATACCGGAGGAATACCTTGTGTTCTATCAAACGTCACAACGTAACTGGATGATTATAAAGATGCTCTAAAGGTATCTCTGAAGGTGTTTGTTGGGTTGGCATAGATCTAGATTAGGATCTGTCACTCCGAGTATTGGAGAGGTATCTCTGGGCCCTCTCGGTAATGCACATCATAAGAAGCCTTGCAAGCAAAGTGACTAATGAGTTAGTTGCAGGATGATGTATTACGGAACAAGTAAAGAGGCTTGCCAGTAATGAGATTGAACTAGGTATGTAGATACCGACGATCGAATCTCGGGCAAGTAACATACCGATGGACAAAGGGAATAACGTATGTTGTCATAAGGGTTCGACCGATAAAGATCTTCTTAGAATATGTAGGAGCCAATATGAGCATCCAGGTTCCGCTATTGGTTATTGACCGGAGAAGTGTCTTGGTCATGTCTACATAGTTCTCGAATCCGTAGGGTCCGCACGCTTAACATTCGATGACGATACCGTATTATATGAGTTTTGAGATTTGGTGACCGAATGTTGTTCGGAGTCCCGGATGAGATCACGGACATGACGAGGAGTCTTGAAATGGTCGAGTGGTACAGATATATATATGACGTTGGTATTCGGACATCGGAAGTGTTCCGGAGGGTATCGGGTACTTATCGGGTCACCGAAAGGTGTTTCGGGTACCCCCGGCAATCCTATGGGCCATATGGGCCTTGTGAAGGAACACACCAGCCCACAAGGGGCTGGTGCGCCCTATAAGGCTAGGAGGAGGAGAAGGAAAGGGGGGAAGGGAAAGGAAAGTGTGGATTAGGATTCCCACTTCCTTCCCTCACCCCCCTCTTTCCTTCCCCTTCATGCATACATGGAAAGGGGGCGCAGGGCAAGGCAGGGCCCCTAGGGGGCGGTGTCCAACCCTAGGACGCCCATGGCTACCTCTTCTCCCCCTCCCACCTATATATATGTGGGGAGGGGGCGCCTAGAACACACAACATCAACTGTCAGCCGTGTGCGGTGCCCCCCTCCACAGTTTACACCCCCGATCATATTCTCGCAGTGCTTAGGCGAAGCCTTGCACGGATCACTTCATCATCACCGTCATCATGCCGTCGTGTTGCCGGAACTCATCTACTTCCTCGACATCTTGCTGGATCAAGAAGGCGAGGGACGTCACCACGCTGAACGTGTGCAGAACTCGGAGGTGCCGTACGTTCCGTGCTTGATCGGTCGGAGCTATAAGAAGTTCGACTACATCAACCGCGTTGTCAAACGCTTCCGCTTTCGGTCTACGAGGGAACGTAGACACACTCTCCCCCTCGGGTTGCTATGCATCTCCTAGATAGATCTTGCGTGAGCGTAGGATTTTTTTGAAATTGGATGCTATGTTTCCCAACAGTGGCACCCGAGCTAGGTCTATGCGTAGAGAATATACATGAGTAGAACACAAAGAGTTGTGCGTGGTGATAGTCATACTGCTTACCACCAACGTCTTAATTTGATTCGGCGATATTGTTGGATGAAGCGGCCCAGACAAACCTTACATGACAACGTTCATGAGACCGGTTCCACCGACAGACATGCAACTAGTTTTGCATAAAGGTGGCTGGCGGGTGTCTGTTTCTCCAACTTTAGTTGAATCGAATTTGACTGCGGCCTGTCCTTGTTGAAGGTTCAAACAGCAAACTTGATAAATCACCGTTGTGGTTTTGATGCGTAGGTAAGAACGGTTCTTGCTAGAAGCCCATAGCAGCCACGTAAAACTTGCAACAACAAAGTAGAGGAAGTCTAACTTGTTTTTCCAAGGCATGTTGTCATGTGATATGGTCAAGACATGATGTGATAAACGTTATTGTATGAGATGATCATGTTTTGTAAGATATCTGAAAACCGGCAGGAGCCTTATGGTTGTCTCTTTATTGTATGAAATGCAAACGCCATGTAATTGCTTTACTTTATCTCTATGCGTTAGCGATAGTTGTAGTAGCAATAGTTGGCGAGACGACCACAACGCAACAATGAAGATCAACGTGTCGAGCCGGTGACGATGCAGAACACGACAATGCTTTGGAGATGGAGATCAAAAGCACAAGATGATGATGGCCATATCATATCACATGTTTTGCATGTGATGTTTATCTTTTATGCATCTTATTTTGCTTAGTACGGCGGTAGCATTATAAGATGATCCATTAACTAAATTTCAAGGTAAAAGTGTTCTCCCTGATTATGCACCGTTGCTACAGTTCGTCGTGTTGAGACACCACATGATGATCGGGTGTGATAGGCTCTACGTTCACATACAACGGGTGCAAGACAATTTTGCACATGCGGAATACCAGGGTTAACCTTGACGAGCCTAGCATGTACAAACATGGCCTCGGAACACTGGAGACTGAAAGGTCGAACGTGAATCATATAGTGTAGCGACCAGACCTCAAATGGTCTGTGCTGCTGTGCACCACTGTCATCCCTGGATCAGTAATGCTGACACGCACAGTACAAATGGAGGATTTATAATAGAGTAGCAATCACACACTTATTACATCGAATATCTCCAAAGAGAATAAGTATGATAATATGGCTTAAGGCCATCTAAATACGATAACAGCGGAAGACTTGGAAGATAAGTGAGTCCATCAACTCCAGCGGCATCACTGAGTATAAGACCACGACCTAAGGCACCTTACTCGTCGTTTGAAAAGTCTGCAACATAAAACGTTGCAGCCCGAAAACGGGTCAGCACATGGAATATGCTGGCAAAGTAACACATAGAGAATAATGAACATAATAATGCTATACTACATGCATGTATGGCTGGTGGAAAGCTCTATGGTTACAATTTTGCGAAAAGCCAATTTTTCCCTACTGCAAAGGAATAAATTTTATTTAACTATCATGGTGGTTGTTAAACATTGAGATGGTTGACAGCATCTCAATCCCAATTAAGTATCATCATTAACCCAACAAAATTAATTAAAGTAACATGGTGATGAGATTCACATGATAATCCAGGTACTAGATACTCAAGTTGTCCATAACCGGGGACACGGCTAACCATGATTAGTTTGTACACTCTGCAGAGGTTTGCGCACTTTTCCCCACAAGACTCGATCGCCTCCGCTTGATTCTCGCACTACATGATGTTTGAGAAATGGATGACCAAGACACAGTCTTTCAGAAACAATCACTCTTTACTCCGGATGGACAGTTACACCTACTTTCCCCAACATCTGCTAGCCCACCTCTTCAAGAGATCATGTAACCTACTCAACTATGCTAGAGCCCATAATAGCTTGTGGCTGCACACGGAAGTTTCTAGCATGAATAATCTTATGATCCCTTTGAGCCTGGGTGGCGGTCCTTATAAAATCAGACAACACTGGGTTCTCCAGGTGCCTCAACCCACCCAGATGTGAGTTTTAGTTGCCACCTTAAGTAAACCATTATTAACAATCTCACATCTGTCATGAATATCACTCAAACCCAATCCACGTCTACGAGCATAGCATGGCAATATAATAGCAAACGTAGAAGTAACTCCCAAGGGTTTGATAAATAACAGGTAATAGGTACTACCTCAACTACATCCCAATACCCGCAGTTTAATTAGATCCTAACCATGCAATGTTTGAGGATTGATCTAATGCAATAAAAACTGGGTATGGAAAAAGTATGATCAAAGTGTTACTTGCCTTGCTGATGATCCGCGAAACCTAGAGATTCGTAGTAACAAGCGGCGCACTCCGGGTACTCTATCGCAAACAAACAAGCAAACAATAAGTACTCATCTAATGCACAGGTAAAACTCGAATGAAAGATCCAACCAGAAAGTTCAACTTAAGAACTCCGGTCTGCAAAAAGAATCAACTCGAACGAAGCAACGAAAGTCAAACGGCGAAAGAAACAAGCTTCGTTTACTAATCTGGATCTAGGTCAAATTTTACAGTAGCAAAAACTTCTTTGAGTAGGTTAAACGGAAAGAGAATTTCGAGACGAAACTCTAGGCGCTTGAATCGCCTGATTCCGATAAATGAGCGAAAAGTTAAACGAAAACGAAGATCCGATCAGAAATCGAGATCTGAAATAGTCGGGAAAAATCCGACGAAAAAGAAAACTAACGAACGGTTAAAGAACGGACGTTCGTTAACAGTGAAAATCCGACGAACACGTTCGTTAAAACGAACGGGTCGGTGAACGTTCACTAAATAATAAAACCGAAGAAAATAAACCGATCTATGGTTTTTTTAAAACGAACGGTTTAAAAAAAAACCGGCAACGGCGTCGGATCGGTACCTCGTCGGGACGGGGCTCCGGCGGGGTCGGCGGGCTCCGGCGGGGCTCGGCGAGGGGGCGGCGAGGGCGGCGGGGTGCGGCGGGGCTTGGGGCGGCGAGGGGCGGGCTCCGGCGGCGGCGACGGGCGGCGAACTCGGGCAGCGGCGCTGCGACTCCGGCGGGGCTCGGCTCGAGGCGGGGACGGGGTGAAGGGGGGGCGGCGGCGGTATTTAAGGGAGGGGGGCTGGTGGCGTGGGGGATGGGCAAGGCGGCGGCGGCCGTGCGGCGAGCGGACTCGGGCGGCGGCGCTCGCGTGCTCGCGAGGGAGACGGCACGGCTGGGCCTCGGCCCGGTCGGGCGCGTTTTCGTTCTTTTTTTTTAAAGTTCCGCCGAATCAAAAAATCACAGAAAAATAAATAAAAATCCAAAAATGATAAAACAAATTTTCCCCGTCTAGTTAAAATAGTTAGGACAGGGTGCACATTTTTTTGACACAAAAATGCAGTTTTGAAAACGTGCAATTTTTTAATGCAATTAAAATTGCAATAAAATCCGAATAAAATCCAATATATGATTTTAATATTTTTCCTCCAATATTTCAATTGTTTTGGAGAAGTCATATTTTCTCCTCTCATTTATTTTAATGTGAAATATTTTCCGGAGAGAAAATAATTAAAACCAAAATCCTCGTTTTATTATTTGATAAAATCAAATATGAAAAATCGAGAAAATCCCCAACTCTCTCCGAGGGTCCTTGAGTTGCTTAGGATTTATCGAGGATTTGTCAAAATGCAATAAAACATGCTATGCATTGATGATCTATGTATAACATTCCAAATTGAAAATTTGGGATGTTACAAACCTACCCCCCTTAAGATGAATCTCGCCCTCGAGATTCGGGTTGGCTAGAAAACAGGTGAGAGTGGTCCTTCCGTAGATCTTCCTCTCGCTCCTAGGTGGCTTCATCTTCCGTGTGGTGACTCCACTGGACTTTGCAAAACTTGATAACCTTACTACGGGTGACTCGGCTGGCATACTCAAGAATCTTAACTGGTTTCTCCTCATAGGTCAAATCACTTTCCAGCTGAATCGCTTCCAGTGGCACTGTATCTCTCAGTGGTATCTCAGCCATCTCTGCGTGGCACTTCTTCAACTGGGAAACGTGAAATACATCATGAACTCCAGACAATCCTTCGGGAAATTCCAGCTTGTAGGCAACTTCTCCCATACGTTCCAAAACTCTGTATGGTCCGATAAAGCGGGGCGCTAGCTTTCCCTTAACTCCAAAGCGCTTCACTCCTCGAAGTGGTGATACTCGAAGATACACTCTGTCTCCGGCTTCGTGAACTGTCTCCTTTCGTTTAGAATCAACATAACTCTTCTGCCTGGACTGGGCTACCTTGAGCCTATCGCAAATCAGCCTCACTTTCTGTTCAGACTCCTTAATCAAATCTGGTCCAAACAACTGACGGTCTCCAACCTCGTCCCATAACAACGGTGTTCTACACCTTCTTCCGTACAAAGCTTCGTAAGGGGCCATCTTCAAACTGGTTTGATAACTGTTGTTGTAGGAAAACTCCGCATATGGCAAATTATCGTCCCAACTAGATCCATAATCTAGTGCACAACCTCTCAACATGTCCTCCAAAATCTGATTGACTCTCTCGGTCTGTCCATCTATCTGTGGGTGAAAGGCTGTACTAAATTCTAGCCTGGTTCCCAATGTTTCATGTAACTGCTTCCAAAACTTCGAGGTAAACTGGGTTCCTCTATCTGATACAATGGTCCTCGGAACTCCATGCAAACATACAATCCTGGTCATGTATATCTTTGCCAAGTTAGCACTGGTGTAAGTGGTCTTCACTGGAATGAAATGAGCCACTTTCGTCAAACGGTCGACTACAACCCATATTGAGTCATAGCCTGAACGAGTCCTGGGTAATCCCGTGATAAAATCCATGCCTATTTTATCCCACTTCCATCCGGGTATCGGCAATGGTTGTAGCAATCCTGCTGGGTCCTGATGCTCTGCCTTCACTCTCTGACATACATCACAAACTGCTACATACTCCACAATATCCTTCTTCATTCCGGTCCACCAGAAAGTATTCTTCAGATCCAAATACATCTTGGTATTTCCTGGGTGAATCGAGTACGGTGAATCATGGGCTTCTTGCAAAATCAACTTCTCGATCTCCGGATCATTGGGCACATAAACGCGGTCCTCGAACCATAAGGTATCGTGCTCATCCTCACGAAATCCCTTGGCTTTTCCTTTGCTCATCTTTTCCTTTATCTCGTCAATCTCCTTGTCTGTCTTCTGAGCTTCTCTGATCTTTTCCATCAAGGTAGACTGAATCTCCAATGTCGCTAAATAGCCTTTTGGGACTATCTCCAAACATAACTCGCGAAGGTCCTCAGCTAACTCCTGGGGTAACTCTCCTGTCATGAGGGTGTTGACATGGCTCTTGCGGCTCAACGCATCTGCTACTACGTTAGCCTTTCCTGGGTGATAATGCAATCTCATATCATAGTCCTTAATAAGCTTCAACCATCTCCTCTGTCTGAGATTTAACTCCTTCTGTGTGAAAATATACTTCAAACTCTTGTGATCCGTGTACACCTCACAATGGTTTCCGATGAGAAAATGTCTCCATGTCTTCAACGCATGCACCATGGCTGCTAACTCCAAATCATGCGTAGCATAATTCTTTTCATGGGGTTTAAGTTGTCGTGAAGCATATGACACAAATCATGCGTACACCTCACAATAATTCAACCATGTTTTTTTTAAAGTTCCGCCGAATCAAAAAATCACAGAAAAATAAATAAAAATCCAAAAATGATAAAACAAATTTTCCTCGTCTAGTTAAAATAATTAGAATAGGGTGAACATTTTTTTGACACAAAAAGGCAGTTTTGAAAACGTGCAATTTTTTTAATGCAATTAAAATTGCAATAAAATCCAATATATGATTTTAATATTTTTCCTCCAATATTTCAATTGTTTTGGAGAAGTCATATTTTCTCCTCTCATTTATTTTAATGTGAAATATTTTTCTGGAGAGAAAATAATTAAAACCAAAATCCTTGTTTTATTATTTGATAAAATCAAATATGAAAAATCGAGAAAATCCCCAACTCTATCCGAGGGTCCTTGAGTTGCTTAGGATTTATCGAGGATTTGTCAAAATGCAATAAAACATGCTATGCATTGATGATCTATGTATAACATTCCAAATTGAAAATTTGGGATGTTACATATAGTAGATATGATCAACATAGAGATGTTCACCATTGATGACTATCCCATCTCACATGATGATCGGACATGGTTTAGTTGATTTGGATCATGTATCACTTAGATGACTTGAGGGATGTCTATTTAAGTGGGAGTTCTTATGTAATTTGATTAATTGAACTTAATTTATCATGAACTTAGTCCTGATAGTATTTGCATATCTATGTTGTAGATCAATAGCTCGCGATATAGCTTCTATATATTTTTGATATGTTCCTAGAGAAAAGTTGAAAGATGATAGTAGCAATGATGCGGACTGGGTCCGTGATCTGAGGATTATCCTCATTGCTGCACAGAAGAATTATGTCCTTGATACACCGCTAGGTGACAGACCTATTGCAGGAGTAGATGCAGACATTATGAACGTTTTGCAAGCTCGATATGATGACTACTTAATTGTTTAGTGTGCCATGCTTTACGGCTTAGAATCGGGGCTTCAAAGACATTTTGAAAGCCACATATCATATGAGATGTTCCAAGAGCTGAAATTGGTATTTCAAACTCATGCCCATGTTGAGAGGTATGAGACCTCTGACAAGTACTTTGCCTACAAGATGGAGGAGAATAGCTGAGCTAGTGAGCATGTGCTCAAAATGTCTGGGCACTACAATCACTTAAATCAAGTGGGAGTTAATCTTCCAGATAAGATAGTGATTGACAAAGTTCTCTAGTCACTATCACCAGGCTACTAGAACTTCGTGATGAACTATAATATGCAAGGGATGACGAAAATGATTCCTGAGCTCTTCGCGATGCTGAAATCGACAATGGTAGAAATCAAGAAAGAGCATCAAGTGTTGATGGTTAAAAAGGCCACTACTTTCAAGAAAAAGGGCAAGGGAAAGAAAGGGAACTTCAAGAAGAATGGCAAGAAAGTTGCCGCCCCCATGAAGAAACCCAAAGCTAGACCCAAGCCTGAAACTGAGTAGTTCTACTGCAAAGGAAATGGTCACTGGAAGCGGAACTGCCCCAAATACTTGGCGGATAAGAAGGATGGCAAAGTCAGCAAAGGTATATTTGATATACATGTTATTGATGTGTACTTTACTAGTGTTCATAGTAGCCCCTGGGTATTTGATATCGGTTCAGTTGCTAAGGTTAGTAACTCAAAACAGGAGTTGCAAAATGAACAGAGACTAGTTAAGGGCGAGGTGCTGATGAGTGTTGGAAGTGATTCCAAGGTTGATAAGATCACCATCGCACACTCCCTCTACCTTCGAGATTAGTGTTGGACCTAAATAAATGTTATTTGGTGTTTACGTTGAGCATGAATATGATTGAATCATGTTTATTGCGATACGGTTATTCATTTAAGTCAGAGAATAATTGTTGTTCTATTTACATGAATAAAACCTTCTATGGTCATACACCCAATGTAAATGGTTTATAGAATCTCGATCATAGTAATACACTTATTCATAATATTGATGCCAAAAGATGCAGAGTTGATAATGATAGTGCAACATATTTGTGGCACTGCCATTTAGTTCATATTGGTGTAAAGCGCATGAAGAAACTCCATACAGATGGACTTTTGGAATCACTTGATTATGAATCATTTGATACTTGCGAACCATGCCTCATGGGCAAGATGACTAAAACTCGGTTCTCCGGAACAATGGAGCAAGCCAATGACTTACTGGAAATAATACATACCAATGTTTGCGGTCCGATGAGTGTTGAGGCATGCGGCGGGTATCATTATTTTCTGACCTTCACAGATGATTTAAGCAGATATGGGTATATCTACTTAATGAAACACAAGTCTGAAACATTTGAAATGTTCAAAGAATTTCAGAGTGAAGTGGAGAATCATCGTAACAAGAAAATAAAGTTTCTACGATCTGATCGCAGAGGCGAATATTTGAGTTATGAGTTTGGTCTTCATTTAAAACAATATGGAATAGTTTCACAACTAACATCACATGGAACACCACAGCATAATGGTGTCTCCGAACGACATAACCGTACTTTATTAGATATGGTGCGATATATGATGTCTCTTACCAATTTACCACTATCGTTTTGGGATTATGCATTAGAGACAGCTGCATTCACGTTAAATAGGGCACCGTCTAAATCCGTTGAGACGACACTGTATGAACTGTGGTTTGGCAAGAAACCTAAGTTGCGTTTCTTAAAGTTTGGGGTTGTGACACTTATATCAAAAGGCTTCAGCCTGATAAGCTCGAACCAAATTGGAGAAGTGCGTCTTCATAGGATACCCTATGGAAACAATTGGGTACACCTTCTACCATAGATCCGAAGGCAAGATATTTGTTGCCAAGAATGGAACCTTTCTAGAGAAGGAGTTTATCTCGAAAGAAGTGAGTGGGAGGAAAGTAGAACTTGATGAGGTAATTGTACCTTCTCTCGAATTGGAAAGTAGCACATCAGTGAAATCCGTTCCCGTGATGCCTACACCAACTTGCGAGGAAGCTAATGATGATGATCATGAAACTTCAGATCAAGTTACTACTAGACCTCGTAGGTCGAACAGAGCATGTTCCGCACCAGAGTGGTACGGTAATCCTGTCCTGGAAGTCATGTTACTAGACCATGGCGAACCTACGAACTATGAAGAAGCTATGATGAGCCCAGATTTCGACAGATGGCTTGAGGCCATGAAATCTGAGATAGGATCCATGTATGAGAACAAAGTGCGGACTTTGGTGGACTTTCCCGATGATCGGCGAGCCATAGAGAATAAATGGATCCTCAAGAAGAAGACTAACGCTGATTGTAATGTTACTATCTACAAAGCTCGACTTGTCGCGAAAGGTTTTCGACAAGTTCAAGGAGTTGACTACGATGAGACTTTATCACCCGTAGCGATGCTTAATCTGTCCAAATCATGTTAGCAATTGCCGCATTTTATGATTATGAAATCTGGCAAATGGATGTCAAAACTACATTTCTTAAAAGATTTCTTAAAGAAGAGTTGTATATGATGCAACCAGAAGGTTTTGTCGATCCTAAAGGTGCTACCAAAGTGTGCAAGCTCCAGCGATCCATCTATGGACTGGTGCAAGCATCTCAGAGTTGGAATATACGCTTTAATGAGGTGATCAAAGCATATGGTTTTATACAGACTTTCGGAGAAGCCTGTATTTACAAGAAAGTGAGTGGGAGCTCTATAGCATTTCTAATATTATATGTGGATGACATATTGTTGGTTGGAAATGATGTAGAATTTCTGGATAGCATAAAAGGATACTTGAATAAGAATTTTTCAATGAAAGACCTTGGTGAAGCTGCTTACATATTAGGCATCAAGATCTATAGAGATATATAGATCAAGACGCTTGATAAGATTTTGAATGAGTACATACCTTCACAAAATTTTGAAGGAGTTCAAAATGGATCTGTTAAAGAAGGAGTTCTAGCCTGTATTGTAAGGTGTGAATCGAGTTAGACTGAAAAGCCCAACCACGGCAGAAGATAGAGAGAGAGAGAGAATAAAAGTCATTCTCTATGCCTCAGCCATAGGTTCTATAAAGTATGTCATGCTGTGTACCGGACCTATTGTGTACCTTGCCATGAGTTTGGCAAGGGGGTACAATAGTGATCCAGGAGTAGATCATTGGACAACGGTCAAAATTATCCTTAGTTACCTAAGAGGACTAAGGAAATGTTTCTCGGTTATGGAGGTGATAAAGAGTTCATCGTAAAGGGTTACGTCCATGCAAGCTTTAACACCGATTTAGATGACTCCGAGTCTCAATCCGAATACATATGGAAAGTGGGAGCAATTAGCTAAGAGTAGCTCCATGCTTACATATTGGGCATCAAGATCTATAGAGATAGATCAAGACGCTTGATAAGTTTTTTCAATGAGTACATACTTTGACAAGATTTTGAAGTAGTTCAAAATAGAACAGTCAAAGAAGGAGTTCTTGCCTGTATTGCAAGGTGTAAAGTTGAGTAAGACTCAAAACCCGACCACGGCAGAAAATAGAAAAAGAATGAAAGTCATTCCCTATGCCTCGGCCATAGGTTCTATAAAGTATGCTATGCTGTGTACCAGACCTATTGTGTACCTTGCCATGAGTTTGGCAAGGGGGTACGATAGTCATCCTGGAGTGGATCACTGGACAACGGTCAAAGTTATCCGTAGTTACCTAAGAGGACTAAGGAAATATTTCTCGGTTATGGAGGTGCTAAAGAGTTCATCGTAAAGAGTTACGTCGTTGCAAGCTTTGATACTGATCCGGATGACTCTAAGTCTCAATCTTGGAACATATTGAAAGTCGGAGCAATTAGCTAGAGTAGCTCCGTGCAGAGCATTGTAGACATAGAAATTTGCAAAATACTTACGGATCTGAATGTGACAAACTCGTTGACTAAACTTCTCTCACAAGCAAAACATGATCACACCTTAGTACTCTTTTGGTATTAATCACATGGCGATGTGAACTAGATTATTGACTCTAGTAAACCCTTTGGGTGTTGGTCACATGGCGATGTGAACTATGGGTGTTAATCACATGACGATGTGAACTATTGGTGTTAAATCACATGGCAATGTGAACTAGATTATTGACTCTCGTGCAAGTGGGAGATTGAAGGAATTATGCCCTAGAGGCAAAAATAAAGTTGTTATTTTATATTTCCTTATTCATGATAAAGGTTTATTATTCGTGCAAGAATTGTACTGATCGGAAACCTAAATACATGTGTGAATATATATATACAAACACCGTGTCCCTAGTGAGCCTCTACTTGACTAGCTCGTTTATCAAAGATGGTTAAGGTTTCCTAACCATGGACATGAGTTATCATTTGATAATGAGATCACATCATTAGGAGAATGATGTGATGGACAAGACCCATCCGTTAGCTTAGCATTATGATCGTTCAGTTTTATTGCTATTGCTTTCTTCATGTCAAATACATATTCCTTCGACTATAAGATTATGCAACTCCAAGATACCGGAGGAATACCTTGTGTGCTATCAAACGTCACAACGTAACTGGTTGATTATAAAGATGCTCTACAGGTATCTTTGAAGGTGTTTGTTGGGTTGGCATAGATCGAGATTAGGATTTGTCACTCCGAGTATTGGAGAGGTATCTCTCGGTGATGCACATCATAAGAAGCCTTGCAAGCAAAGTGACTAATGAGTTAGTTGCAGGATGATGTATTACGGAACGAGTAAAGAGACTTGCTGGTAGTGAGATTCAACTAGGTATGTATATACCGAATATCAAACCACGGGCAAGTAACATACCAATGGACAAAGGGAATGACGTATGTTGTCATAATGGTTTGACCGATAAAGATCTTCGTAGAATTTGTAGGATCCAATATGAGCATCCAGGTTCCGCTATTGGTTATTGACAGGAGAAGTGTCTCGGTCATGTCTACATAGTTCTTGAACCCGTAGGGTCCGCACGCTTAACGTTCGATGATGATATAGTATCATATGTGTTTTCTGATTTGGTGACCGAATGTTGTTCGGAGTCCCGGAGATCACGGACATGACGAGGAGTCTCGAAATGGTCAAGAGGTATATATATATAGGATGATGGTATTCGGACACCGGAAGTGCTCCAGAGGGTATCGGGTACTTACCGGGTGACCGGAAGGTGTTTCGGGTACCCCCGGCAATCCTATGGGCCATATGGGCATTGTGAAGGAACACACCAGCCCATAAGGGGCTGGTGCGCCCTATAAGGCTATAGGAGGAGGAGAAGGAAAGGGGGAAGGGAAAGGAAAGTGTGGATTAGGATTCCCACTTCCTTCCCTCACCCCCCTCTTTCCTTCCCCTTCATGCATACCTGCAAGGGGGGGGCGCAGGGCAAGGCAGGGCCCCTAGGGGGCGGCGGTGAACCCTAGGACACCCCTGGCTGCCTCTCCTCCCCCTCCCACCTATATATATGTGGGGAGGGGGCCGCCCAGAACACACAACATCAATTGTTAGCCGTGTGCGGCGTCCCCCTCCATAGTTGACACCCCGGTCATATTCTCGCGGTGCTTAGGCGAAGCCCCGCACGAATCACTTCACCATCACTGTCACCATGCCGTCATGTTGATGGAACTCATCTACTTCCTCGACACCTTGCTCAAGAAGGCGAGGGACGTCATTGCGTTGAACGTGTGCAGAACTCGGAGGTGATATACGTTCGGTGCTTGATCGGTCGTAGCTAGAAGAAGTTCGACTACATCAACCGCGTTGTCAAACGCTTCCGCTTTCGGTCTACGAGGGTACGTAGACACACTCTCCCCCTCTCATTGCTATGTATCTCCGAGATAGATCTTGCGTGAGCGTAGGATTTTTTTTGAAATTGCATGCTACGTTTCCCAATAGCGTGAGGGTGTCAAAATGTGTACGTTGATGCATGTGTTACATGTGATCGTGCGAGGGACGGACGAATCGGGAGAGATGGTTGTTGTGTTATGGATGCTCCTCTCTCTCTCTCTCTCTATCTCTCTCTCTCGCACACACACAAGTACAAATAGAAGACTGTTTTCTCATTCATACACAACGTATCGGCATCTCTCTATGTCTCACTCATCCATGATCATTTGCACATTCACACCAATCTATGTCTCTATCACACGCACACCGTCTCCACATTACCCTTCCGCCACAACACACATATGGACACATACACGCGTTCTCTCTCAGCCACACACACAAAATCAGTATTAAAAAAACTAGGGCACACCTAAAATGTCCAAATCCAAATAAACACGAACTGAAGCTAAATTCAAATATATGGAAATATTGTAGCGTGAAGAACTTTTCCAGGAAAAAACAGAGTAATATTCGGGGATTGTTTTCACACACACAAAAAGGTTCCGTGGATGTCCTCCGAGCGCGACGCGGTGACGCACCATTAGATCGACCGCGCGGCCGCGGTGCACGCGCTTGCACAGGATTCCATATCGATGTTGTGCTAACTAATATGGTAGTATAATTGCTGCCTCAGTCTAATGTTTACGTGTACTAGTACGGTGTTCTTTTAAGTTTGACCAACCCTATATAAAACTAAACTAAGCTCCCATACGTGCACTCATCAATATGCCACCGCCGCCGTTGCGCATGCCGGCGCCCACCTGCTCTGGCCGACGATTTCTCGTCCATCACCGTCGTGTCCCCGCCATCCCTGTGCCATGAAGCCGAAGGCTCGCCCACTCACGTCGTCTACAGTCCCTCCTCGCGATGCCGCCACGCTGCCAAGCACGCGAGCAGCTGGTGGAGCCGCGTCTATGCCCGCAGCGTACGAAGAGGAGGACGAGCGCGTTCTCCAGCACGCCGGCGAGGAGGAGCTAGCATTTCATTGTCATCTCCGCTCGCGCGGAGGAGGCGCGCATGGTGGCTGTTGTGGCGGAAGCTGGTCGCGCCCGCGCCGAGTTCGCAAACCGGGTGCGGACGTGGAATGTACCTTCAAGACCTTGAATGCCACGTGGATCCTGTAATCTGAAGGAACACTTTGGGCTAGTCGAGTCTTGTGAGCTATTGGATGCAACATGGACGACTAGAAGGGCTTCTTCAACCTCCGAAATTGATTCAATGTTCATCTTCTTTCTCAGGCATCGAGACGCCAGCCCGCTACAGGCCTAACCGGCTGCCGCCGCCGCCCTCCCTTGAACCGCCTGCCACCGCCATGCTCCCCCACAGCCGCCATCCGTTTAACCCCGGGCATGATCCATTTTCCCGGCGAACTGCATTTCACACCCAACACTCATTAGATAGATCATGGGCACCCTGCGACCCTAATATAGATACTGGGGTAGCTTCTCTGCCGTGTTCTTCCTTCACTCCGTCGAACTTCTTTCACAAATCGGCTGACCCAAATTATACTACTAGTACGTATTAAGTACAGTAGGAACGCGAAGATACGAGCAGTAGTACCAACTACAAGAAGAAAAGTAGTAAGACATACTAGTACTTGATACGTCTCCAACGTACCTATAATTTTTGATTGTTCCATGCTATTATATTATCTGTTTTGCATGTTTTATATGCATTAATATGCTGTTTTATATAATTTTTGGGACTAACCTATTAACCTAGAGCCCAGTGCTAGTTCCTCTTTTTCCCTTGTTTTTGAGTTTCGCAGAAAAGGCATACCAAACGGAGTCCAAACGGAATAAAACTTTCGCGGTGAGTTTTCTTGGACCAGAAGTCACCCAGGAGACATGGAGTGCAAGTCAGAAGAACCACGAGGCGGCCACAAGGGAGGAGGGCGCGCCCAGGGGGGTAGGGCGCGCCCCCGACCTTGTGGGCCCCTCGTTGACCTCCTGACCTAGATCTTCCTCCTATATATACTCTTATACCCCAAAAAAAATCAGGGGAGCCACGAAACCACTTTTCCACCGACACAACCTTCTGTACCCGTGAGATCCCATCTTGGGGCCTTTTCCGGCGACCTGCCAGAGGGGGATTCGATCACGGAGGGCTTGTACATCAACACCTTTGCCTCTTCGATGAAGCGTGAGTAGTTTACCTCAGATCTATGGGCGCATAGCTAGTAGCTAGATAGCTTCTTCTCTCTCTTTGATTCTCAATACAAAGTTCTCCTCAATGTTCTTGGAGATCTATTCAATGTAATATTCTTTTGCGGTGTGTTTGCCCAGATCTGATGAATTGTGGATTTATGATCAACTTATCTATGAATATTATTTGAATCTCTTCTGAATTCTTATATGCATGATTTGATATCTTTACAAGTCTCTTAGAACTATCGATTTGGTTTGGCCAACTAGATTGGTTTTTCTTGCAATGGGAGAAGTGCTTAGCTTTGGGTTCAGTCTTGCGGTGTCCTTTTCCAGTGACAGCAGGGGCATCAAGGCACATATTGTATTGTTGCCATCGAGGATAAAAAGATGGAGTTTTCATCATATTGCTTGAGTTAATTCCTCTACATCATGTCATCTTGCTTAAGGTGTTACTCCGTTCTTTATGAAGTTAATACTCTAGATGCATGCTGGATAGTGGTCGATGTGTGGAGTAATAGTAGTAGATGCAGAATCGTTCCGGTCTATGAAACGGACGTGATGCCTATATTCATGATCATTGCCTTATATATCGTCATAACTTTGCACTTTTCTATCAATTGCTCGGCAGTAATTTGTTCACCCACCGTAATAATTTCTATCTCGAGACAAGCCTCTAGTGAAACCTATGGCCCCCGGGTCTATTTTACAACATATTAGTTTCCCATCAACTTGCCAATTTTTGTCGCCATTCCCTTATTTTGCAATCTTTACTTTCCGTTCCATAAACCAAAAATTTTACTTTATCATTTATCCATCTCTATCAGATCTCACATTGCGAATAACTGTGAAGGGATTGACAACCCCTTTACCGCGTTGGGTGCAAGGTTGGTGTTTGTTTGTGCAGGTATTCCGTGGCTTGCACGTTGTATCCTACTAGATTGATACCTTGGTTTTCAAAACTAAGGGAAATTCTTACGCTACTTTGCTGCACAACCCTTTCCTCTTCAAGGGAAAAACCAACGCAAGCTCAAGAGGTAGCAAGAAGGATTTCTGGCACCGTTGCCGGGGAGATCTACGCCAAGCCGTGACATACCAAGTACCCATCATAAACTCTCATCTCTCGCATTCCATTATTTGCCATTCGCCTCTCGTTTTCCTCTCCCCCACTTCTAAAATGATTTTCAAAAAGATTTGCCTTTTCTTCGCCCATCTTCCGTTCATCTTTTCGTTTGCCTTGATGTCTTATTTGGCTCGTTTGGTTGGAATAATTATGTATTTATTGCAAATCAGAGAACCTAAGATTTGTGGATCCTCATCCGCTTGCCAATCTTTTTAAGATATCCAATTATGATGAACCAATTGCTAGTGAGTTTTATGCACTAGATTATCTTTATGAAGTTTTGCTTGAAATTCGTGAGTCTAAAAATCATGATGAAGTACTGTACGAAGTGATTCACGATAGATCTTTGAATAAAAAGCATGATTGCAATGTTGTTATTGTAAATTATATTAATGTCAATTTTTCTAATAATATGCAAAACCCTAAGCTTGGGGATGCTAGTTTTTCTATGTCCACTACTTGTTGTCGTGATCATGACTGGGGTGATTCTTCTATTGATCTTGAAAATTTATTTAAGCCCCATGATGAATATGAGATTGATAACAATGTTTGCAATAATACTGAAAGTGGGTTTGGAAGTGTGTCGACTTTAGATCCCACATATTTGGAGAATGTTCAATCTTATGATTTTTTTTATAAAAGTGGGTTTGGAGAGGTCATGACTTTAGTTAACGTTAATCCCACTATTTTGGAAGAGTGTCAACTTCGCATGCATGTGGATCGTGTTGAGAATATGTTATGTGATACCTCTATTGTTGAATTTTCTAATGATCCTACATGCAATTATTATGAGAGAGGAAAATATGATCGTAGAAATTTTCATGTTACTAAATTACCTCTTTTCATGTTGAGATTGCTATTGTCTCTTTCTTCCTCCTTGCATATGCTAGTTTTTTCTTGCCTTGATAATTTGTTTGCTTATAAAATGCCTATGCATAGGAAGTATGTTAGACTTAGATGTGTTTGTCACGTGTTAAATGATCCTCTCTTTGCGATTCAACTCTTGTCTTTCATGTGAGCATCGTTGAAATTACCAATGCCTAGATAAAAGGCTTTAAAGAAAAGCGCTTGTTGGGAGACAACACAATATTTATCCTAGCTGTTTTGCATTAAATATTTCATCTAGCCTCTGGTTATATGTGGTTTTGTGTTTTAATTAGTGTTTGTGCCAAGTAAGACCTTTGGGATAGCTTACGGTAATAGTAGATTTGATCTTGCTGAAAAACAGAAACTTTTGCGCTCGCGAAAACAATTCTCAGTTTTTAGCTGGAGAGTGCTTTTTAGTTGATTCTTTTTACAAAATATTAATAGAAAATTTTCCTAGGACTTCCTAATTTCTCAGCATTTGGAGTTACAGAAGTATTCGAAATATCCAGATTACTACAGACAGTTCTGTTTTCGACAGATTCTATTTTTCGCGTGTTGTTTGCTTATTTTGATGAATCTATGGCTAGTATCGTGGGGTATGAACCATGGAAAAGTTGGAATACAGTAGATACTACACAATATAAATAAAGAATGAGTTCACAATAGTACCAAAAGTGGTGATTTATTTTCTTATACTAACGGAGCTTACGAAATTTTCTGTTGAGTTTTGTGCGGTGAAGTTTTCAAGTTTTGGGTAAGGATTTGATGGACTATGGAATAAGGAGTGGCAAGAGCCTAAGCTTAGGGATGCCAGGCACCCCAAGGTAACATTCAAGGAAGCCAAAGAGCCTAAGATTTGGGATGCCTCGGGAAGGCATCCCCTCTTTCGTCTTCGTCTATCGGTAACTTTACTTGAGGCTATATTTTTATTCACCACATGATATGTGTTTGGCTTGGAGAGTCTTGTATGATTTGAGTCTTTGCTTTTTAGTTTTCCACAATCATCCTTGCTGTACACACCTTTTGGGAGAGACACGCATGAATCGTGATTTATTAGAATGCTCTATGTGCTTCACTTATATCTTTTGAGCTAGGCAAAATTTGCTATAGTGCTTCACTTATATCTTTTTAGAGCACGACGGTGATTTTATTTTATAGAAATTGATGAACTCTCGTACTTCACTTATATCATTTGAGAGTCACTAAACAGCATGGTAATTTTCTTTGGTTATAAAATTAGTCCTAATATGATAGGCATCCAAGAGGGATATAATAAAAACTTTCATATAAAGTGCATTGAATACTATGAGAAGTTTGATTCCTTATTATTGTTTTGAGATATGAAGATGGTGATATTAGAGTCATGCTAGTAAGTAGTTGTGAATTTGAGAAATACTTGTGTTAAGGTTTGTGAGTCCCGTAGCATGCACGTATGGTGAACCGATATGTAACGAAGTTGGAGCATGAGATGTTTTTTGATTGTCTTCCTTATGAGTGGCGGTCGAGGACGAGCGATGGTCTTTTCCTACAAATCTATCCCCCTAGGAGCAAGCGCAGTACTTTGTTTCGATGACTTATAGATTTTTGCACTAAGTATGTGAGTTCTTTATGACTAATGTTGAGTCCATGGATTATACACACTCTCACCTTTCCGCCATTGCTAGCCTCTCTAGTACCGCTCAACTTTCTATGGTACCATAAACCCACCACATATCCTTCCTCAAAACAGCCACCATACCTACGTATTATGGCATTTCCACAGCCATTCCGAGATATATTGCCATGCAACTTTCCACCGTTCCGTTTATTATGACACGCATCATCATTGTCATATTGCTTTGCATGATCATGTAGTTGACATAATATAGGTGGCAAAGCCACCTCTCATCATTTTACATACATCTCACTCTTGATTCATTGCACACCCCGGTACACCGCCGGAGGCATTCACATAGAGTCATATTTTGTTCTAAGTATCGAGTTGTAATTTTTGAGTTGTAAGTAAATAAAAGTGTGATGATATTCATTATTAGAGCATTGTCCCTTGTGAGGAAAGGATGACGGAGACTATGATTCCCCCGTAAGTCGGGATGAGACTCTAGACGAAAAATAAAAAGAGAGAAAAAAGAGGCCAGAAAAATGAGAGAAGGCCCAAATAAAAAAAACAAGAAAAAAAAGAAAAAATGAGAGAAAAAGAGAGAAGGGGCAATGTTACTATCCTTTTTGCCGCACTTGTGCTTCAAAGTAGCACCATGATCTTCATGATAGAGAGTAGTTATTGGCTTGTATATTCCAATGATGGGCTTCCTCAAATGCCCTAGGTCTTCATGAGCAAGCAAGCTGGATGCACACCCACTTAGTTTTCTTTTTTGAGCTTTCATAAACTTATAGCTCTAGTGCATCCGTTGCATGGCAATAACTACTCACTCACATTGATATCTATTGTTGGGCATTTCCATAGCCCGTTGATACGCCTAGTTGATGTGAGACTCTATCTCTTTCTTTTTGTCTTCTCCACAACCACCGTCTATTCCACCTATAGTGCTATGTCCATGGCTCACGCTCATGTATTGCGTGTAAGTTGAAAAAGCTTGAGAACGTCAAAAGTATCAAACAATTGATTGGCTTGTCATCGGGGTTGTGCATGATTTGAATATTTGTGTGATGAAGATGGAGCATAGCCAGACTATATGATTTTGTAGGGATAAACTTTCTTTGGCCATGTTATCTTGAGAAGACATAATTATTTTGTTATTATGCTTGAAGTATTATTGTTTTTATGTCAATATTAAAATTTTGTTTTGAATCTTACGGATCTGAACATTCATGCCACAATAAATAGAATTACATGAGAAATATGTTAGGTAGCATTCCACATCAAAAATTCTATTTTTTCATCATTTACCTACTCGAGGACGAGCAGGAATTAAGCTTGGGGGTGCTTGATACGTCTCCAACGTATCTATAATTTTTGATTGTTCCATGCTATTATATTATCTGTTTTGGATGTTTTATATGCTATTTTATATCATTTTTGGGACTAACCTATTAACCTAGAGCCCAGTGCCAGTTCCTGTTTTTTTTTCTTGTTTTGAGTTTCACAGAAAAGGAATACCAAACGGAATAAAACTTTCATGATGATTTTTCTTGGACCAGAAGACACCCAGGAGACTTGGAGTGCAAGTCAGAAGAGCCACGAGGCGGCCACAAGGGTGGAGGGTGCACCCAGGAAGTAGGGCGGGCCCCCCGACCTTGTGGGCCCCTCGTTGACCTCCTGACCTAGATCTTCCTCCTATATATACTCTTATACCCCAAAAACATCCAGGGGAGCCACGAAACCATTTTTCCACCGCCGCAACCTTCTGTACCCGTGAGATCCCATCTTGGGGCCTTTTCCGGCGACCTGCTGGAGGGCGATTCGATCACGGAGGGCTTCTACATCAACACCATTGCTCTCCAGTGAAGCGTGACTAGTTTACCTCAGACCTACGGGTCCATTGCTAGTAGCTAGATGGCTTCTTCTCTCTCTTTGATTCTCAATACAAAGTTCTCCGCGATGTTCTTGGAGATCTATTCGATGTAATACTCTTTTGCGGTGTGTTTGCCGAGATCCGATGAATTGTGGATTTATGATCAGCTTACCTATGAATATTATTTGAATCTCCTTTGATTTTATATGCATGATTTGATATCTTTGCAAGTCTCTTCGAACTATCGATTTGGTTTGGCCAACTAGATTGGTTTTTCTTGCGAGGGAGAAGTGCTTAGCTTTGGGTTTAATCTTGCGGTGTCCTTTCCCAGTGACAGCAGGGGCAGCAAGGCACGTATTGTATTGTTGCCATCGAGGATAAAAAGATGGGGTTTTCATCATATTGCTTGAGTTAATTCCTCTACATCATGTCATCTTGCTTAAGGCGTTACTCCGTTCTTTATGAACTTAATACTCTAGATGCATGTTGGATAGCGGTCCATGTGTGGAGTAATAGTAGTAGAGGCAGAATCATTTCGTTCTACTTGACACGGACGTGATGCCTATATTCATGATCATTGCCTTAGACATCGTCATAACTTTGCGCTTTTCTATCAATTGCTCGGCAGCAATTTGTTCACCCACCGTAATAATTTCTATCTCGAGAGAAGCCTCAAGTGAAACCTATGGCCCCCGGGTCTATTTTACAACATGTTAGTTTCCCTCAACTTGCCAATTTCTGTCGCCGTTCCCTTATTTTGCAATCTTTACTTTCCGTTCCATAAACGAAAAATACCAAAAATATTACTTTACCGTTTATCCATCTCTATCAGATCTCACGTTGCAAATAACCGTGAAGGGATTGACAACCCCTTTATCGCGTTGGGTGCAAGGTTGGTGTTTGTTTGTGCAGGTATTCGGTGCCTTGCACGTTATCTCCTACTGGAATGATACCTTGTTTCTCAAAACTGAGGGAAATACTTATTCTACTTTGCTGCACCACCCTTTCCTCTTCAAGGGAAAAACCAACGCAAGTTCAAGAGGTAGCAGTATTACTATACGTACTAAAGACTTCAAATGACGAGAAAGAACATGAACATAGTTTTGCTGGGAGCTCAGCACAACACACCCCTGAAATAAAACTAAGCAACTAGTCTGCTTGACACTGTAGTAGAACCAGCATGTGCGACGGCACTGCCACCTTACTCGGAGTCCGAGTCCACGTCCTCGACTTTGTCCTCGTCCCTCTTCCTCTTCCTCTTCGCCGACACTTCATTGCTTGAACCGGACTGGGCTCTGCTTCTTCATCCAACCCTTGTAGATATTTAAACAAAGGTAAACATCCGTTGCTGCGTACAGGATGTGATCTTCATCTATTGTCTTCGACTCATATGCACGATGAAACTCCAGGTGAGGTTTCTTCAGTTGAGCGTACAAAGGATCAATCATGGCTGCTTCCAGGGTCAGCATTGAAGGCTGAGAGGAGGATACCAGGCTTGCCTTCTAGAGATTGAAGGGCTGGCCTACAACGAGGCCTATTCGACCCAGGACTGTCATGTCGTTCTTAAAGTCTACAACAATGAATTTCACTCTTTTGTCCTTGAGGAAGTACTCAAATTCCTGTCACCTAACATCGGCATGGCATATGTGGTAGACGAATCACACGTTATGTACGCAAACCTGGATCATGGTGGGCTTCTTTTTCTCTGCCTCCTTTAGAAGCTTCTTGCTTTCCATGATTGTGGTGTACTCAACATCTAGCCCAGCGACCCACTCATCCTTTGAACTTTTGAACATGCGTAGGAAGTGAGCAAGGCATGCCTCCACCGTCGCAGATCTATGGGTGTAGATGATGATGAACTCATCGCTGGTGATGGTTCTAACCTGGTACTCAGCGGCGATCATGGAGATTTGGGAGGCCATGGATTTTGGAGGCGGGTTAGGAGAAGTTGAACTAGTCTAATGTGAAAGGACGGGATGACTAGGAGCGAACTGTTGTAAGGCAGTCCTGCCGGCGCTGGTTTAGGCGGCTGGAGCAGGAAGATCAGAGGTTGAAGAAACACGTCGGCCGTTGGATGGACATCCAATAGTCACCGCTGCAAGAATCGTGTGTTGACTGACAAAGCCTTGCGTAAACAAGTCAGCCTCGAAATCTGTGGCGTGTACAACCCATTTGCTATTATTTTTATAATTTACTGCCCATTTGCTAATTTATATGGAATTTATTGCAGCCCATTTTCTATTTTTAGAATTGCTGCCCATTTTCTGGTCAGTGCCAGGGTTAAAAAATTGAACTAAAAAATGTGAAAATTTTAAAACTTTGCATATTTTTGCTTGGGAACAAAATATTCTTAATGCCATACTAAAACTAATTTAAAAATAAATTAGTACTATGTCATGTTAAAATCGAATGAAATATAAAATATCAGTGAAGAACAAAAAAACTAATTGCCCATTTGCTATATTTTTTTTAAATTTGCAACCCCTTTGATATTACTTTTAGGATATACTTCCCATACTCTTTGGCCAGGCCGGAATGCATCCCTCGTAGTCTTGAAATATTTGCAGCCCAGTAAGTCGGAGAAAGAAATAGGCCTAGCTTGGGTATTCTTCAGAAAGAAATAGTGGGCTACCTATTTTCCCAAAGAAAAAGCTGCTGAGCTGGTCATGTTGTTGGACGGGCCACAGAGACCACACAACCCAGTTTATAGCCTGCTCCTTCGAACAAATCCTCAAAAAAAAAGTTATGCAATTCTATCGTTAATTGACTATATGTTGACAGTGATGTGGGTCCCAGATATCAGCAGGGTGGATTAGAGTAAAAAAATGAGGGGTGCATCTGAGTAGTAAAACAGGCGCTTGCTTGTGTTCGGTAGTGGACCTGGTAGGTCCGTACTGTCATACTCACAACTACAGTCCTCTCCCGATTCACTATGTTGACAGGGCTGGACGACGGCGCCGCGGCGAGCACACCAAAGCGGAGGATAAAGTGGTGTTGCCAGTGTGCTGGCCTAGGTTGGGCATTCTTATCGAAAAATAAAAATGGACCGGAACTATTTACGATGTTGACTATGATTTGCATGGGTCCGCTGGTTGCAGGAAGAAAATGGGGGGAGAAAGAAGACTAGTCGCTATCTTTGCCTAAGAATAATATCGATTGAATGTAACGACACTCTCATAGGAAATAATATCCTCCTGTTAAAATTTGACTTTTCAAATCATGAATTTAAAGAACTGCTGCATGGGCATTTAACTTTATTTATTTATTTATTTACTTATTTATGTTTAGGGGACCATGAACATGTACCTGGGCCGGATTCATGTGAGAGCCTCCCTTCCAGGTAATTATGGGCTCCTCTATTGGGCCTTCATCAGTGGGCTGCATGTTATCGACAAGTAGAAAATGTGTTCCGTACCAAAAATAGTACTCGCTAAAGGATCAGGCCGTGCAACGATGATACATCTCCAACGTATCTATACTTTTTTACTGTTCCATGCTATTATATTATCCATCTAGGATGTTTTATATGCATTTATATGCTGTTTTATATGATTTTTGGGACTAACCTATTAACCTAGAGCCCAGTGCTAGTTTCTGTTTTTTCCTTGTTTTTGAGTATCACAGAAAAGGAAAACCAAACAGAGTCCAATTGACCTGAAAATTGACGGAGATTATTTTTGGACCAGAAGAAGCCCACAGAGCATCAGAGATGGGCTAGAAGAGTCCCGGGGCACCCACGAGGGTGGGTGCACGCCCAGGCACCCACGAGGGTGGGGGCACGCCCTACCCCCTGGGCGTGCACCCCTACCTCGTGGCCGCCTCGGAGACCCCCCCTGACTTGTTCCCGACGCCAAAACCTCTTATGTATACAGAAACCCCCCAGAACATAACCTAGATCGGGAGTTCCGCCACCGAAAGCCTTTGTAGCCACCAAAAACCAATTGGGACCCTGTTCCGGCACCCTGCCGGAGGGGGGATCCCTAACCGATGGCCATCTTCATCATCCCGGCGCTCTCCATGACAAGGAGGGAGTAGCTCACCCTCGGGGCTGAGGGTATGTACCAGTAGCTATGTGTTTGATCTCTCTCTCTCATGTTCTTGATTCGGCACGAACTTTGTTGGGGATATGACTATCAGATATGACCTGCCCAGGAGGGGCCGGGTCATCCCTATGAAGCCCAAGAGTATATAAGAGATGGCGGTCCATAGATAGGCTTGTTAGAAGGGCCCAAACCCGAAGGCGGCTTAAGGCCCCACGAGTATAAACCGCCATGTATATGTAAACTTGTGTTGTAAGGCATGTAAGATAAGTCACCGAGCCGGACACATTGTATGAGCCAGTCGGGACTCTGTAGGCCGCAGGGCGTCAACCCGTGTATATAAGGGGATGACCCGGCAACGGCTTAGGGCAAGAAACAACAAATCGAGAGCCAGGCAAAGCGTATTCGCTCCCCGGTCATCGAAACCCTAGCAATACCACCTCAAACTGGATTAGGCCTTTACCTTCACCGCAAGGGGCCGAACCAGTATAAACTCCTCATGTCCTTTGTCCTGTTTAACCCCTTTAAGCTAACCTCGTCGCAATGGCTCCACAACTAAGTCCTTCCATGAGGACATCTTCCATGACACTTCCACGACAGTTGGCGCCCACCGTGGGGCCAGCGCACGGTGGTTTTGAGTTCTTAAAGGGCAGCTTTGAAGGGATCAAGGGATACGCCGTGGGCCGAATGACCAAGAGTCATCGTGGCAAGCTCTACATCGACGACACAGGCTGGGGCCCCGAGGCCGGCTCAATTGAGTACGGGTACCGGGTCCCCTTTGGCGGAATCCACGTCTTCATCGGCAAGATCGATGAACCGGGCCCTGAGCGGACATCTGCACCGACATCATCGAGACGGCTCAGCGTGCGCGACCCACCCGGGTTCAACCCGCCGTAAAGCATGCCTTTGTTGGATGTATCCATGGGGCTGAATTGGAAGGCTCTATGTCTAGAGGTGAGATGGCCATCTACTCTGATGGTGAGTCATCCACACGCGAAACCAATTCTATGTATCAACTTCAAGACGGACGGTGTTGGGGTTGTTCCGATGGCGAGAGTATTCCGGACCCCCTTGAGCCGCCGAACAGAGTGGCAATTTTCATGGCTGGCACCCAGCCGATTCTCGATTCAACAGCCGCCGCGGCAATGATCTCCAGTGCAGCGGCGGTGACAGCGGCTGGTGTTGGCGGGTCAGTTCGCCCGCCGGCTCAAGTTTTAACAGATCTGTTGAACGATTTGGCGACTCTGATGGGAGTGGAGGTAACCGCAGACAACCAGGAACAACATAAGCTGGATGTGGCTAAGTTGCGTGATGAGATAGCGCAAGCTAAGGCGGAATTGGCAGCGGAAAACACTAGGATGGCTGCAGAGCGGGCCGTCTTAAACGCCCAGGCACAACGGATTCAAGCAGATTCATACCAGCTTATGGTGGATCAGAACGCTTCAAATGAAGTCTTGAGGAGAAAGCGCCAGAGTCGTCTGCCCTCGGTTTATGAGTCAAGAGACCTCTTCAACACACCCAAAGCGGGGGCTAGTAACCCACCGGTGATAAACCCAACGGTTGAGGCGCCAGGGGTTGGAGCATCAGGTCAGCCGCGCATAGCAGGTTCTCCGCATATGAATAATACCCCGCCTCAGCACGTAGTGACGCCACCGGGTCATTACTCTACCCCTCTAGATAACATGATTGCTGCAGCTACGCGATTTGCGGCTCTGCCAGTCGAGGGTGAAACTCCCGTGACGGTTGAAACCCGAAGGGCTAGGGAGCTTCTTCAAACGGCTTTGGTGCAGCAGCAGGCTTATTCCTATAGTCCTGACCGGATTAATGCGACCCCTCGTCCAAGTCGGAGCAACAGTAGGCACATTGACTCACCAGCAGTCTCAAGTATCAAGCGGCGTCGTAACCAACCTCATATTCACGACCCAGCGCGCCGGGAGGCCGAGCTGGCGGCTCATCCGGCGATTCATCAGCACGTGCCGGTTTACCCGACGGTTTCAGTTTTGGCAGGTGTAACTTCTAGAGCTTTCGGTGTGCCGTGTAAGATGAAACTAGGGATGTAAGTGGCAAATAAACGACATCCGCCAGTCCCATCTAGTTAGTTTTTGCTACCTCCCTAGTTCATTTTCCTCAAAAAACAAAAACTCTTTTGAACTATCATACCACTAGTGGACTTTAATCGGGATTAAACGGGACCCAGTTGACATCCCTAGTTGAAAGGGAGTGTACAACCGCTATATTTAAGTTGCCGAGGCATCTAAGCAGTTGAAATAATTTGAGAAAGCACTTAACAGTGTGGCCTCATATAAACTATGAAGACAGCCTTGTGATGAAGTTGAGAGGAAAAGTTAAGGACTCAAATGAAATAGGCATGCATTTCTTTACGATAGTACAGCAGGCACTGCTGACATATTGGCCAACTCAGGTATAGCGTAACAACAAATAAGCATTCGAATCAAGCAATACAGCAAAACAGACAACTGAACTATTTGTAATTCGGTAGGATTACACGTTGAGGGCACAAGCCAAGAAAGCAGCCCACTCGCATTACATTTCACATGTACTAAAACACACTGGCTTACCATATGCTGCTGTGAAGCCTAGCTGCTGTTGCAATGTTCTTTGAAGATATCGTCAGCATCACGTGGTTGCAAATCTAGTTGTTGTAGTTTATTCTGCACCATCTATTTAGGTAAAATTAATTTTAATCGCATGCACTGGTCCGAGTTGATCATCAATGGTTCATCTAAACTAATGAAAGAAGGGTGTGTGCATACACGACAATATATCTGCTTCCCTCTATTTTTATGCTTGTTCGAGGTGCCAGCCCCAAAAGAACAAATATTTTGATTGATGGGGTTGGCAGCTCCATAATTAATAGAAGCATCAAATTAGTCATGCAACTAGGGAAGATCAAGAACACACAAAGAAGTAATGAACAGAGGCTCGGAGCAGTGATGTAATAGCTAGCATCAGAAAATGTAGGGTAAAACGAACAAAAAGCAGCGGAACCACATGCTAGTTTGCTGATGTGTAATTAAGCATAGAGAACATTAAGCAGTCTGATGGAACCAACAGGTGGCATCAGAACAAAACTAAAGCATATTAACTATATGTGCACTGGTATGTAATTTAGCACATGTAACATGTTCACTGCCAGAAGTATGGCCCTACAGGTGCAAGCAGAATAACGCGTCTCATGAAAAACTGAATGATGCCCTGAAGAAATTCAAAGGTGCGGTGCTTATGCTAGGAAAGTGAACGTAGGCGCCGGCAGTTGGATAATAGCACCTGATTCTCGGCGACGTATGGGTATCGTTGTCATACTTGATAGATAAGGATCGTCGATGGTGCTCGTGTTGCGGTTGAGTTTGGGCCGGCTGTCGCCGTCGCTGAAGCGGCTCCGGTGCTACAATTGCGGCGCCTGTCAGCATACAAGAAAGATCATCTGTGGTAAGTGAGCAGTTGCACGATAAAGAGAAAAACCTAAGGAGTACAAATCAAAATAACCTAATGAGGCTGCGGCGTCGGTAAAGCAGGGCCGGTGGAGTTGAATATGGCGTCCGTGGAGCGGGTCCGGTGCAGTGGACGAAGGCTTCGGCGGGCGCGTTATACAGTGCTTTCGGTGAGGCGGATCTGTTGCGGCGGACGAGGGCTTGTATGAAGGGCCAGCGAAGGGGCGGACGAGGGAGTCAGTGAAGGGCTTACGCTGTGGTGGACGAGGGCGCCGGTTAAGCAGATCCGGTGCGGTGGACCATGATGGCGGTCAAGGAGATCTGGAGCGGTGGACAAGCCAGTCGCTGAAGCGGCTCCGGTGAAGTGGTGAGTTGGCAGTTGGGGGTTCCAAGGTGCGGAAGGTAGATCCGGCGGGGTGTGAGGTCCACCGCTGCGGCTGAGGACTAGATTCGGCGGCTTGCCGTGGAGGGGGGGTCGGGGAGGGGAAGGGGAGGGGCTCTGGGGAAGAATGTTGGGGGCAAAGAGGGGAAAACAATGGAGTTACCAAAGCAGCCCTTTTCCGTTCATGTGGCAGGGGTAAAACAGGAATATCGCAGGGCTAAACTTTCGGGCGCGTGATATTTCGATGTGGAGGGGCTCTCGGGAAGTTTGAAAGCTTTTGGTGCCTAAAATTATAAGTATTCTGCTCTCGTACGGCCGACTATGATATCATGGCCGACAATTTTTTTGTTTTGCACGCAAAAAAATGTGCAAGTTTTGAAAATCAATGTCTTCAACTCGAAACTTAGATTGTCCATTCAATTCAAATATGGATCATTGAGCTACTACAAGCAAATACCATCATACTGTCCAATTCAAATGAAATTCCAAATGTGTTTACCCTAAATATGATGACAAAAGCAAAAATGTGTATGTGTATGAATAAAGTGGATGATTATAAAGTTTGAACATGCCCGTATGTGTATATCTCTAGGTTTGATATATGAATTTGAAATCACGGAATCCTGGCTTAAAAATGTACCTCCTTTTAAATGAATTACAAAAGCTAATGATGGAGTCGAATTCCAAAATTCCAATCTTAGGTTTGTAATTCTAGTACATCAAGCTATATCACGCATGTTCAAAAGTATCGTTATCTCATAGTACAAACCGTGAAACAAATTGATCAACCATGAGTGCTCGATATCTCAATTACGCTAAAGTCCCTCAAATATACACACCTCACTCTTTATCTGAAGTCAACCCCCCGCCCCCACCACACACACACACACATAGAGAAGTCGTTCTCTCCCCCAAACACCAACACACGAACACATTAACATCCCTCTCTCTTGTAAAGTCCGGACCCCAACATAGGTCTCTATCACTTTGTCTCTCGGGCATGCACACATCTCTTCCCTCACTCTCTAGGTCTCCCGCTATCTCTCTTACCTAAGCACACGCACTATGTAGAGTGTATATTTCCCATACACACGAAACGTCTCCCCCCAAACGTCTATCTCCCTAGTCATGTGATTCTCGCGCACTCACCTCACACACCACCCCCACTGCAAACAAGCACACTTTGTCTCCTTGTGCACCACTCTCCTCTTTCTATCTCTCCCACATGCGGACCCGCCCCAGCTCCTTCCCTGTATACATATATGTCGTGACTCTTTGCATAGCTCCCTAATGTATAATCGTTCTCGATTTCACAAATTGTTCTCTACACCATCTATTCTAGATCTCTCATGAAGTCCCTATCACACACACGATGACTCGCTTCCCTTGCGTCTCCGTTCATAGGACAATTTCGGACAACATCAACATTGTCTCCCTATCTATACGCCATTTATGGACACAAACGACCCCTCTCGCCCCCTCTCTTCCTCTCTCTCTCTCTCCGTCGCTAGCTCTCTCTTTCTCTCGCTCTCACACCCCTCTCCCACACACACACTCGATGTCTCTTCCAAATAGTCTGCTCCCCCCGCCCGCACCCGTGCTATCTCGCTACTACACATGTCACACCATTCCCCCTTCCCTTATACTAGGTTTACATCATCAGTGGTCTCTCTACTCCACATACACTCTCTCCCTCTCGCACACAAATGTGTGCACAAACACACACAGACACGCACAAACACCCATTTATTTGGATCCTCATCTCTCCTCATGTCCGCATGTGTATCTCACACACTCACTCTCTAATTATGTATATGTGTCTCGACGTTACACAACACAAAGCCCCATGTACATGTCTCTCTCTATCCTCCACACACATAGACACAAAGAATCTATTATCATTGCCTCAGTCTCTAACATATCACACACGCACACTGTCTCTCTCTCTCTCTCTCTCTCGCAAACACGCTCAACAAGGGTTTCCCCGTGAATAACTTACCGTCTATTCATCAACAGTCGTGGCAGTACGGCGAACATGAGACGTGAAAAAGAATAAATCTACACGTGCTTAGACCACCTAGTATGACTACTAGGACTAGAGCAAGCCAAAAAGCAAGCCGCCGTCACCCCCTCCTTGTCGGAGACGGTAAAATCTTTGTTTTACACAGTCGAGAAGTCATTGTGCTAAGGCCCCACATGCCGAGGCGTTGAATAGAATGTAGATGCTAGTTTTATAAAAAAAATGCATCTTGATGTTCCGTGCAATGCACGGATCTTGCTAGTACTCCTACACAGGACTAAGTTGGTGATGCTGGTGTGTCTGCCATCCGTCGTTTCTAACCATTAGATCTACATCTAACGATTGTGAGGTAAGTTGTTGCCTTTTCTCACCAACATCCCACTTGTCTACCAATTTGCAGAAAAACCCATAATTAGTATCGTAAAACCAACCACATCCCTCCCTGACCTCACCAAAACAGCCCAAGGAATATATTCTAATTGAAACATAATATATCTCTAGTGACATATGTATATCAAAATTAGAGTGTTTTGTACCAAGTTTGTGAATAAGTATTATTCTAATTATGATTCGTTGCAACGGACATGAACATTGCTAGTATTTCCAACCATGCATTTTTTTCCTAGTATTCCATAGTTTCGAGTTTTCCATCAAGATATTAGTCACTCATGGTTGATATTTACTTTCAATCATGTACACATATGCACTATGTAACTAGCCTTGCTTATTGGCTTCCAAAGCTTAACTTTCACTCCTACTTACAATATGTAGAGGATTTAACAAAAAACTACCACTTTCAACCAGCCCTAGGAAGAATCTATTGTACAAAAATAGCAAAAACATACCCAAAATTTCTTAATCCACGCCAAAAACTACCTAGTACTCCTACCGATTAGGTTCGTTTAAACCCATTTATGACAGGGTTGGCCCACACGTCCGTGTTGAGAGGCAGCTTAAACCAACACATTTTGTTTGACCGTTGACACGAGGGACCCACATCTGACCTTCTATCCTGTTATTCCCCCTCAAATCATTATTTTTCCTGAACATTACTTCAAACAGTACTGATGCGTGTTCGTCGGTGGCGCTGGTGATGAGCGAGTTGGCCGCCGCTCCATCGGACGGGCCGGACGCCGCGCTGGCCTCCGCACGGGTTGGCAGGCTGGCCCGAGCGTGACTCACGAGCGAGCAAGCCACCGCGCTGGCCTTCGCTCGAGCCAGATGGCTGGCCTTAGCGCGGCGCGCGCGAGCAAGCCGCCGCGCTGCCGTGCCAATCTAGCTAGCAAACCTTGCAGACAAGCAGCTGGACGGAGCTATCTTGGCTAGCTAGCGGCCGCGAGCGCCGGACGAAGCTGGCATCCGGGCTGCCGCAACATGGGCTCCGCACCGCCGGCGGTTTTGACCTCACCTTCTGCCGCCGGCGGTAGCTGTGTCCCATGGCCGAGGATGACTAGGTGGACGGGCCGGAGGTAGGAGGTCACTCGAGGATTTTTGTTGGTAAGAGCATGTACAATGGTTGATAAGGTAGTCTTATCTTAAGTCTGCCACGTATGCAAGTGGTAGTAGTTTCTTGGCATTTTAGTGGTTTCTTGCATTATTAGAGCAAGTACAATAGAGCTAAGTCAGCGGGCTATAAGAAATAAACTAGTATATTTATGCTTAGTTGGAGGAAAGAGAAGAGGAGAGAGAAGGTAGCGGGCTCTTCGTGAAGAGCCAGCTCTAGCACGTGCTCCTAGGCACTTTGTGAGAATGAGAAGTGGGCCACATAATAAAAAAGTAGTACACTCTTTCGATCTATTATTGTACATGTTGGTTATAAGATGGGTTGTAGATGACATGGCACTGGCTTATAGCCAGCAAGTTGCTATACTATTAACCATTAGGGGTTTCTTGTAAGGAACAATGTACGTACTACTAGCGACAAAAGGCAATTCTAGGTTGCGTTGTACTCCAACGAGTACTACTAGTGGTCGCGGGAGTGTATACCTCGTTTTGTGGGTTCGATCCCGGCCGAATGCACGGCGGCCTTTTAAAAAAAAAGTACTACTACACTTCGCTGCGAGCCAATATTTTACAATGGTAGTTTGAGTTTTGAAGTCAAACGGACGTGCGGCCCCACAATCTGGGTGCACTGGATAGCCTAGCCACATGAACAGGTTTTCCTTCCCAGCATCCCGTGGCTCGCGTGCTCGCCCTAGCCGCACCTCGCTTGCAGCTTCCAGCTAGTAGCATATTTAAACTAGCGCCTCCCAATTAAGCCCGAGGAGCCAGAAAAGCCTGGCGGGGCATTGGGAACTGTGCAATATGGCTCTGTACGTAAAGTGCTCTACTACTACTCCGTAGCTTGTGGCGTTGCACGCATGGACTTCACTCCATTATCGGCTCTACTATAAAAGAAATTCCTCTTGACGTGTTTTTTTTGAAACGGAGGCAAAAGCTTTGCTTCCTCTCATTCATAAAGAAGGAACTACTAACAAGTTCGATGAGATCCATTACACCTCCACAAATGGAAGCGAAAAGCCTAGTCTCGCTGTATCAAATAACTCCAATGTTCTGCCCCCGCAGTAACCGTCGCTGATAAACAGGCAGCTAGTGTGTGCGTGAGAGGAGCGGCTGAGTAGGCCAGCTACATGAGAGGAGCGGCTGAGTAGGCCAGCTACGTGAGAGGAGCGGCTGAATAGAGCACCGAGAGTACCCACTAGGCCACTACGCAGGTGTACTTCCCCTTCATTGATAGTACAGCGATGGTTCTAGAGAACAGTAGTACCCTCCACTTCCAACAGTAGCTCCTTGGCCCTGAGATTCAAGAGTTCAAAACTGGTGCACTATACTAGACTAGACTAGAAGTACAGTACATCGCACTACTAGTTGAGAAAAGTAGTACTAGTACTGCTACAGTACGAGTACGTACTCCTTCGTCACATAATGTAAGACATTTTTTGACACTAGTTGGCGTGTACAAAAAATGGCAAAAACATACCCAAAATTTCTTAATCCACGCCAAAAACTACTACCTAGTGCCAAATTTTTTTACTAGTGCTATTATTTACAGTATAATGCAATCCCATAATGTTCCATAATGCTAGTACTAGTAGTAAATAATAGCCTCTCCCCTTCGCTGAGGAACGATCTACAGTTGGAAGGGACGAGGCCCTGCGGTTACTACGCTGTTATCTCCTCCTCGCCAGTTCCCCTTCCCCCGAAGAGAAGGCAGTTCGTCGCTGCACCCATGGATTCGCCAGGCGGTTCTCCTCCTCGTCGGGGCTGGGAGACCTTGGACGATGATCCTCTGGGAGAAATCGCACGCCGCTCCGACGTCCTCACCGCCGCAAGACTCGGTGCTTCCTGCACCAACCTTTTCAAGACGCTGCTTAAACAGGCTTGGGAAAAGGCCATGCTTCTTGGTCTTCCATGCGTCCTCGAGGAGAAGGTTCTTCTACGGGACAATCCTTCGAACAGTCCACCGCTCCCTAGCCATGGTTGCACGTTGACTCCGCTAGAGTTGCCGACGTTGAGAGGTAGTCGGATTTTGTCCGCTGAGCAGGTCAGTAATGGAGTTTGATCATGTAGTACTTAGTTATTCCATTTCCATCCCGTAATTTCTCCGCTGCCCACCGTCTTATATATAGGTCTGGGTCGGTGCCAATGAAGATTGGCTTGCATACCTCTGGCCGGATACCACCATCATTTTGCACAACATCCACAGCAGTGCGGCCGTTCCGGTAGACCCCTTCTCCACCATTGGGATCGGCCTTCCGGACTGGCTGGGCTTGAATATGTATGATGATGCCTACATGAGATTGAAGAAGATAGCAATTGCGGACCCGCCGACAAAGCGACGCGGCTACGACGATTACTATCTCATCGCGGTGTTCGACGTAAGGATTGCCATCAATGCAAGAGGCAGTAACGGCAGAGGCTGGCGCATGTTGGCGGCGGCAGATTTGTACCCCTACATGTTCGAAGACGCCATGCACCATCTAGGCCGCATCTTCGCGGTGACAAGCCAGGGGACTTGTTTCATCTGGTTGCCATCCTACGGTACGGGAGATTACAAACGGAATGCACAAACCATCATTTGCATCCCTAATGGTACTCCATTATTTTGCAGGGACCAGTCATCCCCCGATCAAAATAAGATCGCCGATCCTGAATGTGCATTTGCATCCACGATTCGGTCTAACCTGGAACCTTGTAGCTGACTTTGGCATATTGGGATCAACTATCTTAGTAGTCGTTACCCATGGTACCACTGATGTGCAACATGGTCACACTATCTACCACGATTGGACCGTCACCATCTACCCAGGTATTCCATTTTTAACCCTCTCGCCTTCTCTTTCATTGTTGTACTAGTAGTATACTTTGTAGTACTAGTAGGAGTACTTTTTACCTTGGAGGACGCGTATAGCTAGCTAGGCCCTTGAAGACTTGAACCCACTAGCTGCCACCATTTTTGTTTTTCCATGTCTTACTTTCTCATCCATGTAGCCAAGAGTGGCTATATATAATAAGCCAGTTATTTTACTTCCTCTATACCGGAGTAGTACTATTTGCTGCACAGTATTACTGACCGCCATATTTGAGCACAACATTATTATGCATGGACCTTGACTATGTACGTCACCATGTGTCCAGATCTGGGATGCCGCGTGTACCAGATGAACGGCGCCGAGTTCGACCCCCGTGATGCTACGTGGGTGCCGAGGAACACTCTTGGAGAGTACTCGCTTTTCATCGGGGACAGCTACCCCATTGTGAAGCGGATGCCACCTTCTGTGCACGACACGGAAGGCCTGCCGTTCATGAAGCATGGTTGTGTCTTCAGTGCGCACCGCCGGATGAACGTCATGCTGGGACACGCTATCCCTGATTTATGCCGCTTCAGCTTGGATGAGTCTCCATCGTGTGGAACCGGACTAGAAAGCTGCGACAATGATTCCCGTTGCCCACCGCTATGGATCGTGCCATCCATGAAGAACACCTGGGACTGGAACCTGGAGGAGGACATGTAGCCCATCTATAACGTGTAAGTGGAGTACGGTAATTGTGAACGGTAGCGCTGTGAATATATGTAGACTAGTCGTGCACAAATTTATCACATGAATTGGAGATGAACTTGTGTGGCATACTGGCATTTGTCCTTTAGAATTTATTACTAGTAAATGTGTTATGTGTACGTGCAACTTGTGTGGTTGTTGCACGGGCTCCAACACGCTCTTTGAGAAAAAAAGGTGGCACAGCTTTGGATATACGTGACGTGGCGGCATCATACAGTAGCATCGTTCGCTATAGTTGTAGTACACTCCTACTAGGACGACAACTCCTATAAAACCTTGCGCTTGGCTCTTTGCCTCTTCGGGAGGTTCAACAGTTCGTACTCGTGTGAACTTGCACTTGGCTCTTCGCCTCTTCGGAAGGTCCAACAATGATGATACTACAGTACAATATGCTTCTGGCAATCTGACATCGATTGAACTGCTGCACGTCCACCGCGAGGGCGAGGGCGAGGGAGAGGGAGAGGGAGAGGGAGAGGGCGCTGTAGTCAAAACCCTCTCCTCGTCCTGCGAACCACCGCGCGCGTGGGCGAGGGAGAGGCGTAGTAAGCAAGCTTTCTCCTCGTTCGGCGAGTTGACGGGACACATCAAAGCAGTACTAGTACTAGTAGTAGTAGTCCATACTGCGTCCTTTCCGATTAATATGGCTTAATTCGAAACAAGAAAAATACACTGGCGGTCAACGTATGTAACAATACGCTCTTTACGGTCACTACATATAGTTTTGCGGCGATTATACGATCACTAGCTCATCGTAGAGCACCGTATTGCACCCTACTGACCGGCCACATAGTCGACGTGGCACTTTGTTGACTGGTTAAATTGTCACCTGGTTTCTGGGTCCCACCTATCAGTTGGCAGAGCAAAGAAATCAGTTAAACAAAACTTTACGCAGGCGCGACACGAGTCCAACCCTTGCGCGCGAACCGCCCTGGCTGTGTATGTGAGTGCATGCACGTGTCCTCCCTCGGTCTTCCAACAAAGAGTGTACATCGTCTATAAAACAAAGAGTGTAGTACATGATGTACATCTACACTTCCAATGCATTTAGCCTTTAATCTAAATCGATATTGATTGACTAATGCACCAACTTGTGCTGTAGGTATAGGCTACATGTCTATCCTTAATTACAGCATGCAATGGCCTTCATTTAATCTTCTTATCTCAATGGTCGCATGCACACATAAGTCTGCTACTTTTGGGCGTTAGTTATGCCCTAGTCAATGTGTAAATCTCTAAATGTACAGTCTTTCACGGACGTAGGGAGTAGGTTGAGCACTTGAGCGTGAGCGTGTGTGTTGCGTCGTGTGCTGTGTGCCGCATGGGTGCGTGAGTGTTGCGTGCGTCCATGTGTACGTGTGAGTGTTGCATGTTGCATGCATGCATGGGGCTTACTCCCTCCCATTGACATGTTCATATTTCAAGCTTCCTCTGTTCCCTCCATATGGTGATACTCCCTCTGTTCCCAAATAGTACGGAGTAAAAGCCTCCCTTTGTTCCCAAATACAGAGTATTTGTCTTTCTACAGATTTCAACAAGTGACTAGGTACAGAGCAAAATGAGTGAAGTGAGCGTAGAGGCATAGGGATACTGTAGAAAGGAAGTCCTCGCGATCCATTATTCCCCATCTCGGTTAGAGAGAACTATTCAACTAGTCTTCGCAGTGAAGTGACAATACACGCTGCAGCAGATGGGACACGTAATTAATAAGCTGAACCAGCGTGTTGGTGTTACTAAATCAGCCTTACCCAGTACTGCCATCATGTTTGCCAGTAGAACACGCTTCCGCAAATATGCCTACGCACCTCTGTCCTCCATTAATTGACATATGGGCCCTGTTGTGGTAGACCCACATGTCATCGGTGTAACTATTTACACTCCGAAGGACGGTATATCCTGGTAGTAGTACTAGTAGAATTGAGATTGAATGCACTTTCTTCCCCATCTTCCACTCTTCTTCCTCCTCTCTTCCCCATCGTCGGCCGCACACCATTTACCCCCACTCACTGCTCGCCCACCCGCGCCATCTTCCTTGGTAGCTTGCGCGTACCATATCCCCCCGCTCACTGCTCGGCCACACGAGGAGAAGCTTCTTCGCTCGCCCGCCCGAATCCACTTCCCCGCTGGCTCGCAGGCACCGAAAACCCCAATGGCAGAACCGACTGACACGCAGAGCCGCGATTGGAATTCCCTCCCCGATGTTCTCTTGGAGCAGATCTGTAGTCATATGGACCTACTCAGCACCGTCCGTCTGGCCGCATGCTCGGTGTCGTTGTACCGTCTACTCGTCTGCAACCGGCCGGCTCTTTTCAAGACACCCTGCTTGCTGATGCCCGATCCTCGCAGGTGGCCCAGACACCGACTTGACGATCCTACGGAGGTTGCCGTGGTTCCCCTTGACATGCTACCACTACCCGTCCACCTGTCCTTCATGCGCGGCCACTACTGGGCGGCCATGAAGGCCAATTGGATCGTCCTCATCCACCACACCGGTAGTGCGTGGCATCTCGTAGATATCTACACCCAGCGAGAGATCACCCTTCCATCGTTGGATACCGCCGCCATCAAGCCTCGCGGCCCGCCGGACACTCCCGCCTACTACGCACGAGACGCGTCAAGCTTTTGGCTCGACCTCTATTTGCAGAAAGTTGTAATCTGCGAAGTGCCCACACCATCAGAAGACTACATGGATTACAAGCTCATTGCCTTGTTCAACATGGGATTAGTCTATCTGGAATCCGGTCGCCATACATGGTTATGGCTCATCATCAATCCTGTTGAGGCAACATTTCTGTCTGATGCTATAGTGCACGATGGCATCGTTTACGCGGTCGATGCACAGATTGGCTGCCTATACTGGTGGAATCTATCGTCGTGTAATTGTTCTATCTCATCTCATCTTTACCTTATGAATACGACTGCATGTTCATTTGTTACAAATTTAGATTGCATAGCATGTCTATAACCACATCATTGCTATATGTTCCTCTCATTTCCTAGATTTTTATGACCACACATGTTATTGTTAGAGTTGATATGAGAATAATTGGCATCTAATGATTGTTAGAATACATATTATGAGCATAACATCATGATTGCTATATGTTACTCTCGTTTACAAGATTTTTATAACAACGCATGTTATTGCTTAGAGTTGATATGAGAACAGTAGTAGTAAGTGCTATGGTAGAATATGAGTAGGCGTTGTCATAGCTGTTTTCCTCTCATTGTTACATGATGTTTGAACCATTTCATATTGCTAGAATATGAAAGCCATTGGCTTATTTTTTTAACTTGGGGTATGATTATGACCACGGCATTGCAATTCTATGTCTATGATATGTGTCACCGTTATAATAATCTTAATTCCACACATACTCTGAACATGATTGTTTATTTTTGTCGTTTTGGTCTGCAATTTGAATTGTTGCAGCAGATGCAAATGCGCTGGCCTTCATGATTCCAGGACCTGGAATCATACCAGCCGATGGGTGGTGGTTTATCGCTCGTTCAGCTGACGACGGTCATTTGATGCTCATTCGCACGTACCAAATTGACCAAACCATTACATCAAACCACATGCAGTACAATGAGTGGGGCATTCATGACATTGATGGCTATGGTTGCTTCGTGTTCGAGAAAGATCCAGCTCCGTTGGGCCAGGCGTATTCAACTGGAGGCGGGTTTACAGCCTTGGCAACCACTCCTTGTTCCTCGGGCTCAATTATCCGATCATCCAACCAATCATCGATCATATCACCGGCGATGATTACTGTGCTATGCAACTTCCATTCGTGAGGGGGGCTGTGTTTACACATCATACCATGGGTTTCGTGAATCACCATATCCAGAGATTCGTCGACACAGCTTATTGCCAGATAATCTTCAGTGTGTGAAAGGCATCAAGCTTCCATGCGATGGATGGCTTTTGCAAACCCGACATGCGGCGATGTGGTTCATGCCAACAGAAAATATGCACAACTTGATTCGTGCTGTTATCTAGACTGAGCCATGTATTCTGCTGCTGTAGCACGACCCTCTTTTGTTGGATATTATGTACTGTTGTTAGTTTGAAGCACTCCTCTGGTTTGAAGGATAGATACCTTCCTGGGATCAAGTGCATCCTAACTCACCTGCGTAGGATGTACTGATAATGATGATGGAGATGCTGTGCAGAAGCCATATATATATATATATATATATATATATATATATATATATCAGTTAGGCTTCAAGTGCGTACTTGTTAGGTAAACCTATGTATAAATTGTGACACTAAGTACGACTAGTAAGTAGTACAGTAGCAGTACTAGTATACGTCGGTCAAATTATTCATCATGTCCACACATTGAATTGACGTGACAACACGTTGCGCGTGAGGTGACACAAGAATCCCGACGGTGTGTTCGGGTATTCTGGACTTCAGATTTGGAGTACCACTTATCTGTCGATATCTTTCATCATTCACTTAAAACAGTCGATTGATCATACATTGAGTACCATATAACTGGAATTACCGATGCAAGTCGAAGAAGGATTGGCCGATGCTGCCGGCTGGCGTCAAGTTCGATCCCACGGATCAGGAGCTGATCAAGCACCTTGAGGCCAAAGTGAGTGCTGACAGCGCGAGATTTCAGTCTCTCATCGATTTTTTCATACCAACCATCGACAGCGAGCACGGCATATGCTACACCTAACCTGAGAAACTTTCAGGTAAGACACCAATCGGCCGTCTACTGCACAAACATATTCCTTTGTTTATAGCTCTATTTTTCTTTTTAGACGCAGACCTAGTGAAGCAATTACAATTTGACAGTTAATAAAAAGTGAAACAAGTGACTGCAACATGCCAAAGATGTTATGAAAATGCCAACTAGGTACACTAAAACATGTATTCCACAATACTGCAGGTATCACACTGAGTGGCCTAAGGAAGCATTTCTTCCAGCACAATTCCAGGGCGTTCAAAAGGGGCACGTGGACGCGTCGCAAGATACAGTCGGAGTGCGGCATGCACGCGATGTGGCACAAGACCAGCAATACCTTGCCGGTGATGGTCAACGGCCGGCAAGACGGGAAGCAAAAAAGGTTCTGGTGCTGCACACCAACAAGAACTTCGACCAGCAGAGGACCAACTGGGTGATGCACCAGTACCACCTCGGGGACCTGGAGCAAGAGAAGGAGCGGGAGCTGGTCCTCTGCAAGATTTTCTACCAGACGAACACTAGGGCCAGGAGTAAAAAGATTATAAGTTAGTTTGGTATTGGTAGTTGTACTACCTTGTCGTCCGCAAGTTGGTATTGTTGTTAATGATCTTTTGGTATGAACTTGCATTTGCTTCCAACCATCATGCCGAGGGTCGACGTGGATATAAAGCTGAATCATTTGTTTCGAAACGAATTTTCAGGCACCTGATTTTTATTTGATGGGTAGCATAAGCACCCGCCATTCGAATTCCCAGTTCTCCAATTTTTTCGAAACAAGTGCATGCACTTATTATCACGATAAAAAACAATATCCGTGTTGCATCCCAGTTATCAGTCTGTACTTGCAGAATTCTCTCGTTTATTGAGCACGTATATTGTTTTTTCAGGTCGAGCAAGTTTCAACTGGGTTGTAGACTGCCCAGGGTTGGTTTTGTTTTTAACAGGCCCAGCCCATGACGACAACGGGGCACAAAGATCCAGCAGGTATCTACTGGCCTCTGGCCCGCCAGCGTTAGTTATATTTTGTCTTACAACATCCGCAGGCAGTTTTTTTTACTGAATCAAACACACAACCCAGTTCTATTTTCCTCTTGAAACGCATGTCCTACATCCGTTTTATAATCTCTACCTATAGTTTTACTAGTTCATATACACGTATCATTATATTGAAAACACATAAAATTCCCTTTTCATATTTACATCCTTATTTTTGCTGTTTTTTCCCAGCCAGCGCTGATTTTTTTACCACTGGTTTTCCCTTAAACCAACTCAATTGTCCCACGTCTTATTTGCTTACAAAAACAAAACGATTTTTTGGCAAATCAATAAGTTCTTAAAAAATGTTTATCATTTCGGGATTACAACAGTTCGGACTCCACCGAAATATGCAAAATAAGGTTGAACTTTTTGACCGTGGTCCTGGGCAGAAAATGGGCTGTAATAAATTACTTAAGAATTAGCAAATGGGCTGCAAATTATAAAAATAGCAAATGGGCTTTATGTTGTCTGCCACAGATTTGGAGGCTGACTTGTGGGCCTACTAAGTGCATGCGTACACAAGGTTTCTCAAAAAAGAAACTTAGTCAACAATCGACTCTACCAGCGTCAGACCGTTAGATGTCAATCTAACGACAATCGTGCTTCTTCAGTCTCTGATCTTCCTGCCCCAGCCGCCCAAACCAGCGCCGTCGAAACCGCCTGCTCCCGCCTCCCGTGGCCGGCAGTGCTGCCGGGCAGGCCTCATGGCCCCATCATACTCGCATCCCTGGCCTGTCTATCCCTCTACTCACCCACACCTCCTGTTATTTTCCGGTGACGGCAGCCAAACCAGTCAACCCTCGTACTCTCCACCGCGTGGGCAGCCACTGCCGTGTCTTCCCCGGCTCCGTGTCGTTCCCTTCATAGGCCTCGCCGTCGTCCACCGCCCTGGTGCTCTCGGTGCGGCGTGCTCAACGATGTCCATCCAACGGCCGTAGTGCTTCTTCAACCTCTGGTCTTCTTGCCCCAGCCGCCCAAAGCAGCGCCGGTCGTGCCGCATGCTCCTGCTTCCCGTGGCCGGTTGTGCTGCCGGTGGTGCTCTCGGCGCGGCGTGGTCAATGTGGTCAACGACCGACTCCCATCGGAAGAGTACTGTACGTGGAGAGGCTGACAGCTGGGTCCACGGCAGCCGCAAGGAAGTGCCTCCTTATTACGCGCAAAATAATTATGCCCCACCTGACAGCAGGGACCCACCGGACGGGCCACCAGTATTTCGCGGAAAAAACGTTTCCCCCCTCACTGCTGGGACCCACCGGACGAGCCACCTATTTCGCGAAAAAATGTTTGCCCCTGACTGCTCGGACCCACCGGACGGACCACCATATTTCGTGAAAAAAAGTTCCCCCCGCTGTCAGCTCGGACCCACCGGAAGTGCCTCCTTATTACGCACAGAAAAATGAATACTACCCCTGCTAGCTGGGACCCACCATGGTGGGAGGCTGACTTGTGGGCCTACTAAGTTGATGAGGACGGACGGCTTTGTCAACTTAGTCAATATGAACGATTCTAGCTCCAGTGACCGTACGATGTGCATCCAACGGCCGTAGTGCTTCTTCAACCTCTGGTCTTCTTGCTCCAGCCGCCCAAAGCAGCGCCGGCCGTGCCGCATGCTCCTGCCTCCCGTGGCCGGCTGTGCTACCGCGGAGGCCTCACCGCCCCCTACTATTCCCACTGCTGTCCAGGCCATGCGGCGACGGCAGCCTCACACCGCAGCCGAACCAGTGAACCCTCGTACTCCTCTCCGCGCGGGCTTCCACTGCTGCGTCTTCCCCGGCTCCGTGTCGTCTCCTTCCTAGGCCTCGCCGTCGTCCACCGCCGTGGTGCTCTCCGCACGGCGTGGTCAACGTGGTCAAGGAACGACTTCCATCGGAAGAGTACTGTACGTGGAGAGGCTAACAGCTGGGTCCACAGCCACAGCCCAGTTTTTTTTCTGATTTGCCAAGTAAGTCGCTTTGTCAGGCCTGTTGGGCTACAAATCTTTCAAGACGAGGAGAGCTTTCATTCGGCTGGCCGAGAAAATGGCCCATCAGTAATGAGAAATGGGTTGTACATTTTTAAAACACATCAAACCGGCAATTAGTTTCAAATATCTTTTTTTCATTTCGAGATTTGAAATTACATTAATTTTTATGCGTGGAGAATTTGTTGGATTTTATATTGATATACATTTATTTTTAAAATCAGTTTGAATGTGAGTCGAAATTTCGGGATTAAAAATAGTTCGGACCGCACCGAAATATGCAAAATTTCGTATAATTTTTTAACCGTGGCCACAATATGGGCTGTAATGCTAACAAAAAGAATATGGGCTCCAAAAAACTTAATAATTAGCAAATGGGCTGTAAATTATTAGAAATAATGGCAGATGGGCGGTATGCTGTTTTCCACAGATTTGATGCTTTCCAAAAAAAGGTTGACGCACAAGCAGTGACTGTTGGATGGCCATCCAACGGCCGTCGTGCTTCTTCAATCTCTGCTCTTCCTGCTCCAGCCGCTCAAACAAGCGCCGGCGGGACTGCCTGCTCCCTCCTCCCCGCGGCCGGCTCTGCTGCGGCGCAGGCCTCACCGCCCCACCGTACTCCCATCGCTGGCCTAGCCATCCCTCTACTCACCCACACCTGCTGTTATTCTCCGGCGACGGCAGACGAACCAGTAAACCCTCGTACAGTCGTACTCCCCTCCGCGTGGGAAACAACTGCCGAGTCGTCCCTGCCTCCGTGTCGTTCCCTTCCTAGGCCTCGCTGTCGTCCACCGCCCTGGTGCTCTCGGCGCGGCCTGGTCAACGTGGTCAACGACCGACTTGCATCTGAAGTGGACTGTACGTGGAGTGGCCGACAGCTGGGTCCACGGCCGCACGCAAGGAAATGCCTCCTTATTACGCGCAAAATAATGATTCCTCCACCTGACATCAGGGACCCACCGAAAGGGCCTTTGTATTTCGTGAAAAAAACGTTACCGCCGCTGACAGCTCGGACCCACCAGCTATATCTTCGCACGCAAGGAAGTGCCTCCTTATTACGCACAAAAAAATGAATACTCCCCTGTTAGCTGGGACCCAGTATAGTGGCAGGCTGACTTGTGGGCCTACTAAGTTGACGGGGACGGAGGGCTTTGTAACCTTAGTCAATATGCACGATTCTACCTCCAGTGACCATACGATGTCCATCCAACGGCCGTAGTGCTTCTTCAACCTCTGGTCTTCTTGCTCCAGCCGCCCAAACCAGCGTCGGTCGTGCCTCGTGCTCCTGCCTCCCGTGGCCGGCTGCGATGCGGCGGAGGCCTCACCGCCCCCTACTACTCCCAACGCTGGCCAGGCCATCCCTCTACTCACCCACACCCCCTGTTATTCTGCGGCGACGGCAGCCTCACACCCCAGCGAACCAGTGAACCCTCGTACTCCTCTACGCGTGGGCATCCACTGCCGTGTCTTCCCCGGCTCCGCGTCGTCCCCTTCCTAGGCCTCGCCGTCGTCCACCGCCCTGGTGCTCTCGGCACGGCGTGGTCAACGTGGTCAAGGAACGGCTTCCATCGGACGTGGACTTTACGTGGAGAGGCTGACAGCTGGGTCCACGGCCGCAGCAAGGAAGTGCCTCCTTCTTACGTGCAAAATAATTATTCCTCCACCTGACAGCGGGGACCCACCGGACGGGCCACCGTATTTCGCGAAAAAAACGTTTCCCCCCTGACTGCTGGGACCCACCAGCTACACCTTCGCACGCAAGGAAGTGCGTCCGGGCAAAAAAAATGATTCGCCCCCTAACTACTGGGACCCACCAGCTACATCTTCGCAGCCAAGGAAGTGCCTGACAGTCAGGACCCACCTGGTCGAAGCGTACGTAGCGTTGCCATTCTGGTCGCGAACGTGTACGTACATATATACTGGTGGATGTAGAGGCGCGCACGTGTCGTAGTAGAGGCGCGTACTTGTCGTAGTAGAGGCGCGCACGTAGCATGTACACGTACGTACAGCGGCCAGGGTGCAAGAAAGAAAATACAGCCACGTATGTGTACATACGGGCGGGGTCTCGAACGCCTACTCGCGCATACGTACAGCCAGGGCTCGTGTACATGGCTGGGTCGGAACGGAGAAACAGCATCGTCGTCGTGTTCATGGGGAGGCAACGGAATGCGTCGTGTTCATGGGGAGGCAACGGAATGCATCGTGTTTATCGGGAGGCAACGGAACGCGTGGGAGCCAACCGGCTGGGTTGGAACGGAATGCGTGGTCGTGTTCATCGGGAGGGCTTAGACGGAACAGGCGATGGAAACAAGGCCTGGCGTACCGCAGAACGGAGCAAACGGACCTCCTACGGTCGAAACGGGGGTCCTGTTGATCGGGAGGGGTGTGGCGTACCGCAAAACGGAGGAAACGGACCTCCTACGGTCGAAACAGGGGTCCTGTTGATCGGGAGGGGTGTGGCGTACCGCAAAACGGGAATCCACGGGATACTGTTCATCTCCACCGTCGACCTCCTCCAGCCTCCACGGGCTACCGTCGACCTCCTCCAGCCTCCACGGGGTCCTGTTCAACCAGCCTCCACCGCGCGCTACTCCACCGGCTACTGTTCAACCACCCCTCCACCGTCTACTGTTCATCCAGCCCTCCACACCACGGGGTCCTGTTCAACCACCCCTCCACGGGCACCCCTCCACCGTCTACTGTTCATCCAGCCCTCCACACCACGGGGTCCTGCTCAACCACCCCTCCACGGGCACCCCTCCACCGTCTACTGTTCATCCAGCCCTCCACCACACCACGGGGTCCGGTTCATCCAGAGGCAATGCCACCGCTCACTGTTCATCCAACCCCCCGGCAACACTCACTGTTCATCCCAGAGGCAGCATCGATCGGCTTCAGTTAGCAGCAGTAGCGAAGGAATCGCTCGATCGGGTTCAGTTAACAGCCATCGATCGATCGCTCGGGTTCAGTAACGCGTAGCCTGCTGTGCAATCGCTCGGGTTCAGTTAGAGCCCAACGCCTCGCTCGGGTTCAGTTAGAGCCAATGCCTCGCACACACGCGCATACGTGTACGAGAGAAACGCGCATCGCTCGGCCCCCGACCTCCCACCCTAACCGGGAACTCCCCGAAATTTTCCTCGCCCTCGCTTCTACCACGGTTTTTTCCGTCATGGACGGCCCAAAGAATGTCATGCAGCTGCGTCTCCGGCCCGCCCAGGATGAAAAGCCCATTTTCTATCATGATTTTTCGTCATAGAAGTAGGAGCCCACCACATCTATGATGATATCGGGTTTTGTCACAATTATCATCATAGAAGTGTCATATGTATGACAGAAAAATATTTCGTTCGGCCCAAAATGTCACGGATGTGTCTTTTTTTGTAGTGCATGATGCTAGAGGGGACAGCTCGTACCTGGTTGACGGGGCTGCCGGCTAATTCCATCGGGTCATGGGCAGAGCTGAAGGCCCGGTTCATCCAGAATTTCAAAGATACATGCAAGCAGCCCATGTCGATTGTGGATTTGGTTTCTTGTGTTCAAGCAGAGGGCGAGTCAACAACCAGCTGGGTACGCCGGGTCTCGACTATCATACATTCTTTAGATAACATAATTGTCGGTTCAGCGATTCTGATGTTGGAGAAAAATTGTCGTTTTACTCCACTCAAGCAAAAGCTTGGACGGCTCAAGCGTCATTGCGACAACATGGGTACTCTAATGGTGGCTCTTGTGAAGTACGCCAACTCTGATGGTACCAAGGACCCCGACTCTGAGGATGAAAGATCGAGAAAGGGAAAGAAGAGTAGTGGCATGAAGGGACAGCAGTACAACCCTGCCAATCAGGGCGGCAACGGTAAGCGCAAGGCTGATGAATTTGTGGCTAACACCGGTACGCGTAATTATAACCATCATCATAAGGGGCAGCCGGCTCCAAGGACAGAATTCGATCTTGAGGCAATGTAAATCAGCCGTGTCTGAAACACGGAACGGATCAGAAGCCAGCTACTCATTCGTGGAAAGATTGCAGCATAATGAGAAGCTTTAGGGACTCCATCCAGCACTAGCGTGGCCCGAATGGCGGATCAGGGTCCGGTTCTCATGGTCCGGCATGGCGGCGGCGGTTCAAGTTCCGGGTTTCAGGGCCACGGCAACCAGGGTGGTTATAATCAGCAGAGTAATCAGGGGAATCAACAGCAGCAGCAGTCTGGTTATCAGAGCAACCCGAAGCAGTTGAATAGTGGGCAGTATCGTGTTTTCACCACTAGCTTGTGTAAGCGGGACCAGAAGCTCCATAAGAGGGCCGTGAATGCGGTTGAGCCGGCGGTGCCACATTATTTGCGGTGGTCAGAGCAGCCTATTGTGTGGAGTCCTGAGGATCATCCGCCCCGGGTTGATAATCCGGGTTACCTGGCTCTAGTGGTGGCACCTCAGGTTGGGGGCTATAAGTTTACTAAGGTGCTCATGGATGGAGGTAGCAGCATTAAAATCCTTTATTATGAGACCTTCCGTCGCATGGGACTAACAGATAAGAATCTTAAGCCGTCAAACTCTGTCTTCCATTGTGTGGTGCCGGGTAAGTCAGTCTACCCGGTTGGTAAGATATCTTTGGAAGTTGCCTTTAGAGATGAGCATGATTCCAGGTCTGAAACTTTAACCTTCGAAGTGTTCAAGATCAAGAGCCCTTATCATGCTTTGTTTGGGCGGTCGGCTTATGCTAAGTTCATGGCGAGGCCTTGCTATGTGTTCTTGCAACTTAAGATGCCGGGTTACAAGGGCACCATCATAGTGCATGGGAGTCGCAAGGTGGCCCTGGAGTGTGAAGAAGGTGATGCGGCTTATGCTGAATCGGTTTGTGCGACGGAGGAGTTGAAATTTTACAAGGATAATGTTGACCCAGCAGACATGACGTCCTTGAAAAATTCAACCACGAAGCATGATCCTTCGTTAAAGTTTAAGTCGGCCGATGATACTAAATTGGTCGCTTCATCCCTGGCGACTCATCTAAGCAGTTCAGCATCAACGCTAACCTGGATTCGAAATAGGAAAGCGCGCTCATCGAGTTCATCCATGAGAACCAGGACATCTTTGCATGGAAGCCTTCAGACATGACGGGTGTACCGAGGAAACTCGCTGAGCACACTCTTAATATTGATCTGAAATTTAAGCCGGTCAAACAATTTCTTCGCCGATTTAATGAGGAGAGGTGGAAGGCCATCGGTGAGGAAGTGGCCCGGCTCTTGGCGGCCGGGTTTATCGCTGAAGTTTTCCATCCTGAGTGGTTGGCTAACCCGGTGCTGGTACTCAAGAAGAATGGCACTTGGCGGATGTGTGTGGATTGCACGGACTTGAACAAGGCTTGTCCGGCTGATCCGTTTGCTCTCCCTCGTATTGATCAAATCATTGATGCTACGGCGGGTTGTGAGCGTTTGAGTTTTTTGGATGCTTATTCTGGTTATCATCAGCTCAAGATGGCAGTTAAGGACCAGGAGTAGACAGCTTTCATTACTCCGTTTGGAGCCTTCTCCTATGTATCTATGCCTTTTGGGCTCAAGAGTGCCCAGGCGACTTATCAGCGGTGTGTGCAAAATTGCCTTCACAATCAGATCGGGCGTAATGTTCATGCCTATGTAGATGACATTGTGGTGAAGTCAAGAGAGAAGGAGAACTTGATTGATGATTTGAAGGAGACGTTTGATAATCTCCGGGTCTACAAGATGATGCTTAACCCAGCCAAGTGCGTCTTTGGTGTGCCAGCAGGCAAGCTCTTGGGTTTCCTGGTTTCTAACAGAGGCATTGAAGCTAACCCGGAAAAGATCAAAGCCATTATTTCATTGGCTAAGCCGGCGTGTGTTAATGATGTTCAGCGTCCGGCGGGTCGTATTGTGGCTCTGAGCCGGTTCATAATCCGGCTGGGAGAGAAGGCTATTCCTCTTTATCAGATGATGAAGAAGACATATCACTTTATTTGGAGTGATGCTGGTAATCAAGCATTTGAGGATCTGAAGAAACAGTTGGCTGAGCTGCCCGTGCTTGCTGCCCCTATTGATAAAGAGCCTCTATTGTTATATGTGGTTGCTAATAGCCGGGCCGTCAGTGTAGCCATTGTGGTGGAATGGAAAGAGGCAGGCAAGGAGTACCCGGTTCAATGGCCGGTTTATTATATCAGTGAGGTGCTTATTGAGTCTAAGCAGAGATATCCACACTGGCAGAAGCTTGTGTATGGGGTTTTCATGGCAAGCCGGAAGCTTAAGCGGTATTTTCAAGGCCATCCATTACGGTGGTTAGCTCTGCTCCTTTAGGAGACATCATCCAAAACAGGGAAGCCACAGGTCGGGTTGCTAAATGGGCCATTGAGCTTGGACCTCACGGTTTAAAGTATGTGCCTCGTATAGCCATCAAATCCCAGGCACTTGTGGATTTCATCAATGACTAGACAGAGTTGCAGGCGCCTGAGGAAAAGCCGGATAACACATGTTGGACTATTCATTTTGATGGATCCATGCAATTGGAGGGCTCGGGGGTTGGAGTTGTCTTGACTTCCCCACGAGGTGATAAATTTTCTTATGTTCTCCGGCTAATGTTCCCTTGTACTAACAATGCAGCTGAGTATGAGGCTTTGCTCCATGGTCTTCGAATGGCTAAAGAGATGAATTTAAGCCAGGTGAGATGCTTTGGTGATTCGGATCTGGTAGCTCAACAATTCTCTGGCACCTGGGATTCTAAGGATCCCCTCATGGTGGCTTATCGTCGAGAGGTTGTTGCTATTGCGGGTCATTTCAAGGGTTATCAAGTTGAGCATATTGATCGCAGGAAGAATGAGGCGGATGATACGTTAAGCCGGCTGGGGTCTCAGCGTAAGCCGGTGCCACCTAACACGTTCCTGGATATTTTGCTTCACCCCTCCATCAAATTGCTTATAGAGGAGGATCTTGCTGTCCCTGACCCAAAAGCACAATTGGTGGCGGCTCTTCATGCTATTCCTGATTGGACAATTCCTCATTTGGCTTACATGACCCGGGGTGAGTTGCCAGAAGATGAAATTTTGGCCAGACAGATAACCTGGTGGTCTAAGTCAATGTCAATTGTCAATGGGGAGTTGCACCATCGCAGTGTCACAGGGGCGTTTCAGCGTTGCGTCTCTCCTGAAGAAGGCTGCGAGATTCTACGAGAGATTCACGAAGGAGATTGTGTTCATCATGTCGGCTCTAAATCTCTTGTAGCCAAGACTTTTCTTCATGGGTTCTATTGGTTGACGGCTCATGCTGATGCTGAGGATTTGGTAAGCAGATGTGACGGCTGTCAGAAATTTTCACGACAAGCTCATGTGTCGGCTCAGGAATTGAGGATGATTCCAATTACTTGGCCGTTTGCAACTTGGGGGCTTGATATGGTTGGGCCTTTCAAGAGGTCCAAGGATAAGAAGACCCACCTTTTGGTGGCGGTTGACAAGTTCACTAAGTGGGTTGAAGCAGAGCCGGTCAGTAAGTGTGATGCGGCAACGGCGGTTCAATTCATCAAGAAGGTGATCTTCCACTTTGGATTTCCACACAGCATTATAACAGATAATGGCACTAATCTTTCTAAAGGCACTATGAGAGAATTCTGTCAACGAGAGCATATCCCGCTTGACGTTTCTTCTGTGGCTCACCCCCAGTCTAATGGTCAAGCGGAATGAGCTAATCAGGAGATTCTGCGAGGTATCAAGCCCCGGCTTATGGTTCCTCTGTAGAGAACGCCGGGTTGTTGGGTAAAAGAGTTACCCTCAGTATTATGGAGTATCAATACAACCCCCAACAGATCAACAGGTTACACACCTTTCTTCATGGTTTATGGAGTAGAGGCGGTTCTCCCTAGTGACATCCGTCATGATTCACCTCGGGTGGCGGCTTACGTTGAAGCTGACAATGAAAAGGCACGTCAAGAGGCGCTTGACCTGTTAGATGAGGAGCGTGACCTCGCGGCGGCTCGTTCAGCGATTTACCAGCAAGATCTATGTCGTTATCGCAGCCGCCGGGTGAAAACCAGAACCTTTTAAGAAGGCGACTTAGTGCTCCGGCTCGTCCAGGATCAAACAGACATGCATAAGCTCTCGCCGCCCTGGGAGGGACCTTTTGTGGTCAGCAAGAATCTGCATAACGGGTCATACTATCTCATCGACATTCGGGAACAAAGGGAGTCACGTAAGTCGGAGGAGGAGACCCATCGGCCGTGGAATATTGCTCATCTTCGGCCCTACTATACCTGAGCCACCGGCTCTCATGATGTACATAGTTATTTGATGTATATATTATAACAGTATAATAAAGCTGGCATCCCTGATAATTCAGGGCCTCTGTCATTTCACTTCCTCGAAGTTGAGTCTTTATCATCATATTCATTTAAGAGGCTTGATGCCCAACTTCAGGGACCAAAGAGGGTTAGATGCATAGCACAACTCAAACATAGGTCCCTGACGAGCGCGATTTGTTAGTATGTCGCTTGGGGGCTTCCTGTTCAAACATAGGTGTATTCACCAAAGAGAACATAGTGTTACTACCCTCTTTTCAGTATGTCACTTGGGGGCTACCTGTTCAAACATAGGCGTATTCGACCAAAGAGAACATAGCGTTACTACCCTCTTGACCAGGTTTGTCCAAACATAGGCATATTCGACCAAAGAGGACATAACATTTCCGGGTCATCCTACCTATAGCCAGCTGCTTTAACTCCATCGGGTAATCCCGATTGACCCGTCGAACTCTTAAACGATCAATCTTATGGCGTATTCGACCAAGATCTGAGCTCATTAAGGTTCAAACGGCGGCTTGTCATGCGAGAGCATGGTTTACAGATAGTCAGGATAGATCCAGGCTTCATAAGACTTTATCTAGGGTTCAAATGTCGATTGGCCACACTGTGATTCAGGCTCACGGAACGCACGAACAATCCAGTGGCTCAGGCTAGTTTCATTGAAGAAGACACTTTGGCTTGGCAGCCCACAAAAGCCTCGAATTTCTTTTGATTTTCATTTATATTCGAAGATTTCTTCTTTGACTTCTGGTTTTTTACAAGTCGGGCCCAGCTGCCCTGCTTATGGCTCATATTTGAAGCATCTTTTGGGTCTCTATAACCTGCCCGGATGGCAGACTCTAAGTCGCCAGAGTATCATACTCTTATGTTTACAGTTACAGCTCTAAAAATGCCTCTAACTGTATGAAGCTGATAAGCCGACAGTCTAAGCATATATTACAGGTATGACATGTTATTTAACAAGTATCAGATCGGCCCTGGTTATGGACTATTCGTCCCCAGCGGCTTCAATTGGGTATCATGACCCGCCCAACGGTTAGCCGCCAGGGCGCTTGTATTTTCTTTGTATGCACGATATTAATCATTCAGATCTGCATAAATCAAAGGCTATCATACCCATAATGGTTTTTTAAACCGGCAGATCAGCAATATTAAGCAAAAGCAGAAACGTGCACGATGGCACGACAGATTCAAGTTTTTACTACCCTATTACACGGCTTCATGAGCCGAATGAGATCAACTGTTTTTGAAAAGATCAAGTATCGAAACCGCCCGGCGGTTCAATCTTCCTGGCCTTGCTGATTGGAGACTTCTGCGTCATCCCTTGCCGGTTCTTTGTTCTCCTCCACCGGCTGAAAAATGTGATGATGGCCAATCGATGCCAGATAAAGCTTGAAATTCAGCTTCATCGTCTATAAGATCAGATGGTTCAACTTCAGGGGCAAAAGTGTGCTTACGGATTGGGGGGATTAAGTCCATCACTCTATAAGCCGGGGTCGGCATCTTCTGATTCTCCTGGTTATAAGCCGGATGGTATTTTGCAAGATCAGAATCATTGGCAATCAGAGTCGCCATTGGACATATTTCCCTTACGCAAGCTGAGAAGTCCTTCCTATCAAACGGAGTGCCATCTTCCTTTAAGCTTGGGTATCCAGTGGCTACCTCGGACGGGTCAAGCTCTGGTACCCATGCTTTGGCCCGGCTTAAAGCTGTCACAGCGCCGGCTCTTGCAGACGATCGTTTCATCTCCTCAAACCTGGCAGGTAGCACAGAAAGCTTTTTCAACACATCTATCAACAGAGTAGGAGCCTGATTCGTTGGAGAAATTGCGGCCAATGCACGTTGGGCTCCGGTGTACAGATGTTCTACAAGTGTATAGACAGCCTTGAGCTTCAGCATCATGTCTTGATTCAAGTTGCTTCTCCTGGGACCTGGATACATCACAGACTGGTTAAATGGCGGTTTATATCATTATGATAAGGATTCACTTTTTGATAACTACCAAGGCGACTCACCAAAGATAGCAAGAACCATCTAAGATACACGGTGTTTTAAGCCGGTGAGCTCAGTGGTGACCTCTTGAAGAGCCGCCTCTGCTTTCTCAGCCCGCTGCGTTAAAGCAGTCTTTTCTTCAGCCCAAGTCTTTTTCTCCGCCTCAAAACTGGTCTTTAGCTTTTCCGACTCAGCCACGCTAAACTGGACCTTTGACTCAGCTTTCCGGGTCTCAGTTTCCTGAGTCGCCCGCCGGGTCTTTGCGTCATTTAATTGAGACTCCAGTTCAGCAGTAGCAGCCTGTATGAAGTACAGAGTTATCAACATTTATATCAAGGTTCCAAGAATTTAAGTCCCAAGTCTTTTGCAAGCAACAACACTTGACACTTGGGGGCTAATGTCTGACAAAGAAATTTTTCAAGGAAACGGCTCTTATAACTAAGGTCCCAAGCACTTTGCAAGCAAGACTACTTGGCACTTGGGGGCTAATGCCTATCGCTTGTACCTTCTTCATAATGAGCCGGATGTGCTGTAAACAGTCCCAACCGACTCATGGGGGCTATGCAGTTAAGCTCTCCTTTCTTACACAATGATAAATAGGACCGGCTCAGTCCAGCTGATTAAACCGGCCCTTGGGGACTACAGATGCAAAGCTAAACTGCTTAGACATCTGGTTTAATTTTAAATCGGACTTGAAGAGATTCTATGACAGAAATTTATGGATTTTTGCTAAGTCTACAGCCTATTCAATCTTATCATAACTAGTAGACTTGGGGGTTGGCAGGATGTACACAACTTATTTAAAAGCCGGAAGACATACCTCATATTTCTGGTGCATTTGTTTCACCATATCAATCTCAAGGTCGCGACTGGAATGAACTTGGTTAAGATAACCAGAGAATACTTCATTGACGGTCAGTTGAGAATAATCAACAATGTCAAATTTCAATTTCCGCCTCTCAATGAATTCATCCTTCGCGGAGTGTTTGGCCAAGACAGTTGGAGGTCCCGGTTCTTGGAAGCTGGTGCCAGTAATCATAACATCTTCACCATGTTCTTCTGGCGGCTTAAGTGGGTTGGATGACTTGGTGGGCGTAGCATTGACATCCTTACGGTCACGGGAGAGGTGAGGAATTTCAGGTACAGGGTCAGAGACAGGTTCTTCCGGCTGTTTGTCAGAAGCTTCAGGAACAGAGACTTCTTGCTCCAGGGGCTTGGTCACCTTCGCCTTTTTATTAGGTTTTGCTTGTCCACTGCATGGATTATGACAGATCAGTATGGTTATCAAAATATAATGAGGTGCAGAGTAAGAAGTGATTATCATTACCCAGGGGCAGTCTTAAAAGCCGGCAACTCGGTTTGTGATGAGTCGCCAAAGGAGGAACGGGCAAGCTCCAGGTCAAATGAATCAACAGAGTTAGGAGGTAGACAGATAAGACCCGCGAGCGGGTAAAAAGGAGTTAAGTTAAAAAGCACCTCGTTTCGACGTTTCCGAGGAGCAGGGTTGTTCGGTAAGCCGGAGGACAATTCTTCACCTCCACTGGTCCGGGTCTGACGTCGACTCTCGTGTTGCTGTTGCTTCAAAAGAAAGTGAGGATCTAAATAAGAAAAGGGGTGTGAAGACCTTACTTTCCGTGTTACTTGCCGAAGTTTCTGTCCTGGCAAAGGTTCTGAGCCGGAGGAAATAATAGTTACCTCTTCTTCAACTGCTTGGCTGGCTCCCGTGTCATCCTGATAATAGTCAGTGTCAATAAGATGATTGAAAAACAAGCCAAGGGAGTCAAGGGCTACCTCCGACTCAGAGGTATCATCCAAACTAAGAAAATCAGAAGCAATTGGTTTCTTATTTTTCTTGGTGGACTTCTTGGCGGTTTTCTTGGCGGCTTTCTTGACGGCCCTGGCCTTCTTGGCAGCTTCATGATCATACTCCTCTTTCCAAAAGTCAGATTTAGCCTGTAAAGGTCATTAAAGGTTGAGTTAATGAAGATATTTGAATGCTGAGCAAAAGTGAGAAAATTCAAAGACTTACATCCGGTGGCGGGTTAAGCTCGCAGAAAGGGGCCAGACCCACTTTGACACAATCTGCCGGGTCTTCATTCAGGAGGGACTCGGTCATTTCATTAATAGCCTCGTCAGTTAATTGCACAGAGGTGTGGCGCAATGGATCCTTTATACCACCAGTGTAAGTACACATTAAGCCGGACCGACGACTCAAGGGTATGATCCACCAAGAAACCCAGCACCGAACCAAGTCAATGCCAGTTAACGCATTGGCCAGCAGAGCCTTGACTTTTGTAATAGTGGGGGCAAGCTTTGCACGTTCAACGCCGGTAAGTTTTTCAGGAAGTAGACGCTTGGGGTCCAGGCGCTCAATGTGATAACCCGACAATGGATTCTCATCAGCCGGAGAAGTATCTTTGCAATAAACCATGTCTTATTCCAATCTTTGGGGTGACTCGGCAAGGTCGCGTAAGGGAAGATGGCGTCTCTTCTTCGCTGAATTTAGATTCCGCCAAGTTCCAAGTTGGGTCCGTTGGTGTACTCATTTTGGCGGCTTAAATAAAAGTATTCTCTAGAAAGTTCAACACTGGGCTCCTCTTGAAGATATACTTCACAAAAGACTTGAAAATTGCAGATATTTGACATGGAATTTGGTCCAATGTCTTGACGATGGAGTTGGAAGAAGTGCAGAACATCCCGGAAAAACTTGAGCCGGGTGGTGAGAATCCCCGATTCATGTGATCAGTGAATACGATAACTTCGCCATCCTTTGGCTGAGGTTTTTCTTCGCCCAGTTCAGGGGCGCGGTAATGCATAACACTCTTTGTGGGCAAGTACCCGACTTTGACAAAGTCTCTGAAAGTGCCCTCAGTGATGACGGAGGGGACCCAATTGCAGGTATAGACAGTCTTTGGCGGCATTGTGAAAGAAAGAAAACCTAAAGGAAAGGAATAATTTGCCAATTCAAGTTAGCCGATGAAATCACAAGTTAACAGTTGCAGCACACATTCAGAATAGCGGCTTAAGTGAGGACTAATGACATATGGTTAATTATAAGCCGGACATGTAAGCCGCCATGATAGGTAATAGTATTCAAGACTTGACAATCGTAAATCTTACTAAGTGTTGAGACAAACAGCTTCCACAGATTAAAGCTATAAGTTCGGATCTGCAACTGTTCAGAAAAAGGAAATAAATTCTAAACCTATGGAGGCGGCAGCAGAAAAGTGGAGGTGCCCCAGAGGACATCTGTCGCGATGAGGATCTGCTCTAGTATCAAAAACAGGTGCTAAAACTGCTACCGCACCGGACATGTGTTATTTTCAGATCAAAACTACGCGATCTGGAAAGGAGAAAGGGAAGAAACGGTGATGAACGCCGGCGAATAGAGAAACCCTAAAAGATAGATCTATGAAGAGGAAAGGGGAGGACTTACTGGTGCTAGCTGAGAGCGGAGGAGGGCCGCAGAATTTCTGGTCCGTTCAGGGTGATGCAGCGGCCAGAGTTGACGAAGGGGACGAAGGTCGACGGCGGCGGAGCTCGTGCGGGCTGGTGTGTCGCGAGGAGGAAGAAGAAGGCGAGAAGAAAAAGGGGGAGAATGAGAGGCGAATCCGTGGTCTTATTTATAGGGCTCAAAGGACAAACGGCAAGAACGGGAATCGAGGAAACAAAGAAATGGATATGTGACGGCGCGGGCGCCTCGATTTTCGAAGGGTCAGTAAAGAAAGATATTTATTAAGATTTGGATTCTGTGTAGTATTAATCACAGGTGACGTCACGGCGGGTTACCACAATTTCCGGAGATGACGTCATGGCAGGTTACAACATTTCACAGTACATGTGAGGAAGGATTTTTCTAAGTGTTGAAGATTGACTTGAACAAGTTCAAATCAACCTGGGGCCTAATGTTGGGGATATGACTATCAGATATGACCCACCCAGGAGGGGCCGGGTCATCCCTATGGCGGTTCATCTCAATGAAGCCCAAGAGTATATAAGAGATGGCGGTTCATAGATAGGCTTGTTAGAAGGGCCCAAACCCGAAGGCGGCTTAAGGCCCACGAGTATAAACCACCATGTAAATGTAAACATGTATTGTAAGGCATGTAAGATAAGTCACCGAGTCGGACATGTTGTATGAGCCGGCCGGGACTCTGTAGGCCGTAGGGCGTCAACCCGTGTATATAAGGGGACGACCCGACAGCGGCTTAGGGCAAGAAATAACAAATCGAGAGCCAGGCAAAGCTTATTCGCTCCCTGGTGATCGAAACCCTAGCAATACCACCTCAAACTGGATTAGGCCTTTACCTTCACCGCAAGGGGCCGAACCAGTATAAACTCCTCGTGTTCTTTGTCCTATTAACCCCTTTAAGTTAACCTCGACACAATGGCTCCACAACTAAGTCCCTCCATGAGAACATCTGCCGTGACACTTCCATGACAATCTTGATGTATTTTGCTATTATAGTTGGATCTTATGATGTTTCTCCCCCTATACTCTCTTGTAATGGATTGAGTTTTCCCTTTGAAGTTATCTTATCAGATTGAGTCTTTAAGGATTTGAGAACACTTGATGTATGTCTTGCATGTGCTTATCTGTGGTGACAATGGGATATTCACGTGATCTACTTGATGTATGTTTTGGTGATCAACTTGCGGGTTCAGTGACCTTGTGAAATTATGCATAGGGTTTGGCACACGTTTTCATCTTGACTCTCCGGTAGAAACTTTGGGGCACTCTTTGAAGTTCTTTGTGTTGGTTGAATAGATGAATTTGAGATTGTGTGATGCATATCGTATAATCATACCCACGGGTACTTGAGGTGACATTGGAGTATCTAGGTGACATTAGGGTTTTGGTTGATTTGTGTCTTAAGGTGTTATTCTAGTACGAACTCTATGATAGATTGAACGAAAAGAATAGCTTCGTGTTATTTTACTACGGACTCTTGAATAGATCGATCAGAAAGGATAACTTTGAGGTGGTTTCGTACCCTACAAGAATATCTTCGTTTGTTCTCCGCTATTAGTGACTTTGGAGTGACTCTTTGTTGCATGTTGAGGGATAGTTATATGATCCAATTATGTTATTATTGTTGAGAGAACTTGCACTAGTGAAAGTATGAACCCTAGGCCTTGCTTCCTAGCATTGCAATACCATTTATGCTCACTTTTATCGCTTGCTACCTTGCTGTTTTTATATATTCATATTACAAATACCCATATCTATCATCCATATTGCACTTGTATCACCATCTCTTCGCCGAACTAGTGCGCCTATACAATTTACCATTGTATTGGGTGTGTCGGGGACACAAGAGACTCTTTGTTATTTGGTTGCAGGGTTATTTGAGATAGACCATCTTCATCCTACGCCTCCCACGGATTGATAAACCTTAGGTCATCCACTTGAGGTAAATTTGCTACTGTCCTACAAACCTCTGCACTTGGAGGCCCAACAACGTCTACAAAAAGAAGGTTGTGTAGTAGACATCAAACGACTTCCAAAACATTGTGTTTGTCATTCTAACAACACATTTATTCAACCAACAGATGAAATAAACTACTGATTGTACATTGAAAACAGCAGCAGCATCAACGAGGGCTGGGGGTGCAACAGAAGCAGTAAGCAGGCCGGAAGAGTAAAGACGTAGCTCTCTCTTCCAAAATCAAACATCAGCCATCATTACAAAGGGGCTACCAAAAAACTACAAGTGTACGCATCAAACTAAATAAAGATCCTACTACACCAAGTGTACACATCTAACTAACTGGCTCTGTTAGACGTTACTATTTATTAAGGTGTGGAGATTGGCTGACGGCTCGAACCAAGTGGGTGCCTGACAGGGGAAACTCCAGCCAGCAGGTCGAAGTACGATACTTACGATCATCTCTCCTACTTTGGGCTGCAGAGCGTGGCGGCACATATCAGGGTATGGTGCATGGAGAGACGCATGGTACGCTGTGTACACACAGTTTTGCCTGATGAACGAAACCGCACTGCCATCATGATCCTTGCCGTCGGTTATCTCCTGGTTAATCGGATAATTCAGTCCGAGAAATAGAGAGCGTGTACCAAGGCTACTTACCAGCTTCCAGTCAAAAATTCCTGAAGGCCCAGAGAAGTTGGGATCCGACTCAAAGACCTTGCAGTGACGGTGGTTGTATTTTGCGAAACAGCATGTCTGGTACGTGCGAACGATCATCAATTGTTCGCCGTCGTCTGATAAAGCCAGGAACCACCTGCAACTGCCATGCCACTTTTCTTTGAAAGGTTCTGGGATTAGGAAGGTTAGGGACACTGGGCGGCCTACAACATCATATCAAGTTGGAGTCAAAGAAAAAAGGGCTCGTACTGTAGTCAATCTTAAGAACAACATGTTATAAGCATGAATATTTTTTTAGTAAATGTTGACAGTAATATAAGCAAGCCATCATGACATCATAGGAAAGTAACATACTCCTATAACAACCGTTTGTAGCGATGACAAGAGTAGGCCAGCAATACGTTCAGCCATAGGAGTCCACAGCGTAACTGAAGCCCTTGTGTTCAATGGCATCAGAGAACCATGGAGGATGTATGATCCTGCGATGGACGTGCAGATTTATCCACTTATCACAGTGACCTGTCAGATAGGCGAGACCGCGGTTGAAGAGCGCAATTAGCCTAAAGTCTTTATAATTCGCAGATCTTGTGGGCAGTTGGCAGATTAGAACCTTGAGAAAATCAAACTTGGTATCATGTTGGCTACTGTAAGATTCCGAGTATTCTGGGTCGCGATGCCAAAATAGTGCAGTGTTAATCGAAGGAAGGGGATCGATCGTCGGGTGTAGACCTCCACGAGCATCCAGCTGCCGCGACCTCGACGAGCACCATCCAAGACATGTTCATGCCGACCTAGTACATGCCGTTAATGTAGTTGGGGGTGACGGGGATCGGCTCACAGTCAAAGGAGTTGATGCTCGCCACCCTACGATCGTTATGCTGCGTTACACGTCGTTTCTGAAGATCAGGCGGCATCAGCAAGCAAGGAGCTGGCTTAAAAAGCTCCAGCCCGAGGGCTTTGAGTAAATGGTACAGCCCCGACGAGCACGCAGCGAGTGGCATGGTACTAAGATGGTCCACACGCGAAACAACGAACTTGATTACCTCTATGGGGAGCGAATTCCAGCCACTCTTTCGGCGGACGGTGCTCGGTTCTGCCATTGTTAGTGCTTGGGTTTCGGTAGAGGGAGGTGGCGCCTTAGTGGGGATGGAAGATTGGACGATTGTGTGCGGACGAAGATGGAGAAGCGAATATGTGCTGCGGGAAGTGGATAGCTGATGATGACAACAGCACGCCGCTTGACTTACGAGACACATCCCAGCAGCGTAGTGTCATATCGATGCTAGACAACTTTCTTGTGTGATCACAGTACTAGTATTCCCTACAGTACATACTACTATGCCCTAGTTTGCATATAGTGGAGTAGGACTCCACTCTACTACTAGCACCAGAGGAGTAGTATATTCTAATCTAAAATAGTTACAAACTTCAATGCCTGAGTGTGGAATGACTACGAACCACCATCGGTGCTAACTCCAATCCCCAGCAAACATTCGCTGGGAGCCATGGCAGTTGCAAACCCCCGCGACGCAGTTACAGTACTCCCTCCGTTTCTTTTTAGTTTGCATATAAGATTTGGTCAAAGACAAACTTTGTAAAATTTGACTAGCTTTGTAGGAAAAGATATCAACATCCACACTATGAAATCAATAATATTAGATGCATGGTGAAATGAATTTTCATAGCATATAACTTTAGTATCGGAAATGTTAATTTTTTTCTATAAAGTTTGTCAAACTTTCCAAAGTTTGACTTTGACCAAATATTATATGTGGACTAAAAAGAAATGGAGGGAGTACTACCTCCCTTCTAGTTTAAAGGGCTTGATTCAATTATTTCACCTACTCCTACCAAGATAGAAGCGGTGGAACAGTTTTTGTAGTCTGCAAAAGTACTCAATTAATGCTCTCGTTCTTTACAAAAAAATGTGTTTACCAATGCATTATCGCATTGCATGCATGCATCAACACTAGTAAATGACAAATATTTTTACATGCACTAGCAAGATGCCCGTGCGTTGCACGGAACATCAAGATGCATTTGTATGAGTACTTTATCTTGTGGGAGAAAAGGATGAACGAGGGAAGGCCTTATCTGCAAATGTGGAAAGGAGTGCGGGTAAATTGTCATAGTTTCCTTCCTATCCATTAGATATAGATCGGACGACCTATATTGCAGGATGGCAGGCACACCATCATCACGAACTCTGCTTTTTATAAGAGTAGAGGTTAGTTAATATTCTCTTTAGGCTACTCATAGTGGGAAGTATTATATACTAGTATCATGTGCATGATACTAGTCTATGATACGGGACAACCTTTATAGTGCCATGCATGACACAAAGTAGCATAGTATTTAACATGATACGGTATCTACCTATGTTACTCTAACCCCCCTCTCTTCTTTTATGGTTTGCCACATCAGCATGTTTGCTATTCCCGTGTGCATGATACCAGCTAAGATACCATATTACCACCACTATGGCTAGCCTTAATCATCGCATGCAATAATATAGTGCACCTTGAAATCTGAACATGTGTGGGGCGTGTATGTTTTTAATGACTTGAGACTATACCTTGTCCGACAAGCAAGATGACTTGTTATGTACCGTTCCACATACCTGCAAGAAGCCCATTCGTCTCCAAATCTATTCCTCTCCATGTGTGAAAACAATCTGCCTGCTTGACTCTCCTTCCCCCTCCGGCAGTCCCACCACTCCACCCCGTGTGGAAAAAATCTGCATGACTGACTCTCCTCCCCCCGCGCTCGTCCAATCCGTTGTGACCATAAATATTTCCACCCCTTCCCTCCCCCATAATTTACTCCAACAAATATGCCCACGTAGCTGTTACGTTAATCACGCAGCATATCTTACGTAGGTGTGTCATTGCTCGCTATAAATACTGCGCCTCCCACGGCATTCGAAAGAACCCTCACGTTCATTGCTATCTCCTCCCCCTCCCTGTCACGTCGACCACCATGGAATCGCCCCTCCGAAGCCCTACGCGCTCCTCGCTGCATCGCGCGGATGGTCACACGTCGCCATTCCATTCCTCGCCGCCACTAGTCGAGTAGGACGCGTCGGCATTCCGCTCCTCGTCGTGACATGTCGAGGTGGACGCGTCGGCATTCCTAGTCTCACCAGCACGCGCGTCGGAGGACGCGTCGGCTCCCCGCTATGAGGAGAACATTGCGCCGCCCGCCGAGCCCCCCAGCCTTGAGGAGCTTTGGAAAGAAATGGAGGTCGCCTTGTGGGAGGCTTTGCCTCCGGCAGAGCGCGCCAAAATAGAGGCGGAAAAGAAGGCCGAGGAAGAAAAGCGCGCCGCGAGGCATGGTTCCTGGCAGGCCTATGTCGTCCCTGAGAGAGTCAGGCAATTTTCTCTTTGGCAGAAGGCTCGTGCGAGGGCCGTGAGGGTGGCGGAGGACACCCGTGCCAAAGCCCTGAGTGCAGTCGGGCGCAAGCGCCTCATCACCGCTTGGCCGTACGTGGACCGGGTGCACGCATCCAGCGAGGAGGAGTACCTGTTGGCGCTGGATCACTTATGTCGCTTGAAGCTACGTCGGTATTTCCCCAAATAGGAAGGAATGATGCAGCATAGCGGCGGAGGGTGTTTCCCTCAAATATGAAACCAAGGTTATCGAACCAGTAGGAGAACCAAGCAACACAACGTAAACAACCCCTGCACACAGATAACAAATCCTCGCAACCCGACGTGTTAAAGGGGTTGTCAATCCCTTCCGGGGTACGGCGCCTCAAGATAGGCAAACGGACGTGAGATAAATTTGTAGTAGATTGAAAGATAGATCGCGAATAAAATAAATAGAAATAAAACGTATCAAGGTATTTTTGGATTTTTGGTTTAATAGATCTGAAAATAAATGCACGAGAAAAGTAGATTGCAAAGGCAAATATATGAGAAAGAAGACCCGGGGGCCGTAGGTTTCCCTAGTGGCTTCTCTCGAGAAAAATAGATAACGGTGGGTGAACAAATTACCGTTGGGCAATTGACAGAACTTCAAATAATAATGACGATATCCAGGCAATGATCATATATTTTTCGTCGATGGTGTCTAGATTGGATCTGGTGGTTCTGGACTCTGCGGCGGCTGGATGAGTATTTCGTCGATGCCTCTAGGGTTTCTGGAATATTGGGGTATTTATAGAGCAAAGAGGCGGTCCGGGGGGCACTCGAGGTGGGCACAACCCACCAGGGCGCGCCTGGGCCTCGTGGCACGCCCTGGTGGGTTGTGCACCCCTCGGGGCACCCCCCAGGCGCAGCCAGGGCCCATTATGTTCCTTCTGGTCCATAAAAAATCGTCGTGGAGTTTCGTTGCATTTGGACTCCGTCTGATATTGATTTCCTGCGATGTAAAAAACATGCAGAAAACAGCAACTGGCACTTGGCACTATATCAATAGGTTAGTACCCGAAAAATGATATAAAATGTCTAGAAAATGATTATAAAACATCCAAGGTTGATAATATAACAGCATGGAACAATCAAAAATTATAGATATCTTCGAGACGTATCAGCATCCCCAAGCTTAACTCCTACTCGTCCTCAAGTAGGTAAGTGATAAAAACAAAAAATTTGATGTGGAATGCTGCCTATCTTGTCATATCATATTCTTTTCTTTATAGCAAGGACATTTGGACTTTTATGTGATTCAAAGCAATAGTCTAGTTTTGACATAATAATTTAGATACTCAAGCATATCAGCAAGCAACCATGTCTTTCAAAATATCAATGCTAAAACAAGTTATCCCTAGCCCATCATGCTCAACCATTGATCCATTCGTGAAACACACTCGCATATTAGCTACAACCAATACTTAAGTACGATCATATTGCTACCTAGTTGGTGCTTTTGTAAGAGAGGATGGAGACTCAAATTCAAAACAAAAATTGCATAAAGTAAAAGAAAGGCCCTTCGCAGAGGGAAGTAGGGATTTGTAGAGGTGCCAGAGCTCAAAGCGAAAAACTTTGAGATAAAAACATTTTGGGAGGTGTATCCATCCCACCAACGAAAAAGACTTAGAGTTCCGAACACTTTCCATGTTAGATATATCATAGGCGGTTCCCAAACAGAAAATAAAGTTTATTCCTTTTTCCACCATACTTTCACTTTCAATGGCTAGCCGTATCCACGGTTGCCCTCCATACCAACACTTTCCAAGGAATTTATTATTTGACAACATAAAGTAAAAATTCATTTTTGCATTTCGGGACTGGGAATCCCTAAAACCTTTGCCTTACTCTCGTGCAATGACAAGTGAATAAACACTCGTCGTGAGAATAACACATCTAGCATGGAAGATATTAGCCACCCCTCACCGCTCCGCGAGCGAAACAAACACACAAAAGAGAAGTTTATTTTGAAAATTAGAGATGGCACATGCAAATTTGCGTAGAACGGCAAAAGAATACCGCATATAGGTAGATATAGTGGACTCATGTGGCAAAACTGGTTTAAAGGATTTTGGATGCACAAGTAGAGATCATACTTTGTGCAAAATGAAGGCTAGCAAAAAGATTGAGAAGCGACCAACCAAGAAACGAATAATCTCATAAGCAAGCATTAACCATAATTAACACTGAATAATGCACCACAAGTAGGATATAATTTCATTGCATGAGTATTGACTTTCGTACTTGCATAGGGAATCACAAACCTTAACACCAATATTCTTACTAAAGCATAATTACTCATCAACATAACTCACATATCACATCATCATATCTCAAAACTATTACTAAGAATCAAGTTTATTTTGTCCTATGATCTTCATGAAAGTTTTTATTATATCCTTCTTGGATATCTATCACTTTGGGACTAATTTTCATGTGTTGCTTTACATAAGCTCAGATAAATATAAGTGAAGATCATGAGCATAATTAGATTTCTTTCTCTCAAAATAATTTAAGTGAAGCAAGAGAGAATTTCTTGAAAATTTTACTAACTCTCAAATAAATCTAAGTGAAGCAAGAGAACATTTCTTCAAAAATACTAAGCACACCGTGCTCAAAAAGATATAAGTGAAGCACTAGAGCAAGTCCATAGCTCATAAAAAATTTAAGTGAAGAATAGAGAGCAATTCTAACAAGTCATGACATAATTTTGGCTCTCTCAAATAGGTGTGTCCAGCAAGGATTGATGACTTAAAACACAAAATAAAACAAACAAAGACTCATATCATACAAGACGCTCCAAGCAAAACACATATCATGTGACGAATAAAAATATAGTTTCAAGTAAAATATCGATAGTCCTTGGAAGAAAGCGGGGATGCCACTCGGGGGCATCCCCAAGCTTAGTTGGTTGCTCATTTTTGGATAATATCTTGGGATGCCGGGGCATCCCCAAGCTTAGGCTCTTCTATCTTTTATTCCTTCATCCATCTTAAGATAACCCAAAACGTGAAAACTTCTATCCCACAAAACTCAACAAAACCTTCGTGAGATCCGTTAGTAAAAGAAAGCAAATCACTACTATAAGTACTGTACCAAACAAATTCACATTTTGTTTTTGCATTATATCTACTATATTCCAACTTTTCTATGGCAAAAACTCGTCAAAGAAAACCATATAGCCATCAAAATAAGCACACAACGCAAAGAGAACAGAATCTGTCAAAACAGAACAGTCTATAGTAATCTGACTATTTCGAAAACTTCTGGAACTCCAAAAATTCTGAAAAACTAGGATGACCTGGGTAATTCGTATATTAATCTTCTGCAAAAAGAATCAGGGCTAAAGCACTTTCTGTAGAAAATGAGAATTGTTTTTGTGAGTGCAAAAGTTTCTGTTTTCAGCAAGATCAAACAACTATCACCCAAGAAGATCCTATCGGTTCTATTTGGGACAAACACTAATTAAAACACAAAAAACACAATCATAACAGTAGCATAATTGTGCTAACACGAAAGAACAGAAAGAAAAAAGAAAAAAATAAATTTTGTTCATTGGGTTGCCTCCCAACAAGCGCTTTCTTTATAGCCATTAAGATAGGCTTAAGATTTCAACAATGCTCACACGAAAGATAATAATTGAAACACAAAGAGACCATCGTGAAACATATGACAAACACATTTAAGTCTAACATACTTCCTATGCATAGGAATTTTATAAGCAAACAAATTATCAAGACAAGAAACATCTAACATATGCAAATAAGAGGAATAAAACATTGACGATCTCAATATAACGAGAGGTAATTTAGTAACATGAAATTTTTTACAACCATATTTTCCTCTCTCATAATAACTATATGTAGGATCATAATCAAATTCAACAATATAGCTATCACATAAAATATTCTCTTCATGATCCACATGCATGCAAAGTTGACACTCTTCCAAAATAGTGGCATTATCATCAAATAAAGTCATGACCTCTCCAAGCCCACTTTTATTTAAAAAAATCATAAGATTGAACACTCTCCAAATATGTGGGATTATTTTTAGCTAAAGTTGACACTCTTCCAAACTCACTTTCAATATTATCGCAAGCATATTCATCATGAGGTTTAAATAAATTTTCAAGATCATAAGAATCATTATGACCCCAATCATGATCATTGCAATAAGTAGTGGACATAGCAATATTAGCATCCCCAAGCTTGGGGTTTTGCATATTATTAGCACAATTGACACTAAAATAATTTATAATAACATCATTGCAATCATACTTTTCATCTAAGGAGCTATCATGAATCACTTCATAATTTCTTCTTCTTTTAACACTTCGTCACAATTTTCAGATTCACGAATCTCAAGCAAAACTTCATAAAGATAATCTAGTGCACTCAACTCTCTAGCAATTGGTTCAACATGATTGGCTCTTTTAAAAAGATTAGTAAGTGGATGAGAACCATATCAATAAATTTTTAGCAAGCGAAGATGCAAGCATATAGAAGGCACATGGCAACACAAGCAAACAAAAGATCGAACGATAAAAAGGCAAACAAAAAATTGGGCGAATAAAAAGGTAAATTTTTGTGACGTGGGGGAGAGGAAAACGAGAGGCAAATGGCAAAAAAAAGGTAAATTGCGAGGAGATGAGATTTAAGATTAGGAACCTGGTATATGTTGAAGATCCTCCCCGGCAACGGCGCGAGGGATGATGCAGCACAGCGGAGGTAGGTATTTCCCTCAGATATGAAACCAAGGTTATCGAACCAGTAGGAGAACCAAGCAACACAACGTAAACAGTCCCTGCACACAGATAAAAAATCCTCACAACCGACGTGTTAAAGGGGTTGTCAATCCCTTCCGAGGTACGGCGCCTCAAGATAGGCAAACGGACGTGAGATCAATTTGGTAGTAGATTGAAAGATAGATCGCAAATAAAATAAATAGAAATAAAATGCAGCAAGGTCTTTTTGTATTTTTGGTTTAATAGATCTGAAAATAAATGCAAGAGAAAAGTAGATCGCAAAGGCAAATATATGAGAAAGAAGACCCGGGGCCGTAGGTTTCATTAGTGGCTTCTCTCGAGAAAAATAGCAAATGGTGGGTGAACAAATGACTGTTGGGCAATTGACAGAACTTTGAATAATCATGACGATATCCAGGCAATGATCATTATATAGGCATCATATCCAAGATTAGTAGGCCGACTCCTGGATGCATCTATTACTATTACTCCACACATCAACCGCTATCCAGCATGCATCTAGTATATTAAGTTCATGGAAAAACGGAGTAATGCAATAAGAACAATAACATGATGTAGACAAGATCTATCAATGTAGAGATAGACCCCATCGTTTTATCCTTAGTAGAGACGATACATACGTGTCGGTTCCCCTTCTGTCACTGGGATCAAGCACCATAAGATCGAACCCACTACAACGCACCTCTTCCCATTGCAAGATAAATAGATCAAGTTGGCCAAACAAAACCCAAATATCAGAGAAGAAATATGAGGTATAAGCAATCATGCATATAAGAGATCAAAGAAACTCAAATAACTTTCATGGATATAAAAAGATAGATCTGATCATAAATTGAAAGTTCATCGACCCCAAAAAACACACCGCAGAAGAGTTACATCATGTGGATCTCCAAGAGACCATTGTATTGAGAATCCAGCAAGAGAGAGAAAGCCATCTAGCTACTAACTACGGACCCGAAGGTCTACAAAGAAGTACTCATGCATCATCAGAGAGGCACCACTGGAGGTGGTGAACCCCATCTGAGAAGGGTGTCTAGATTGGTTCTGGTGGTTCTGGACTCTGCGGTGGCTGGATGAGTATTTCTTCAATGCCTCTAGGGTTTCTGGAATATTGGGGTATTTATAGAGCAAAGAGGCGGTCCGTGGGGCACTCGAGGTGGGCACAACCCACCAGGGCGTGCCTGGGCCTCCTGGCGCGCCCTGGTGGGTTGTGCCCCCCTCGGGGCACCCCCCCAGGCGCAGCCAAGGCCCATTACGTTCCTTCTGGTCCATAAAAAATCATCGTGGAGTTTCATTGCATTTGGACTCCGTCTGATATTGATTTCCTGCGATGTAAAAACATGCAGAAAACAGCAACTGGCACTTGGCACTATGCCAATAGGTTAGTACCAAAAAATGATATAAAATGACTAGAAAATGATTATAAAACATCCAAGATTGATAATATAACAGCATGGAACAGTAAAAATTATAGATACGTTGGAGACGTATCAATCACCACACCGGTGAGATCGCGCTCGCCTGCCGGCAAGCCGCCAATCAGCACCTCGCGAGTTGCGAGGCTGAGGAAGAGGCGTTGTGTCGGCGCGCTGGGAAACGGCCGTGCACCAGGGCACTCGTGGCGCACAGCAAGCACTCCTGCGAGCGATGTGGCTTTTAGTAGGAATAATTTAGTTTCATAAGGCGATCTCATTAGTTTTGGGATGCAAATGAGAAATCCCGAACGTTCGGGAATTATTAGCGTCTTTAATTAAGTATGTAAAAGGAAAAGTTTGGAAACCTTGTGTATCCGTACGCATTTTTTAAGTACGTGCATATAGCACAAATTAACTATATAACGCACTACATGTCTCTCTATATATATGCTTGCAGACTATGCTACTACTATTACAATTGTACGTGCAAATGCACGTTTTAACATTACGATGCGGGTTTTGTAAAAGTAGAAAAACAGCACTAGTCAAGCTTGTGAAACGATTCAATGCAAAAGAAATGCAAAAATGCTCGTTTGAATGTTTACTTTTAGTTTCCTTCTCTGTGGTTATTTCTCTATCGTACTTTCTACGGAGTATCTCAATGGTCGGGAAGGCATGCAAATTCCCAAACCGCTTCCTACACCCTGTATCGAATTGTTTTCCTAACAAGTTGTGCCGTGCAATTGGAATTCCAACTTGAGTACTACTAGGAGTACCAGGGGCCAGTTCGTTTTGGCTTTAGATTAGTAATCCCATAACTACTACCTCCGTCCTCGTTTATTGGTCCCCATTGTAATCCGTGTCAAATTTTGACCATAAATTTAACTAATGAAATGTTTATGCATGTCACCCAAAATTATAGAACTTTTGTTGACCTGCACTAACATTTTATCAGTTAAATCTTTGGTCAAAATTTAGCACAAATTACAATGGTGACTAATAAACCAGGACAAAGGTAGTAGTTTAGAAGCCCAAACGAATGAGTGAGGCGCCTTATGTTACTCTCTAGTGTGACTAGTCTTATGGGAAAAGCTGGGGAAGAGACGGCTTCTTTTTTAAGCCGCAAAAAGAACTGACCCTAGGAGTAGTAGCTAGGGATACTAGGAGTAGTAGCTAGGGATCGAGTGTGCGAGATGAACCAGACAAAGTAAATGCAGAGATTGAAATGCAACAAATATGGAGGGATGTGATGGTTGCTTGTCTGTTTATTTTACCATGCCACTTATTACTGGGAATGGTGGGGTTTTGTGATATGACGGCTTTACTGCCGCACCACGAGCGGGGTGAGACTCCCGTGCAGCATTGCCCTCTACACTAGTACTACCTCGGTCATGGTTTATTAGTCCCCCATTGAATTTGACTGAAGATTTAACTAACAAAATGTTAGTGCATGTCAACAAAAACTATATCGTTGAATTCGTATTTGAACATAGTTTTCAATGATATAATTTTTATTGACATACTATATATAATGTCAGTTAAATTTATGGTCATACTAATGTATAGTAAGGTGCCCGTGTGTTGCACGGAACAATGAAATGCATTGATCAGGGAGTTGTTTATTTTGACAAAGTATGTGGGGGCCATCTCATCTGTAATGAGTATCGATACGTTTCTTTGGATATTATTTCTTCTCTAGAGCTCACAAACATCCCGGTGAAATAGATAAAAAAGTATCTTTTGCAAACAAAACCGTTCAACTGTTCAACCTCCATCCAAACTTGTAAAGAAATAACACTTATTGTGCTTTGCAAGAAATGATCTTTAAGAATTAGTTTTTGAGTATCAATTTTGTTTTTTTTCTAGACCACCATGAATGTACTCCCTCCGTCTAGGTGAATAAGTCATCTTAAGTTGGGCACCGTGACCAATAATGAGGGGAAAACGAGAGAACTAAATGTTTATTTGCTAATTAATAGCATTGCATGCAATGAACTAACCGCTCCATGTCGTGTTTGGTAGTCTTGAGTCATTGAAAACATGCACGCCCCACATCTCTTATTGGTTGATATGTCAAGAAACAAGAAGCGAGGTGGGAGTTAATGCACCACGCCTAAGTGTTTTGGGATTATTTGGTTTTCGTACGATGACTTAGAGCGAGTACAATAAGATATACTCAACAGGCTGTAAGAAGTAATGTAATATTTCTAATACTTAGTTGGAGGAGAGAGGATAGGAGAGAGAATGTAAGCGGGCTTTCATGCAAGAGTCAGCTGAGGGAGTCCTGGACTAAGGGGTCCTCGGGCGTCCGGCCTGTTGGACATGGGCCGGACTGATGGGCTGTGAAGATACAAGACCGAAGACTCTCACCCGTGTCCGGATGGGACTCTCCTTGGCATGGAAGGCAAGCTTAACATCCGGATATGAAGATTCGTTTCTCTATAACTGACTTTGTACAACCCTAGTCCCTTCCGGTGTCTATATAAATCGGAGGGTTTAATCCATAGGGACAATCATAATCATATAGGCTAGACTTCTAGGGTTTTAGCCATTACGATCTCGTGGTAGATCAACTCTTGTAATACTCATATTCATCAAGATCAATCAAGCAGGAAGTAGGGTATTACCTCCATAGAGAGGGCCTGAACCTGGGTAAACATCGTATCCCCTGTCTCCTGTTACGATCGACCTTAGACGCATAGTTCGGGACCCCCTACCCGGGATCTGCCGGTTTTGGCACTGACATTGGTGCTTTCATTGATGCGTCGTCTTCAAGAGGTGCGATGGCTCCGCCAGTCATCTACAACAACGCTGTCCAGAGGAAATTTTTCTCCCCGGCGAAATCTTTGTGTTCGGCGGCTTCGCACTGCGGGCCAACTCGCTTGGCCATCTAGAGCAGATCGACAGCTACGCCCCTGGTCACCAGATTAGTTTCGGAAACCTGGACTATGTCGCTGACGTCTGGGGAGACTTGATCTTCCAAGGATTCGTGACTCCAACCCCCGCTCTAGCTTTAGATTCGGAACGCGTCGCCATGTCCGAAGACGGACTTCACGAGCCCGCCGGACTGTCCGCGGCAACCAAACCCAGTACGGGAGAACCGGTTGAAGTGGCATCGCTTGCAACCATCATGAAGCCAGACTCCTCTCCGGGCACTGGCTCCGAACTCTCAGAGTAAGCACCGTGTGAGTCCGGCCGGGGAGTATCCCCCCGCTGTACTCCGTGTATTTTTCTCTCACTGAACAAGCCTCGCCTTTAAGCGAGGCTCTGGACCTAATGCGATCCCTTGTCATTACAGAGGAGCAATGTCCGAACTATGCCCAGCCCGGACTAGGGGCTGAGAGCAGGGAATTTTCTCTCCCACCCACCACCCACCTTATAGCCACTGTCGAGGATTTAACCGACATGCTCGATTACGACTCCGAAGACATCGACGGTATGGACGACGACGCCGGAGAGGAGCAGGCCTAAGGCCCACCGCATACTGGACGCTGGGCGGCTACCTCCACGTACGATATATATATAGTGGATACATCCAAAGATGATGGCGAGGACGGCGGTAAGGATCCCTTTAAGGACAATAACGCTGATAAACCACCGAAGCGGCCGGCGGCATCAGCGGCGCCGTTCAAAATCACGCCATGACAAAGAAAGCAATACCGGCACCGGAGAAAATAATACTCCAGAGAATCCCGAAGACCCAAACGCCCTCATCGAACAAGCTTCCGAATAGGAAGGCAGTGAGGAAGGGAAAAGTAACCCCAACGAGCAAGTTGGGAACGACGACTCGGAGGACAGCACCTATATGCCACCCTCCGAAGATGAAATAAGTCTCGGCAACGAAGACTTCATCATGCCAGAAGAACCCCTCGAGCAAGAACGCTTTAAGCAACAGCTCATTGTAACAGCGAGGAGCCTGAAAAGGAAGCAGCAACGGCTTCAGGCCGAAAAGGATACGCTCAACGACAAATGGACTCAGGTCCTAGCAGCCGAGGAATACGGCCTCGAGCGCCCAACCAAAAGTTATCTGAAGCGCAAGTTGCTACCTCAATCCGATGACGAGGAGCTGGAGCCCGTACCATCATCACGCAATGCGGCTGACCGACCACCACGTGGCCGGGACAAAGCGGCAACTCAAGCCGAACACCAGCCCGCACTACCTCACCGTAAAGGCAGATATAAAACAGCTCGGGGACATACATATGACCTGCGGTAGAACATGGACAGTAGAGCAGGTCAGAACAGATCGCTCTATGGATCACGGGGGCGCGCCCCGACACGCGACAATGGCTACCTAGCCGGACGCAACAATCATAATCACGCCCGGGCTGATAACCGCAGACGGACTCCATCCGAACTATGTCGCGACGTGGCCCGATATAGAGGTGCCGCACACCCCCTTTGTTTCACCGATGAAGTAATGGAACACGAATTCCCAGAAGGGTTTAAACCCATGAATACTGAATCATACGATGGAACAACAGATCCCGCGGTATGGATTAATAATTTTCTTCCCCATATCCACATGGCCCGCGGTGATGATCTCTAGGCCATCAAATACCTCCCACTAAAACTAAAGGGACCAGCACGGCACTAGCTAAACAGCCTCCAGAGAACTCCATTGGCAGCTGGCAGGACCTGGAAGACGCCTTCCGCAATAACTTCCAAGGTACATACGTCCAGCCACCAGATGCCGATGACTTAAGTCACATCATCCAGCAGCCCGAAGAGTCAGCCAGGAAGCTCTGGACCAGGTTCTTAATTAAAAAGAACCAAATTGTCGATTGTCCGGACGTTGAAGCCCTCGCGGCCTTCAAACACAGCGTCCGGGACGAGTGGCTCACCCGCCATCTCGGTCAAGAAAAACCAAAATCCATGGCAGCCCTTACCACTCTGATGACCCGCTTTTGCACGGGAGAAGACAGCTGGCTCGCTCATAGAAGCAACAGCACCAGCGATCCGGGCACTTCCGAAGTCCGAGACGGCAACGGCAAGCCACGACGCAATAAACACAAGCGTTGCAATAATAATGAAGGAACGCAAGACACGGCGGTCAACGCCAGATTGGAAGTCGTTTTCGATTCACCGAACAACTTTCAAAGCGAAGGCTTGACCTTCGATATTGTCCCGTTCCGCAGTAGCTACCATGCACTTCTGGGGCGTACCGCTCTTGCTCGTTTTTATGCGGTCCCACACTACGCCCATGCAAAACTTAGGATGCCTAGTCCACGCGGCGTCATAACAATAAATGGAAATATGGAACGCTCCCTCCGTACGGAGGATCATACAGCAGCTACTACAGCCGAAGTACAAAGCGGCCTCATCAAGCCGCGTATCTCATCGGCCATTAAGCCGCTGGTTTCTATTAAACAGGACCGATCAATCTTAGAGCTGGATTAGCAGTTCGACCTCCGTTGTCCGCCTCATACACTCGCAAAATTTGTACCGTGCATACATAATTATGCACTTAAAATACCCTGGTCATCGGCGGAGGCACAATACGGACAGGCCTACAAGCACTCCAATAGCCTCTTTTTCTTTTCCAACTATTTTTTATCTTTGACCACAGGTGGCTCAAAGGCTGGTCATCTCATGGACTCTTTCGGAGTTCGGCTTCGTACACTCACCCAAAGGCTATTCTTGTTAAGGAGTCCTTTAACCGAGGCAAGGCGATGCAGACGTGCGACATGAGGTCCAAATAATTTTTTGTAGACCGCACTCTCTATTTCGAGCATGTAAAGTGCCTTCTCCCTCAGCCTTCGACCACCGGCATGTCAAATAGCCTGGGTTGTGGCGTTATTATCTGTAAGATGGCAATTGACATATCAATCAGATTCCAGTGGACCTAATTCGTATTCAGTATTCGCTTTTTCTAAAGAACTGAATTTTGCTTCTTCGGTTGTTTCACACACGCACCTCGGCACAAATTGCCAGGGGCTCGATATGGGAACAAATGAGTTGCCGACAAGTCCGAACAACTTTATAACATACTTCGGCGTCACGAGTTTGGCCTTATATGCATCAGCTCCGAATCATGTCTTTGGTCAATAGTTGGGTTGCCCGGCTCCTGTGCTTACTACCTTACGTTCCGCTCTATCGGCTAGGGTAGTAAAGGGCGAACTACTGCGATTATGTTTCCGGTTCATCTGGTCAAGCACCTCAGTAGAGAAAGCCGAAAACTGACTGCCATGATGCGGCAAGAGCTGGTCAACCACTCGATGACTTATCAGAATCTTTCGCGATTCCTTCCGTATTACATGAAGGACCGTTCTTCAGGTCACCTATGTAACGCACCGTATTGGGATAACCGCGTACATACCAGGGGCTATATCGTAGACCCACCGTCAAAATCCTATGGCTAAGTGAAAGTGTTAAAGCCCTATAGTCTGATTGCCTCGTTCGCTGCATTGGCACCTCCTTCACGGACCAAGACATTGGGTCAAGAGTGATCAAGTGCTTTTCCGAACACCCCCATATTTTATGCAAGGGGCCGAAGCCGACGACTAGAAAACTTTCAGATTTTACAAAAACGGCCGCACAGGAGGAACCAAAGCTTTCAGGCAAAAGTATAAAAAACATAGCCTTAATATATCATAATATTGTTTTTTACAATCTCGGTACATTCACTCGAAGTTCATATCATTTGAGCACTGACCCTCTATCAAGCGGGCGCCCTCTAGGACATCTTCAAAATAATGCTCCTGCGTGTGTTTGTCCTTGCCCCCGACTGGACTCTTCGCTGCAATATCGGTGGCCTTCATCTTCGCCCAATACGTCTTGACACGGGCAAAGGCCATCCGTGCACCTTCAATGCACGCTGATCGCTTCACGACATCGATACGCGGCACCACATCCACAAGTCTCTGCACCAAACCGAAATAACTATTCGGAAATGGCTCAGTCGGCCACAGCCGGACTACGACGTCCTTCATGGCAGATCCAGATATCTTGTGGAGCTCGGCCCACTGGGCCATCTGTTCGTTCAGCAACAGCAGGCGCTTTGGCGTGCCGAATTGGACCAGAAAAGCTTCTCCATTGCATACCCTTCTTGCGCTTGGTAAAACTGCGCCGCATTGGAGGCACTCTTCGGCAAGTCCAAGAATGTGTCTGGAGAACTCCACATTTGATTAAGCGGGGCATACTTCGGATCGCCGAATTTCGTCTGTAATAGAAAGGGCTTGCTGGATCTCCTCCCGAGCCGCTCTCGACTCGGATCATGCTTCTCTCGCCTCTCGTAAGGCCTTCTCGAGTTCGGCTACTTTGGCCTTGTTCTCCTCCTCGAGTGCTTGGCATTTGCCAGTGGCATCCTTTAGATCTCGCTCTATGGTAGATATTCTCTCCTCGCACTGGCGCCGAGCAGCCTATTCAGCCTTTAACTCCTCGGTTGCCTTCTTGGTAGCCAAATTACTTATCCTGGCTTGCTCCTTGGCTCGGGCAAGCTCTGCCCGAAGGGTTTCAACCGCGGCAGCACTATCTGCAGTTGTGCATGTCTTAGTTTATAATCCTCAGCTTTGTGCTCATGCTATTATACATACATATATTAGCCACCCCAAAACATACCTTGCGCCTCGTCGAGCAGCCTATTAGATACTCCCAAACGACTGGAATTTGAGAGATGGCATTCAATTAGCCCTTCTCATTGAGAGAGAAAAACCGAATGGTTTCATCACGAGCGGCAAAAATAATCACATCCTCAGACGAGTGTGTCAATTGAATTTCCCTGGCAGCACAATCAAGTTGAGCCTTGTGCTTAGAAAGCCAGTCCATCCCAAGAATTAGATCAATATCCGAGTCACCAAGAACAATTGGAGAAGACTGAAATTCATAGTCGCCCATCTTGATGGAAACATCCGGAACCATCATACTAGAACTCAAACGTTTACCCGGAGAAACGACATCCATGGGTTTACTCAGATGAGAACAAGTGAATTCATGCTTGGCAAAAAAACGGTCTTGACATGAAACAAAGAGATGCACCAGTATCAAAAAGAACTTTTGCAGGAATATCGCTAACAGGAAGATTACCCATTATCACATCAGTAGATTCCTCCGCTTGAGCTGCATTCATCATGTTCACCTTTGCAGACTTTGGATTATGCTTGACCACTGCATTGCTGGAAGATCTGACAGGAGGAGGAGGAGGAAGACGCCTTTGGTTGAAGCACTTGTTAGCATAGTGACCTTTCTGCTGACATTTGTTGCAAGTCACCTATGAGAGTGGACGGTGATAAGGAGCATTGGACTTTGGAGCTTGATTCTGAGACTTGTTCTGATAGCCAGAGTTGGAAGAACCATGGCCACCTTTGTTCTTCTGCTGATAAGTCTGACGAAACGGAGGAGGAGGAGGCAACCAGAACTTCTGTTGCTTAGCTGTCACAAGTGAGGAAGAAGAAGACTGAACTGCGTCCCTGACTCTTTTCTTAGAAGCCTCACACTTGAGCTGAGCAGCCTCTTGCTTCAGTGCCATATTATAGAATTGATCAAACTGGGTAGGCTCAACAAGAACGAGAGCTAACTGCAGATCCTCTTTAAGGCCACCTCTGAAGTGATAGATCATGCTCTTTTCATTAGGAACGTCTTGTTTAGCGAAGCGAGCAAGTTTCTGAAACTGGATGTTGTATTGATACACAGACATGTTGCCTTGCTTGAGATTGCGGAACTCCTCACGCTTGCTCTCAACAACACTTTGTGGCATGTGGTGCGCTTTGAAGTCCCGACAAAAGTCAGTCCAAGTGATCACATGACCTCCTCTGGAATCTTTGTATTGTTGATCACAATCAGCAGCTTGGTCCTTGAGCTGGAAAGAAGCGAACTTGACATAGTCCTCAGGCCTGACATTGCTACATTCAAAATGCTTGTTGATGTCCACGAGCCAATCATCGGCATCCGTGGCCTCGGCACGGTAGCTGAAAGACTTGGGCTGATTTGCGAGAAACTGGTTGAGTGTAGCGAAGTGAAACTGATTGTTGCCTTGACCTTGATTGCCTTGATTGCCTTGCCCTTGAGTACGTTCTTGCAAGAGCTGCAGAATCATCTGAGCATTGGCGTTGGTGGCTCCCATGATAGCCTGCCATGCCTCCGGAGGTGGAGGTGGTGGCGGAGGGTTCGCTTGACTCCCTTCATTGCGATCCGGATTCTGACGCGTTGGCGGAGCCATCCTGAAGAGGGTGACATCCGTTAGCATCTTGATAGACAAATAGATAAGTAGAATCAACGGATAGAAATTGCAACATATAGTCTTCACAATAAACATTCGAACGAAGATGAACGAATGAATTCCGTAGTAAATCATCACACTTCCATAAGTTGAGAAGCCACTTAGAAAAGATATGGAATCAACATATGACTTCGAAGCAACTCGAATACCACAATTCAAAACAAAACAAAACAAAGTATTGGCTTGCAGAATAAGCCGGAACAAACATATGATAGAGGTTTCGTCCGAAGTTTTCGTGGTGGGGCCCACACGGGCTCAATCGTACAACACCATCATGTACAAGGCTGTGCACATGACATACGAAGCGTCCCCGAGTCGGCATAGCCATGGACTCTTTAAGACACTACGAGACCACTGTAAAATCAGCCGTATACAGGCGGACCACTAGACGTCGAACCCCAATCTCATATCATGCGTCTGTCGGAAAGATGTCCTAAGGCTACTTGAATTCCCACTTATAAACTCCCGAAACTTTCTGGTTATGCAATCTGGTATTGGGGATACAGCGGACACAAAATATATCACCCAAACTAGCAATCCCTAGATCCAGCTGTATCCATCCGTCAACACATAACCAAGAAACCTTCGGAAATCGTTTACCTCAACCTTCGAAAAACATCCGTTATACAAGTTATGGCAATACTCCCGAACTCCCGCCCCAGTACTGGGCGGCGTCGAGGTGATCTCACCAACAACTGCATAAAAGAGATTTCGATGTCGGCGAAACTCAGGTATTCCAGAACTGCAACGATAAAATTGTGACGACAACACCTCGGAGCTCAACTCCCCGGGACACTGCCACAACCCCTAAATGTCAGGAGGCACCAAGAACAATGTTCTCGTCACAAAACCGTCGGAACGATTCCAAGATACCCGCGTGATCCTAAATTTTTTTTAGTGAAATTGAGGAGAGAATAGTCAAAACTCTACGTCAGGAGACCTCACCAGAGCGACGAAGGGACTGGGGAGTAAAAAGAATCCTACTCTCCGATATATATAATCCTAAGACTCAAAACATTTTTGTTCTAGACTCAACAACGCCAGTGATTCAATCAAGCAGGGGGCTCCTAAGTCGGGGATGGCTCTGATTACCAACTTGTAACGCCCACGATGCGGCTATATCTCCCACGTGTCAAGGCACGACTTAGAGGCATAACCGCATAGTGGTTTTGTCGCAAGAAGGGTCATGTTCACACAATCCCATGTAATGAACAAGAATGGGATAAAGAGTTAGCTTACAATCGCCACTTCACACAATACATGAATATAATTCATACATCATCCAAAATACAAACATATAGACCGACTACGGTCAAGAACCAGATGAAAATAAGACAACCCCAAATGCTAGATCCCCGATCGTCCCAACTGGGCTCCACTACTGATCATCAGGAAACGACACATAATAACGACCATGTTCCTCGTCGAACTCCCACTTGAGATCGACGCCATCATCTGCACTGGCATCGTCGGCACCTGCAACTGTTTTGGTAGAATCTGTGAGTCACGAGGACTCAGCAATCCCACACCCGCGAGATCAAGACTATTTAAGCTTATAGGAAAGGATGGTGTAATGAGGTGGAGCTGCAGCGGCAATAAGCATATATGGTGGCTAACTTGCGCAAAAGAGAGCGAGAAGAGAAGCAACGGAACGGTCGTCATCTAGCAATGATCAAGAAGAGATCCTGAACTCCTACTTACGTCATAGATAACACAGACCGTGTTCACTTCCCGGACTCCGCCGAGAAGAGACCATCACGGCTACACACGCAGTTGATGTATTTTACTTGGGTCAAGTGACAAGCTTTTACTTGGGTCAAGTGAGAAGAGACCAACCGGACATTAACAAATTCCCATCTGCCTCATAACCACGGGCACGGCTTTCGAAAGATAATACCCTGCAGGGGTGTCCCAACTTAGCCCATCATAAGCTCTCACGGTCAACGAAGGATAAACCTTCTCCCGGAAAGACCCGATCAGTCTCGAAATCCCGGTTTACAAGACATTTCGACAATGGTAAAACAAGACCAGCAAAGCCGCCCAAATGTGCCGACAAATCCCGATAGGAGCTGCACATATATCGTTCTCAGGGCACACCGGATAAGTCAAGCTACGAGTAAAACCAGACCTCGAGTTTCCCCGAGGTGGCCCCGCAGGCTGCTCGGTTCGGACCAACACTCGAAGGAGCACTGGCCCAGGGGGTTAAAATAAAGATGACCCTCGGGCTCGCGAAAACCCGGGGGAAAAGGCTTAGGCGGCAAATAGTAAAACCAAAGTTGGGCCTTGCTGGAGAAGTTTTATTCAAGGCGAACTGTCAAGGGGGTCCCATAAATCACCCGACCGTGTAAGGAACGCAAACTCAAGAAATATAATCCCGGTAATCAGTAACTAGGGCGGCAAGAGTGGAACAAAACACCAGGCATAAGGCCGAGCCTTCCACCCTTTACCAAATATATATAGATGCATTAATTAAATAAGAGATATTGTGATATCCCAACATATCCATGTTCCGACATGGAACAAACTTCAACTTCACCTGCAACTAGCAACGCTATAAGAGGGGCTGAGCAAAAGCGGTACTTAGCCAATCAACGGTTTGCTAGGAAAGGATGGTTAGAGGCTGACATGGCAATATGGGAGGCATGATATAGCATGTGATAGGTAGCGGAGCATGGCAATAGAGCGAAACAACTAGCAAAGCAAAGATAGAAGTGATTTCGAGGGGTGGTCATCTTGCCTGCAAGGTTCTCAGAGTTGTCGAAAGCTTGATCATCGTAAGCATACTCAACGGGTTCCTCGTTCACGAACTCGTCTCCCGGCTCTACCCAAGACAAGAACACAAACAAACAGAACCACAATCAACAACGAGAAATGCACAAGCAACATGATGCAAAACATGTATGATATGCAAGATATGATATGCGATGCATATGCGTGCTCCGGAAGGAAAATGATGAACATGGCAGTAACTTGGCAAACCAAGCATGCCACTGGAAAGATGAGATGATTTCGGTCGAAATCGATATAAAGATCACCGGAAACGGGTGCACGGTTTGCAAATGGCAAGCAAAACAAGAATGGCACGAATCTGCGATTAACAGCATGATAACACTTAAAATGCAACAAGTAGCAATGCTACAGCACTCCAACATAGCAACAAAGCATAAGGCAGTAATCTACAGGAGATGCTTGACAAAAGATGAACACTGAGCTACGGCTAGATCACAACATAACAAGCTCAAAACAGGTTCACAGACTTAGTGAAAAACTGGACATGGCAGAAAACAGCATGAGGTAGCAAAGTTCAGAGCACGAAATCAACATGCTACAGGAACTTAACATAGAAAAACAAGGCATGCCAGTGTTCTACTAAATGCATATGACAAAAGTCCCTCACTGACCATAAGCCAAAAAGGATCAGAAGATATGATGGCAAGCATAGCAAGTTTCGTTATCAGGTTTCACACTTAGCAGAAAACAGAGCATGGCAGAAATAATAATATGTAGTCCTCTTTAGGAGCTTGATGCACTCATTACAGAGCAATGCATGACAAAGCAAGTATACCTACAACAAGATGGCATGTTTATGAAGCTAACCATGGCAAGAACAATTGCAGAGCATGTATGGATCAACTACAATAAGCTTGGCAAAATTGCATATCATGTTAAGAATCTGCCAGAAATATTTTATAGCAAAAGTAGAGCAAGATTGAGTCGTGCTACGGCACTCCATAAATGCAAACAAGGGCAGGGATGGATCAAGTACAACTATATCTACCAAAAATCCTTACTAAACATCTCCAAAATATGCATGGATCTCTCTGTAGCATCAAGCTTACATGGCAACAAAATAACAGCAGACAAGGACTTAGAGAAATCACCAAGTCCCTGAAATCAGAAATATTACGGGGCCTACTTTGCATGCTTGTGCTAGTCACCACAGAGATCACAAAAATACATGGACTACACCACTGGAAAGATGGCATGGCATACTTCAAAACACATGTAGAGCTCATGCCAATAAGATGCACAGATTTAATGATACAAAATTGACAAATCTCCAAGTTCTGATAAGAACCAGAGAATAACAGCAACTAGCCCTCTTCCAACAGAGATTTGGGCATCAAGATGACCTCTAATGAACATGGTGCAATTGAACAAAATGTAGAGTATCACGAGGCAAACAATTTGACATATTACACGCGCGAATCAGAGCTACATGCAAGAAATTACGCACTGAGGAACATAGGCATATGCTGTGAAAAATCAGTGACTTCGAGAAAAAAAAGGGGGGCTCGGGTCAACCTTGGTCAACAGATCTGGATCGGGCCCTTCGAGCTCGTGCTCGTCCGGAGCGACGCCGGAGGAAGGAGACGGCAGGCCGGCAGAAGGCGGATGGCGCGGCGACCACCGGCGACGGAGCGACACGGCGGCGCGGGGCGGCGCGGCCGCGGCGGCGGGGCACAGCGGGACGGCGGCGGCCAGGGCGCGCGGCGGCGGCCGGAGGCGAGGGACTCTGAGAGCTGCAGGGCGTCAGCCTCCCTCTCTAAAGGGATGACCCGGCAGCAGTTTAAGGGCGACAACAATCTCATCGAGAGCCGGGCATAGCAGTTTAGCTCCCTGGTTATCGAAACCCTAATCAATACCACATCAAACTGGACGTAGGCTTTTACCTTCACCGTAAGGGGCCGAACCAGTATAAACCCTCGTGTTCCTTGTCCCGCATTAACCCCTTCAAGCTTCCTAGCTGCGATGGCTCCACGACTAAGTCCTAGCTCAAAGACATCTGCCGTGACAATTCCACGACAGTTGGCGCCCACCATCGGGCCAGCGCACGGTGGATTTGAATTCTTGAAGGGCGGCTTCGAAGGGCTCAAGGGATACGCTGTGGGCCGGATGACCAAGAGTCGTCGCGGCAAGCTCTACATCGACGATGCAAACTGGGGCCCCGACGCCGGCTCAATTGAGTACGGGTACCGGGTCCCCTTCGGTGGAATTCATGTTTTCATTGGCAAGATTGGTGAGCCGGGCCCTGAGCCGGATCTCTGCGCCGATCTCATCGAAACGGCTCAGCGCGCACAACCCGCCTGGGCCCGGCCTGCCTTAAGGCGCGCTTTTGTGGGATGTATCCATGGAGGGCCCTCTGATCCATCTGGGTCTGGTGATGAGGCGGCCGCCGGCTCTGACGGCGAGTCGGCCACCGATGAGTCAAACTCGTTGTATCAACTTCAAGATGGCAGGCTCATGGGTTGTTCCGATGGTGACAGTATTACGGACCCGTTTGAGCCGCCAAGTCAGGTTGGAGTCTTTATGGCTGGCGCGCAGCCTGTTCAGAACCCCGCTGCTGGAGCGGGAAACCCGGTGCCCTCTACGGCTCAGGTGCTGATCGATCTCACGGACAAGATGACGGCCCTGTTAACCGCCACGGTTGACCCGGCGGATCAAGCTCAGCATGATGCGGAGCTCGCACAGTTAAAATTTTATCTAGTGAAAGCTAAGGAGGAGCTTGCAGCGGAAGGGATCAGGATGGCTGCAGAGAGGGCAGCTCTCGATGCCCAAACTCAGCTGATCCAGGCGCAGTCCTTCCAACTCACGATGGATCAGAACGCGTCCAATGAGGTCATGAGAAGGAGGCATCAAAAGGCCGAATCTCGACTCCCTCCGGTTTACGATCCACGCAACCTCTTCAACACGCCAGGAGCAGGGTCTAGTAACCCGCCAGGGCTCATAGTGCCCGGGTCTGGAACCCCTATTCAGCCACGAGTGATGGGGCCTCCCCAGGTGCCCCCTACCCCGCCTCAGTATGTGCCAACACCCCCGGGTCATTATAATAACCCGCTGGAGAACATGGTCGCTGCGGCAGCACGGCTGGCGGCTCTCCCAGCTGACGGCGACTCTCCGACGGCTATTGAAACCCGCCGGGTCAGGGAACTCCTTCAGACGGCACTGGCGCAGCAAGAGGCGTACTCCTACAGCCGGGATAGGATCCACTCGACCCCTCGTCCGGGCCAGAGCCCGAGTTACAGCCGGCACATGGTCTCAGCAACCGGCTCAAGTAACGTCCGACGCCATGACCCGCCCCCTGGCCACGGCCCGGTTTATAACAAAGCCTTTCACGCAGCAGACCAGGACAGAGCGCGGCAAGAGGCGGAGCAGGTGCCTCAATACACGGCTCACCAGACCCCACCGGCTTAACCGACGACTTTCGTCGACGTGGGTATCCCCACCAGGACTGGGGGTGTCCCTTGTTTAGTACCAGCTATCTGCAATGAGCGTCTACCCAAGGACTTCAAGGGCCCTAGGAAGGTGCCTAATTACACAGCAGACTTACAGCCTGCGGCCTGGATCGAGAGTTATGAGATGGCTATGGAGCTGCTGGAGGTTAGTGAGGCGGCCATGGCTAAGTATTTCACCATGATGTTAGATGGGACTGCCCGCACTTGGTTGAAAGGGCTACCACCGAATTCCATTGGGTCTTGGGCTGAGCTGAAAGCCCGGTTCATCCAAAACTTCAAAGATACCTGTAGGCAGTCTATGTCAATTGTGGATTTGACTAACTGTAAGCAGCAGGAGGGTGAGTCTACGACACATTGGGTTCGCCGGGTTAAGGAGATCATACACTCGTCAGACAAGATGGATGCCGGCTCAGCGGTTTTAATGCTGGAGCAGAATTGTCGTTTTGTGCCCCTGAAGATGAAACTCGGGCGGCTTAAGCGCGACTGCAGTGATATGGGTACACTAATGGCGGCTCTTGTCAAGTACGCCGATTCTGATGGTACCAAGGATCCCCCTTCAGATGATGAAAGGACAGGGAAGGGAAAGAAGAACGGCAATGGCAAGGGTCCTCAGTTTAACCCGGGGAACCAAGGAGGAGGCAAGCGCAAGGCCGATGGCAGCCTAGAGTTTGTAGCCAACGCCAGCTCACAAGGTAATAACCAGCGACGCAAGGGGAGGCCCCCTCCCCGAGGCGGCGGGTCAGGTCCGACGCTGGAGCAGCTGTTGAATGAACCTTGTCCAAGGCATGGCTCTAGAGAGAAGCCAGCGACTCATCTGTGGAAGGATTGTGCAATCATGAAGGCCTTTAAGAATTACAATGGCCCGGGCGGCGGCTCAAATTCCGGTCCTCAGAACGGTCAAGGGGGCTTTAATCAGCAGTCTGGCCAGGGTCATCAACAGCAGCAGGGGGGTTATCAGACCAATCCAAAGCAGCTTAGCGGTGGACAGTATCATGTGTTTACCACCAGTCTGTGTAAGCGAGATTAGAAGCTTCATAAGAGGGCAGTGAATGTTGTTGAGCCGGCGGTCCCACGCTACTTGCGGTGGTCTGAGCAGCCTATAGTGTGGAGCAGGGAGGATCACCATCCACGGGTGGATAATCCGGGTCACTTGGCCCTCGTGGTGGCTCCTCAAGTGGGAGGATATAAGTTCACAAAGGTGCTCATGGATGGAGGCAGCAGCATCAACATCCTCTATTATGAGACTTTCCGCCGTATGGGGTTGGTTGATAAAAACCTCAGCTAGTCAAACACTATCTTCCATGGTGTGGTACCTGGTAAGTCAGCTTATCCAGTCGGCAAGATCGAATTGGAAGTAGCCTTTGGAGATGAGAACAACTACAGGGTGGAGAAATTGACCTTTGAGGTGGTTAAGATAAGAAGCCCGTACCATGCTATATTTGGGCAGCCGGCTTACGCCAAGTTCATGGCTCGGCCGTGTTATGTGTACTTACAGCTCAAGATGCCGGGTCATAACGGGACCATTACGGTTCACGGCAGCCGGAAAGTGGCCCTGGAGTGTGAGGAAGGTGATGCAGCTTATGCAGAATCTGTTTGTGCAACAGAGGAGTTGAAGTTTTACAAGGACAATGTTGACCCAACTGATATGACCTCTCTAAAAAAGCCGACTACGGAGCAGGAGCCGGCGATGAAATTTAAGTCAGCTGATGAGACTAAGCTTGTTGATTTCGTTCCAGGAGACTCATCTCAGCAATTTAGCATCAGTGCCAATCTGGATCCGAAATAGGAAGGCGCGCTCATCGAGTTCATCCGTGAGAATAGGGACATCTTCGCATGGAAACCTTCTGACATGCCAGGTGTACCTAGAGAACTCGCTGAGCACACTCTCAATGTTGATCTAAAATTTAAGCCGGTCAGGCAGTTCCTTCGGCGGTTTAATGAAGAGAGGCGGAAAGCTATTGGTGAAGAAGTGGCCCGGCTCTTGGCGGCCGGGTTTATTGTTGAAGTCTTCCACCCAGAATGGTTAGCTAACCCGGTGCTTGTACTCAAGAAGAACGGCACTTGGCGGATGTGTGTGGACTACACGGACTTAAACAAGGCGTGTCCGGCTGATCCTTTTGCCCTTCCCCGTATTGATCAAATTATTGATGCTACGGCGGGTTGTGCGCGCTTAAGTTTCTTGGATGCTTATTCTGGATATCATCAGATTAAAATGGCAGTTAAGGACCAGGAGAAGACGGCGTTCATCACTCCCTTTGGAGCCTTCTGCTATGTGTCTATGCCCTTTGGACTCAAGTGTGCACAGGCGACTTATCAGCGTTGCGTGCAGAACTGTCTTCATAAACAGATTGGACGTAATGTTCATGCTTATGTGGACGATATTGTGGTTAAGTCCATAAAAGAGGAAACCCTGATAGATGATTTGAGAGAAACCTTTGATAATCTCCGGGTCTATAAGATGATGCTTAACCCGGCCAAGTGTGTCTTTGGTGTTCCTGCAGGCAAGCTCTTGGGTTTTTTGGTCTCTGACAGAGGCATTGAGGCTAACCCGGAGAAGATCAAGGCCATCACCTCCCTGGCTAAGCCGGCGTGTATAAATGACGTTCAGCGTTTGGCGGGTCGCATCGCTGCTTTAAGCCGGTTTATAAGCCGTTTGGGTGAGAAGGCCATGCCATTATATCAGTTGATGAAGAAAACTGATAACTTTGTCTGGAATGATGCAGCTAATACTGCCTTTGAGGATTTGAAGAAGCAGCTGGCAGAGCCTCCAGTCCTTGCTGCTCCGGTTGATAAGGAGCCCTTATTATTATACGTGGCGGCGAACACGCGAGCCGTCAGTGTGGCTATGGTGGTGGAGCGCAAGGAGGAGGGTAAGGAGCATCCGGTTCAGCGGCCGGTTTATTATGTCAGCGAAGTGCTCATTGAGTCCAAGCAGCGGTATCCGCATTGGCAGAAGCTTGTTTATGGTGTGTTCATGGCAAGCCGGAAGCTTAAGCATTATTTCCAGGGTCATCCCATAACTGTGGTCAGTTCTGCCCCTCTTGGTGATATCATTCAAAACAGAGAGGCCACAGGGAGAGTGGCTAAGTGGGCCATAGAGCTCGGACCTCATGGTCTCAAGTACGTGCCACGCACTGCTGTTAAATCTCAGGCCTTGGTGGATTTCATCAATGATTGGACAGAGTCACAAGTGCCCGAGCAGAAGCCGGATAACACATATTGGACTATCCACTTTGACGGGTCCAGGCAGTTGGAGGGCTCGGGGGCCGGAGTTGTATTGGCTTCCCCTAAAGGTGACAAGTTCCATTATGTGCTACGGTTGATGTTTCCTTGCACTCACAATGCGGCTGAGTACGAGGCCTTGCTCCACGGTCTCCGGATGGCTATGGAGATGAGCTTGAGCCGGGTAAGGTGTTTCGGTGACTCAGACTTGGTGGCTCAACAAGTATCGGGCAAGTGGGACTCTAAGGACACTCTCATGGCGGCTTATCGCCGCGAGGTTGATGCTATTGCTGGGCACTTTCAGGGTTACCAAGTGGAACACATCGATCGCAGGAAGAATGAGGCGGCCGATGCTTTAAGCCGGCTGGGCTCTCAGCGAAAATCGGTGCCGCCTAACACTTTCCTGGACGTCCTGTATAGCCCTTCTGTTAAGTTGCCTACAGAGGAAGAGTTGGTTGTCCCTGACCCGGAGGCACGACTGGTGGCGGCTCTTCATATCATACCAGACTGGACAATGCCATATCTGGCTTACATGACCCGGGGCGAGTTGCCTGAGGACGAAACTTTGGCCAGGCAAATAACCCGGCGGGCTAAGTCAATGATTGTTATCAATGGAGAGTTGCATCACCGCAGTGTTACGGGAGCGTTTCAGCGTTGTGTTTCCCCTGAGGAAGGTCAAGAAATCTTGCGTGAGATCCATGAAGGGGATTGTGGCCATCATGCCGGCTCAAAGTCTCTTGTGGCTAAGGCTTTTCGTCATGGTTTTTATTGGTTGACAGCTCATGCTGATGCGGAGGACTTGGTCAGTAAGTGTGATGGTTGCCAGCGGTTCTCACGACGGGCTCACGTGCCGGCTCAGGAGCTGAGGATGATCCCAATCACTTGGCCCTTTGCAGTCTGGGGGCTTGATATGGTTGGGCCTTTTAAGAGGTCCAAAGATAAGAAGACCCACCTCTTGGTGGCAGTTGACAAATTCACAAAGTGGGTGGAAGCTGAGCCAGTTAGCAAGTGCGATGCAGCCACGGCGGTTCAATTTATGAAAAAGGTGATTTTCCGCTTTGGTTTTCCGCACAGCATTATAACTTACAATGGCACCAATCTCTCCAAAGGCGCCATGGAGGAGTTTTGTCAACGAGAGCATATCCGACTTGATGTTTCCTCAGTGGCTCATCCTCAATCCAATGGTCAAGCTGAGAGAGCTAATCAGGAGATTCTGAAGGGTATCAAGCCCCGGCTTTTGGTCCCTTTGCAACGGACGCCGGGTTGTTGGGTGGAGGAGTTGCCCTCCGTGTTATGGAGCATCAACACTACTCCTAACAGGTCTACAGGCTTCACGCCTTTCTTTATGGTTTATGGGGCAGAAGCAGTCCTTCCCAGTGACATCCGTCATGACTCACCTCGAGTGGCGGCTTATGTTGAGACGGATAATGAACAGGCGCGCCAAGATGCTCTTGACTTGTTGGACGAACAGCGTGATGTGGCAGCAGCCCGTTCAGCGATTTACCAACAAGACCTGCGCCGTTATCATAGCCGCCGGGTTAAATCCCGGGTCTTCCAGGAAGGCGATCTCGTGCTCCGGCTCATCCAGGATCAAACAGATGCACACAAGTTATCCCCGCCTTGGGAAGGGCCCTTTGTGGTCAGCAAGAACTTGCACAACGGGTCATATTACCTCATTGACATTCGGGAGCATAAAGATTCACGTAAGTCGGAGGAAGAGACCCGTCGGCCGTGGAACATAGCTCAGCTTCGGCCTTACTACACTTGAGCCACCGGCTCTCGTGGTGTACATATTTCTCTCAGCCATGTATATATTATGATAAGCAATAAAGCAGGACCTCTGTCCTTTTTTCTCCTCCAAATATGCACGTGTTGATTTCATTGCAAGATTACATGATGACTTAAAGGAGGATCCGGCTTATGATCGTATTCGAATCTAGCCGTGAGCAATAAGGTCACTTGGGGGCTTCCTGTTCAAACATGGGTCGTATTCGAACCAAAGAGAACATAGCTGTCGATACCCATTTGATTGGCAAAGTGCCGAGCTCATTGGGAGGTTACCTTTGGTCATATTTGAATCATAGTTTAACCCCTCTGAGAACCGACGTGGATCGTATTCGAATCAGCGTCGTTAAACAATTCTTAAAATCACTTGGGGGCTTCCTGTTCAAACATGGGTCGTATTCGAACCAAAGAGAACATAGCTGTCGGTACCCTCTTGATTGGCATCGCCACACCCACTGGGGGCTATATGATCGTATCCGAATTTTAGCTTAACCCCTTTGGGCCGGGTCTCTGGTCGTATTCGAACCGGAAGCCCCTAAGTTCTTCTGCTTTATCACAAGTTTTCTCTGCTTATGTCAAGGTGTGTACAGCCGGGTCTCACTTTGCCGGCTTAACTTTGGTTTACAGTATTGCTGAACGCAATGAGTGTTATAAGACAGGTAAACCGGAGTTGCGGTACCAACTTTCTCATCCGGGTTATCTAAACCGGAAGTATGATTGCAGGCCGTTAAGTATGTTCTTACGGCTGTATTCAGGATATCATTGAAGACAAGTCCTTTTTGATTCATATTCCGGGTTATATAAAACTTATGATTCTCAGGGCGGTAAGCCGCCTCGAGACTTGTGATTTGCCCTTCTATGCAGGATAATTAAAGGCACCTCTTTTGAGGTTAAGAAAAGCAAATGATTGATTATGACCCGGAGAAATATCAAAGAGACAACTTCAAAAGACTTTAGCATTCAATACGTGCACGATGGCACGGCAGAGATAAACTGTTGCACCTACTCTATTACAAAACTCATCAAGTCTAAAAGGGTGGAGCATTGTTTGGTAAACCGCCAGCCGAGTTATGATGCTTGCTGAGTTGAAGTCTCCGGCTCGTTCCTATCCTCTCCTCCGGCTGATCCCAAGACCTGGAAAGTTGATGACTTCCAGTCGATGCCGCTGAGAGCTTCGAATTGGGCTTCCTCGTCAATTAACCCGGCCGGGTCAATCTCCGGGGCGAAAGTGTGCTGACGAGCCGGCGGGATCAAGTTGAGGGCTTCATAGCGAGGGGTTGGAATCCTCTGATTCTCCGCGTTGTAACCCGGCTGGTACTTGGTTAGATCTGTGTCGTTCCCGATAAGGGTGGCCACCGGGCGTACAGCCTTCACGCAAGCTGCGAAGTCCTTCTGATCGAAAGCTGAGCCGTCTTCCTTCAGGCTTGGATAGCCAAGGGCGATGTCCGCCGGGTCTAACTCCGGCAGGAATGCCTTGGCCCGGCTCAGCGCGGCGATCGCTCCGGCTCTCGCAGAGGCCCGTCGCAGCTCTTGGATCCGCTGAGGCAGAACGGCGAGCCGGCGCAGGACTTCTGCCAGGTGAGTCGGCACCTCGTTGGATAGGGCCACCACAGCTAAGGCACGCTGTGACCCGGTGTAGAGCTGCTCCACCAGGGTATACACGGCCTTCAGCTTGGTGACCACGCTCTGGTTGAGGTTGGCACTTCTGGGACCTGTTTAACAGAATCAGACAAGCCGGCGACAAGGATGAGTTATGAGATATAAACATTTTAAACTTGATGAAAGCCGGTGAGGCGACTTACCGAAGATGGCGGCCACCATCTGGGAAACCTGGCGCTTTAGGCCGGAGAGCTCAGCGGTCTTCTCGGAGAGAGTCTTCTCCGCCTGTTCAGCCCGGGTTACCAATGCGGCCTTCTCTTCGGCCCAGGCTTTCCGCTCAGCATCAAATTCTGTCTTCAGCTTCTCTTGAGCGGCGATGCTGGATACAAACTTGGCGTTTGCCTTCCGGGTCTCCATTTCTTGCATCTTTAGCCGGCTCGTGAGATCAGCAAGGTCAGTCTCCAGCTTCTTGCCAGCAGCCTGTATAAATTTCCGGGTTATGGCATGAACAATTACTCTACAAATTTAAAGTCCCAAGCGTTTTCCAAGCAAAGACACTTGGCACTTGGGGGCTAATGCATATTGAACGTTTTCTATCTACATATTGCCGGTTCAAATGGAGTAAGCCGGAACCTAAGTCTACAACATACTCAGTCATAAGTCGTCGACTTGGGGGCTAGCATGGTACAGGTAACTAAGCAGTAAATAAGAGGACAAAAGGATGTTACCTCAGACTTCTGCTGGATCTGGGTCACCATGGCAACCTCGGCGTCCCGGCTCTTGTGCACTTGGCTGATGTAGCCAGAGACGAGCTCTCCAATGCTCAGGTTGGTGTAGTCGGAGAGGTCCAGGTTCACCCGGCGGGGCTGCAGCAACTCCCCCTTAGCGGAGCACTTGGCCAGCACGGTAGGTCTCCCCGGCTCAACGAACTCCGTCCGGGTGATTACCACGTCCGGGTCATTTGTTGGTTGGGCCGAGCCGGAGGCCTCCGGGTCAGCAGAAGCTTCTACAGGCGCCGTGTCCATTGGAGTGGTGGCTTCGGGGGCGGAGGCAGCTGGCGGGTCTTGGACCGTCACCTCCGGCTCAGGCAAATCCGGCACTCCGGCCGACTTGGTTTTCTTCACCCTCTTGGTGAGCTTTGCCTGGGCACTGAAAGAACAACAAAGGTTAGTACAAAAAATATGAGTAAAGATCAGAACAACATGAGATGATTATCGTTACCCGGGCGCGGTCTTGAAAGCCGGAAGACTCGACTGCATAGAGTCGCCCGAAGAGGGGGAGGTCTCCTGATAATTGGAGTCAGAAGAGTTGAGTGGCTGACGGATAACACCCGCCAACGGGTGAAAAGGGTACAAGTGGGAAATAACCTCAGTTCGGCGCTTCCTTGATGTGTCAGGTAACCCGGCGGAGAGGTCGGTGTCCTTGTTGGTCCGGGTGTGACGCCGGCTCTCATGAACCTGTTGCTTCAAAATAAATTGAGGATCTTGATAAGCTAAGGGATGTGAAAAGCTTACTTTCCGGGTTACCCTTCGGACTTTCAGCCTTGGCAAGGGCTCCGAGTCGGAGGAAAGTGACATTACCTCTTCAACCACCGGGTTACTTGCGCCGGTGTCATCCTGTCAATGAGCAAGTATTGATAAGGCGGACAGCAACAAACAACAAATACAGCAAGGACTTAAAGGCTCAGGGGTTACCTCTGACTCGGAGCTGTCGCTTAATTGCATCAGCTCTGAAGCAGTAGGCCTGCTTCCTTTCCTGCGAGGGGCGGCTTTCTTGGCGGCTTTCTTCACCTTTCTGGCCTTCTTGGCCGCCTCATGGTCATATTTGACCCGCCAGAACTTGTCGTCAGCCTGAAAAATACAATGGTGATTTCTTTAAACGATTCAGATGAGAGTTATATACAGAAGAAGATAGGATGTTCAGATTGGCGGCTTACCGCTGGGGCTGGGTTGGTCTTGCAGAAGGGGGCTAACCCGGTCCTTCCACAGTCTGCCAGGCTCTCGTTCAAGAGAGCCTTGGTCATCTCCTCTGCAACGTCTTCAGGAAGATCGTTGCGGCTGTGTCTCTGAGGGTCGTCTTTGCGGCCCGTATACTCACACATTAAGCCGGGGCGGCGGCTCAATGGGATCACCCGCCATGAGATCCAGACCCGGACCAGATCGATTCCATTCAGACCATTGCCCAGGAGAGCCTTGATCTTGTTGATGGTTGGGAGCAGAGGCTGGCGCTCCGCCGGAGTCAGTTTGTCTGACAGTGGGTGTGTTGACTCCAGACGTGATGGGCGAAAGCCGGGCAGCGGACTTTCATCAGCCGGTGATGTATCTTGGCAATAGAACCAAGTCATGTTCCAGTCCTTTGGGTGGCTCGGCGGCTCTGCGTAAGGGAAAAGGCAGTCCCTACGCCGCTGGATGGAGATGCCACCTAACTCCAGACTTGGCCCATTGGCGCACTCATTCTGACGGTTTAAGTAAAAAAGCTCTCTGAAGAGCAGCAGACTAGGCTCTTCTCCAAGATAAACCTCGCAGAAGACTTGGAAATTGCAGATGTTGGACACTGAGTTGGGTCCTATGTCTTGAGGCCGTAAATCGAAGAAATTTAGAACATCTCTAAAAAACTTTGAGCCGGGCGGTGCGAAGCCCTGGCTCATGTGATCCGCAAAAATCACTACCTCTCCATCCTTTGGCTGTGGCCTCTCTTCTGACGGGTCAGGGGCACGGTAGGACATGATGTCTTTCTTGGGCAGATATCCTGACTTAACAAAATCCGCTAGGGTCTCGTTAGTGACATTGGACCTCATCCAGTTACAAGTAATGGGAGCTTTGGGAGGCATGGTGAAAGTCGGCAGTCTATGACAAAAAGGAAAAACGTCCGGGTTAATGATAAGCCGGAGGAGATCTACAGTTCAAAGATAAGGTGGCGGCTTATGAAGGGGACTAATGGTATATACCTAAGTACAGCGGGTTATTTAAGCCGCAGGGGCATTCAGAATAAATTGATTATCTACGGCCTTATCATAGCTAAGCCGGAGGATTCTACGAAGCATGGTTCTCTTTAAGCCGGAAGGTTCTACGGCGCGTGGTTTCTGTAAGCCGGAACTGTAAACTGCCAAGATTTAATGATTGCAGTTTTTTACTAAGTGTGGTAAAACAAGTTTCGCATATTGCAGTAAACTTTTTTGGATCGAAATGGTCGGGCAAAAGAAAAATTTCTAGACCTAGAAACAGAAGCGAAGGAGTTCTTGGGCCCGAACAAAGTTCCTATGCAGTAAAAAGAGAGCTGCTTGCGTGTAAAATGGGTGCCAAACAGTCGCCGCACTAGTTCTATGCAGATCTAAGATCAAACAGGGGCAGTAACTATGAGAACTACCGGAACTTGCGGGCAATGGCGACGAACACGAAGGACAAGCAGGACTTACAAGAGCTGGAGAGTCACGGAGGTCGCCGCGTTTCTCTGGTTAGATCAGGGTGATGCAGCGGCCTGAGCTGGTGACGACGAGGAGACCCGCGGCGGCGACGGCGGCGGAGCTCGAGCAGCACGGGACAGTGAGAGGAAGAAGACAACAGAGGAAGGAGCGTGAGAAGAGCCCGTCGGGCCGGCCTATTTATAAGGCGAGCTCGTAAAACGGGCGCGAGAATCAAGGAGACCGTGGCGTGGTTATCTCCCCACGCAGCGCCTCGATTTTCGGGATGACAGCAAAGGAAAAGATCTGTTGCGGATCTGGCGGAGTAAAAAACGGACTTAATGGAAGATGACGTCATGGCGGATTATCCGGAGTCCAGAGGATGACGTCACGCCGGGTTATGGCCTTCACACGAATGGTAAGCCGGCGATTTTTTCTATCGAAAGAGTTAAAGATTGACATGAGCCGGCTCAAATCAATCTGGGGCCTAATGTTGAGGATATAGACCTTAGAGTCACCCGCCAGGAGGGGCCGGGTTACTCATATGGTCATTGCCAGAAGCCCGGCGCCAAGCTTAAAGACGGTGGGCCAAAGATGGGCTTAAGACCCGGATATGGCTTAAGGCCCGTAGTTACAATCATTATTATAGTAGAACTTGTAGTGTAAGGCAAGAATAGTTGAGAGTCCGAGCCGGACACTCTTATGAGCCGGCCGGGACTCTGAGAGCTGCAGGGCGTCAGCCTCCCTATATAAAGGGACGACCCGACAGCAGTTTAAGGGCGACAACAATCTCATCGAGAGCCGGGCATAGCAGTTTAGCTCCCTGGTTATCGAAACCCTAATCAATACCACATCAAATTGGACATAGGCTTTTACCTTCACCGTAAGGGGCCGAACCAGTATAAACCCTCGTGTTCCTTGTCCCGCATTAACCCCTTCAAGCTTCCTAGCTGCGATGGCTCCACGACTAAGTCCTAGCTCAAGGAGATCTGCCGTGACAATTCCACGACAGTTGGCGCCCACCGTGGGGCCAGCGCACGGTGGATTTGAGTTCTTGAAGGGCGGCTTTGAAGGGCTCAAGGGATACGCTGTGGGCCGGATGACCAAGAGTCGTCGCGGCAAGCTCTACATCGATGATGCAAACTGGGGCCCCGACGCCGGCTCAATTGAGTACGGGTACCGGGTCCCCTTCGGCGGAATTCATGTTTTCATTTGCAAGATTGGTGAGCCGGGCCCTGAGCCGGATCTCTGCGCCGATCTCATCGAAACGGCTCAGCGCGCACAACCCGCCTGGGCCCGGCCTGCCTTAAGGCGCGCTTTTGTGGGATGTATCCATGGAGGGCCCTCTGATCCATCTGGGTCCGGTGATGAGGCGGCCGCCGGCTCTGACGGCGAGTCGGCCACCGATGAGTCAAACTCGTTGTATCAACTTCAAGATGGCAGGCTCATGGGTTGTTCCGACGGTGATAGTATTCCGGACCCGTTTGAGCCGCCAAGTCAGGTTGGAGTCTTTATGGCTGGCGCGCAGCCTGTTCAGAACCCCGCTGCTGGAGCGGGAAACCCGGTGCCCTCTCCGGCTCAGGTGCTGATGGATCTCACGGACAAGATGACGGCCCTGTTAACCGCCACGGTTATATAAAACTTATGATTCTCAGGGCGGTAAGCCGCTTCGAGACTTGTGATTTGCCCTTCTATGCAGGATAATTAAAGGCACCTCTTTTGAGGTTAAGAAAAGCAAATGATTGATTATGACCCGGAGAAATATCAAAGAGACAACTTCAAAAGACTTTAGCATTCAATACGTGCACGATGGCACGGCAGAGATAAACTGTTTCACCTACTCTATTACAAAACTCATCAAGTCTAAAAGGGTGGAGCATTGTTTGGCAAACCGCCAGCCGAGTTATGATGCTTGCTGAGTTGAAGTCTCCGGCTCGTTCCTATCCTCTCCTCCGGCTGATCCCAAGACCTGGAAAGTTGATGACTTCCAGGCCGGCGGAAGGCGGATGGCGCGGCGACCACCGGCGACGGGGCGGCGCGGCCGCGGCGGCGGGGCACGGCGGGACGGCGGCAGCCGGGGCGCGCGGCGGCGGCCAGAGGCGAGGGCGGCGGCGGCGCGGCGAGGAGCTGCGGCGGCGCACGGGCGACGGCGGCGGGCGGAGGCGCGGGCGTCGGGCGGCGGAGCTGCGGGCCGGGAGGGCCGCGGTCGGGTCGGCGGGCCTCGGCGGTGCGCGGTGACGTGGCGGTGCGGGAGAGGTCGGCTGCAGCGGCGGACGTGTCCGGCCGACGGCGGACGCGTCTGCCGGCGCGGAGGGAAAATTTCTACGGTTGGACTGCGCGAAAATCTCGGGGGTCTCACATATTTAAAGGTAGAGGGAGCTAGGAGACTCCAAATGAGGTGCGGTTTTCACCCACACGATCGTGATCGAACGACCTAGAGCATGGAAGAGAGTTTGGTGGGTTTTGGGCTGGTTTTTGAGGGGGGTTTTGCTGGACACTCAAATGGACATGACGGATGCCCGGTTAACCGTTGGAGTACCAATCGACCTCCAAATGGAACGAAACTTGACCGGTGGTCTCCGGGTGGTATAATAAGGCCACTTGACAAGCCTCGGTCCATTCCGAGAAAGTTTGACACCCGCAGACAAAAGAAAATGAAAGGGGTGCACCGGAGGAGATAGGAGCGCCGGATTGCAAAACGGACAACGGGGAAAATGCTCGGATGCATGAGACGAACACGTATGCAAATGCAATGCACATGATGACATGATATGAACTGCATGACATGAAAAAATACAAAACAAAAGACAAAACCCGACCACGGAGGAAATAACATAGCACATAGCCGAAAATGGCAAGAGTCGGAGTTACAAATATGGAAAGTTACATGCGGGGTGTTACAGCGGCCCTTTTCTTACCATGGGGAGAAAGGATGTCAGCTTCTCCTCCTCTTTTGTCTTCGGAAGAGGAAGCCCTAATCTCCCCGGACACAGTGTTTGGTGTACCTTCATAATAGAAGCCACCTTTGGCCTTCCTGCTCTCCTCATTGTCCTCTTTCGCCGGCACTTGGTATGGTGCCGAGACCAGCATCCTTGTTAGCACAGGACTAGCTGAGTCTTCGGGAAGAGGGGCCGAACACCTAATTCGCTCCGCCTTCTTTATCCAGCCCTGGAAGAAGATGGTTTTCTCAGTAACTTATTACGGGATATTTAACTAAGCTTTGTTCGAGAGTCAGGTCCTTACTGAGGTATCCGGATGGTTGCAGTCAAGGCCGATGTCCTCGGTGGTGTCCGGCCACTGTTTTCGTGTCCCGAAAATTAACTTCCACATTCCTCTGTGCGTTGTGCCGAAGAAGTGCAGAAGGGTTCATAGTCCATCCGGATTAAACTCCCACATGCGGATGGGCCGTCACTGGCACGGGAGGACCTGGCGGACTAGCATTACTTGAATCACGTCGATGAGATCGGTGTCCTTCTCAAGGAGACTTTGGATGCGGCTCTGTAGAGTCTACACCTCGTCGATTGATCCCCAGTCCAACCCCTTATTGATCCATGATGCGAGCTGAATTGGAGGGCCAGATCGGAATGCAGGTGTAGCTGCCCACTTGGTACCACGGGGTTCAGTCATGTAAAACCACTCCCGCTGCCATAAGTTGGAAGATTATGTGAAGGATCCTTTTAGCCAAAGAGCGTTGGTGAGCTTGCTCACCATGGCACCACCACACTCTGCTTGCTTCCCCTTGATCACCTTCGGCTTCACATTAAAGGTCTTGAGCCACAAGCCTAAGTGTGGGGGAATACGGAGAAAGGCCTCGCACATGACGATGAACACCGAGATGAGAAGAAAAGTGTCCGGGGCTAGATCGTGAAAATCTAGCCCATAATAGAACATGAGCCCGCGGACAAAGGGATGGAGAGCAAACCCTAGCCCTCGGAGGAAGTGGGAGATGAATACGACCCTCTCGCCGGATTTGGGGGTAGGGATAACCTGCCCTTTAGCAGGGAGCCTGTGGAGGATTTCCGCGGTCAGGTATCTTGCCGCTCGGAGCTTCGCGATATCCTCCTCTGTGACAGAAGAGGCCACCCACCGGCCTTGAAGGCTAGATCCGGACATGACTGAGAGGCTCGTAGCAATTAAAACCTGAGCGCTGGAACTCGAGGTTGGAAAGGTTAGGGAAGAGGTAGGCATAGAGGAGAAAGACGGGTCTGTACCCCTTTATAAAGGCGGTGAATATCAAACGCCTCCTCATGGGCCTTAAAACTTGCCTATTCCCAAGGAATCATGCCGACAGGATGGTTGGATTACCCACGCCCGTATTGATGAGAATCCCGTAATAAGGGGACACGATCTCTGCTTTGACAAGACGTGCCAATGAAACGGCATCTCAAAACGTGGAGCGGTAGGCCGAAAAACAGTTCAAAATAATGACCGGGTGGTGATGTGGCATCACGCTACAAAAAGTTGTCAGTAGATTGGACTTGTGAAATATTATACTCACTGTGGTTGTGTGTGGTACCTGTTTTTGCAGAGCCGGACACGTTCTTTGTGTTCGAAGGCTGTTTTGGAGTATTCGGAGGAAGAACCCGCCTTGCAATGCCGAAGACAATCTGCGTGCCGGAAACCTCGTCATTGAAGCCTAGTTCAGGGGCTACTGAGGGAGTCCTTGACTAAGGGGTCCTCGGGCGTCCGGCCTGTTGGACATGGGCCGGACTGATGGGTTGTGAAGATACAAGACAGAAGACTCTCACCCGTGTCCAGATGGGACTCTCCTTGGTGTGGAAGGCAAGCTTGGTGTCCGGATATGAATATTCCTTTCTCTGTAACCGACTTTGTACAACCCTAGTCCCTTCCGGTGTCTATATAAACCGGAGGGTTTAGTCCATAGGGACAATCATAATCGTATAGGCTAGACTTCTAGGGTTTTAGCCATTACGATCTCGTGGTAGATCAAATCTTGTAATACTCATATTCATCAAGATCAATCAAGCAGGAGGTAGGATATTACCTCCATAGAGAGGGCCCAAACCTGGGTAAACATCGTGTCCCCTGTCTCCTGTTACCATCGACCTTAGACACACAGTTCGGGACCCCCTACCCGAGATCCGCCGGTTTTGGCACCGACACCAGCTGTAGCACGTGCTCCTAGGCACTATGTGAGAGTGGAAAGTGGGCCATGTATTAATAAAGTAGCACATACTTATAGCTAATTGTTATACATGTTGGCTATAGATGACATGGCACTTTCTTATAGTCAACAGTTTGCTATACTATTAAGTATTAACCATGCTCTTATACACCTAGACGGAGGGATTAAATCAGGATGACTTGGAAGGGGCAGAGGAGATGTAAGAAATGATTCATCATAAGTCTTTCACCATTACTGTAGTAAAAATTCTCAATTAATCTCATAAATGGCAAGCAAGAACTCTAATGGAGCAAAAGCATACATGGAAGATTCTAGACTAAACCATACATGGATACACTTTTATTCATGCATGGAAGGTTCTATACTATATAAATCAGAAGTCTCCACATGCTTAGACAGCGGATTACATTGAGCGAAGACTAATGATGAACATTTGACTTGGTAATGCATATGACCAGGTGAACCTCCTTGGAGTCCCCGTGCACCATCTTGGGTGAAAATCATACCAGGCGCCTTCCATGTCCACATTGCCAGGAACAGAGCAGCTCGGCACAGTCTCAGTCAGCGTGATGGAGGCGGCGTGGGCGCCCTCATACCTCGAAGGGGCAGTAACAGTGAGCACGCACCTGTACACCGGCCTCGTGTCAGCGTCAGCGGCGTTACCCCTGACGCACACTATAGAGACGGGGCAGTGGCCTGCGCGGGCCTTGCCGGTGCCCACGTACAAGAGGAAGACATTGTCATCCTCCTCCGCGACTAGCAGGTGGCGGTGATCCTCCAGCGACTCCGGCATGGCGACCGGGTAGCACGTCTCGTACTTTATGTTCACCGCCGCTGGCCAGTAGTGAGTGACGGATGATGCCGCGAGGTGATGCACGAGGCTTGCCGGCGAGCCCTCAAACGGCGGCGTGCACTCATAACAGTAGCAGGGCGCGTGCGCGCATCTAGAACTATGCTCTGCCAGCGAGTGCTGGTCAACGTACCTCTCGCAGCCGAAACACTTGTAGATGCAGGGCACCTTGCAGGCATCGACTAGGCCATCCATGAAACGGGAGTGGTTGTAGGGGATGTTGCGCCTGCCGAATAGAGCGCAGGAGGGAGTGGCTGTAGGGGATGTTGCGCCCGCCGAATAGAGCCCAGGAGGGAGTGGCTGTAGGGGACGTTGCGCCCACCCAATGGAGCGCTAGAGTAGCAAACGAAGCAGTAGATGGTGTCCTTACTAGTACTCCCTAGTCTCTACTCTTATAAAAAATCGAGTTGGTGATGATGGTGTGCCTACCATCTTGTAATATAGACCACCGATCTATATCTGACGGATAGAAAGCAAACTATGACAATTTTACAAAAGATACCCGCACCTCTCTCCACATTTACAGATAAGGTCTTGCCTCGTTCATCCTTACCTCCCAAAACCTCATTGCTGAGCAATTAAAAAAGGAAGTCACTGTAACAATCTGGCATGGTGGCCACTGCCGGCACCTTCCATCCCCATGCCTCCACCTAGTCCGAACACCAGTCACCACCACGCCCCACTCCTCCTCACCTTATCTCTCATCTTTCTCGAGATATCATTTTTTCGATGAAATTCTCGAGATACCATTTTTCCAATGAAATTCTCGAGATACCATTAGTTTTTACACATGGTATTACTCCTTCATGGCTCAATCACAACAGGTGTTTTGTAAAAAAATGCATCTTGATAGTCCGTGCAATGCATGGGCATCTTGCTAGTTTGCATATAATTCCAAACACCACGTAGACACGGTCTTTGACCATTTTACAACTATGTTAGTATCATTATTAGTGGTCAACCGGTGCAAGTTATAGCCCAGGGTGTTTTAACCTTTTTTTTAGTAATGATATTTGGCGATTGTTCGCCACGAGCTCAATCCTGGCGAATCCCACGTAACCGTCATATTTCCATCCGACGGTGGCCTATTTTTAAGCCATAGTGTTTGACAAAACCGCCGCCCTTACGCACGTACTCCCTTCGCTTCTTTTTAGTCCGCATATAAGATTTGGTCAAAGTCAAACTTTGGAAAGTTTGACTAACTTTATAGAAGAACATATTAACATCTCCAATACTAAAGTTATATGTTATGAAAATTAATTTCATCATGCATCTAATATTGTTGATTTCATAGTGTGGATGTTGATATCTTTTCCCACAAAGCTAGTCAAATTCTACAAATTTTGAATTTGACCGAATCTTATATGCAAACTAAAAAGAAACGGAGGGAGTACTGTAACTGCTTCGCGGGCGTTTGCAACTGCCATGTCTCCCAGTGAACGTTTGCTGGGGATTGGAGTTAGCACCGATGGCGGTTCGAAGTTGTTCCACGTTCGGGCATTGAAGTTTGTAACTATTTTAGATTAGAATATACTACTCCTCCGGTGCTAGTAGTAGAGCAGAATCCTACTCCACTATATGCAAACTAGAGCATAGTAGTAGGTACTGTAGGGAATACTAGTATTGTGATCACTCAAGCAAGTTGTCTGGCATCGATAGGACCCTACGCTGCTGGGATGTGTCTCGTAAGTCAAGTGGCGTGCTATTGTCATCATCACCTGTCCACTTCCCACATCACATATTCGCTTCTCCACCTTCATCCGCACATAATCGTCCAATCTTGCATCCCCGCTAAGGCGCCTCCCGCTCTTCCGAAACCGAAGCACTAACAATGGCAAAACCGAGCAGCATCCGCCGAAAGAGTGGCTCGAATTTGCTTCCCACAGAGGTAATCAGGCTCATTGTTTCGCGTGTGGACAATCTCAGTACCATGCCGCTCGCCGCGTGCTCGTCGGGGCTGTACCGTTTACTCAAAGCCCTCAGGCTGGAGCTTTTTAAGTCAGCTCCTTGCTTGCTGATGCCGCCTGATCTTCAGAAACGGCGTGTCATGCAGCATAATGATCGTAGGGTGGCGAGCAACAACCCCCTTGACTGTGATCCGATCCCCGTCACCCTCAACTACATTAACGGTATGTACTGGGTCGGCATGTACACGTCTTGGACGGTGCTCGTCGACGGTCGTGGCAGCTGGATGCTCGTGGAGGTCTACACCCGGCGATTGATCCCCCTTCCTTCGATTAACACTGCACTGCTTTGGCACCGCGGCCTAGAATACTCGGAATCTTACAGTAGCCAACATGATACCAAGTTTGATTTGCTCAAGGTTGTAATCTGCTAAGTGCCCACAAGATCTGCGAATTATAAAGACTTCAGGCTAATTGCGCTCTAAAACTGTGGTCTCGCCTATCTGACAGGTCACTATGATAACTGGATAAATCTGCATGTCCATCGCAGGATCACACATCCTCCATGGTTCTCTGATGCCACTGAACACAAGGGCTTCATTTACGCTGTGGAATACTTCTATGGCTGGACGTATTGCTGGCCTACTCCAGTCATCACTACAAACGGTTGTTACAGGAGTATGTTACTTTCCTATGATATCATGATGGCTTGCTTATATTACTTTTAACATTTACTAAAAAAAAATTCATGCTCATAACATGTTGTTCTTAAGATTGACTACAATACAAGCCCTTTTTTATTTGACTCCAACTTGATATGATGTTGTAGGCCGCCTGGTGTCCGTACCCTTCCTAATCCTAGAACCTTTCAAAGAAATGCGGCATGGCAATTGCAGGTGGTTCCTGGCTCAATCAGACGACGGCGAACGATTGATGATCGTTCGCACGTACCGGACATGTTGTTTCGGAATACAATCACAGTCACTGCTAGGTCTTTGAGCGGGATCCCAGCTTCTGTGGGCCTTCAGGATTTTTTGACTAGAGGCTGGTAAGTAGCCTTGGTACACTCTCTCTGTTTCTCGGACTGAATTATCCGGTTAACCAGGAGATAACTGACGGCAAGGATCATGATGGCAGTGCGGTTTCGTTCATCAGGCAAAACTGTGTGTACACAGCATACCATGCGTCTCTCCGTGCACCATACCGTGATATGTGCCGCCACGCTCTGCAGCCCAAAGTAGGAGAGATGGTCGCAAGTATCAGACTTCGACCTGCTGGTTTCATGAGGATGACATGTACCTAGGGTAGGGTCATAGGCCTGTCCTAGACGCCCTACCCAAGGACACTGCCCTAAAGACAAGTTCATTAAAGAATCAGCAGAAGATACTGACTGAAGTCACATTGGAGTGCAATCCACTCGACCAGCTGTCTCACTCTGATACCCCAATTCCACTCGACCAGTAAAGAGTCATTCAGCCACACAAAGAAACACTCGGAAACAGAAGGTCTAAGGCCATCCAGGATGGCAACGGTCGGGCATTCACTCCGTAGTCTTAAAGGTCATTTATAGCTCTTTATAACTAGCGTTACCAGTAAAGCACTGTCTTAATGTACATTGAACCCTATGTAACATGGGATGGCTGGGGTCCTGGCGCACTCTATATAAGCCACCCCCTCCTCTGGCACAAGGGTTCGCACCCCTGTAACTCTCACACATAATCCAGTCGACCAAGCCTTCGGGCACCGAGACGTAGGGCTATTACTTCCTCCGAGAAGGGCCTGAACTCGTACATCTTGCGTGCACAATCTCACCGTAGCTAGGATCTTGCCTCCTCCTACATACCCCCTATTCTTACTGTCAGGCATACTCCCACGACAGTTGGCGCCCACCTTGGGGCAGGTGTCTTAGCGAGTTCCGGTGAGGTTGCAGTTTTTCCGCTCTCCGTCAACATGGTGTCTGGCGGTGGTTTGGCTTTGGGCCACGAGATCCGTCTCGGCGCGCTCGTTTTCATCGCCGACGACTCCGCCTGGATCCAAGAGGCCCGCCTCGACGTCGAGGCCCTTCCCGTCCGTGGGGCGGGGCACTTCCGTGCGAGTGCCTGCGGCATCCTCTTGCGGCAGCCGTCGACCCAGTATCGTTCGGCTCCCGCGTCGTCCACTCTTCCAGCTATACGCCGTCGCAAGAGATCTGGTCGATCACGGCTTCAGTGTTGGGTGAAGCATGCGGTGGCTCGCCAGTCGGCCACCCCTCAAGTCGCGGCAATTGAGCCCGATGAATCTCTCTATGGACTATTCGACCTATTGACTGGTTCCGCTGAGACCCTGTCCGGGTGTGGAAGCAGCAACCCTGCGGCGGTGGTCCTGATGGTCGACACCAGCCGCAGCCCGCATGGTTTCCGTCGCAGTGGCGGCGGCGATGGTGGCGGCAGCCCGTCGAATGGTCATGACGAGTATCATCCCGAAGCCCTTACTTCGGAGCAGAGGGAGGAACTGCATCGTCGCAACATGGAGGCGCTCCACACCCCCATCATCGGACTGACCTCTAAGGCTTGGGCCTTGGAGGCTGCGCGCTTGGCCACCCTGGCTGAGCGCGCGCGTCTGGAGAATCTCCAACATTCACTCGACGAACGCGCTCGTCGGCAGATCCCCGAATCCAGTTGATGTCACCGCCAGTTGTTCCCGCTTGAACCTCAGGTATACCGCACGCTAGTCTAGAATCTCGAGCTGCAACCCGTATAGCAGAGTCGATTCAACCATCCCGTTCGGAGGCTGGCAGAGGTTTGATGCAGATCAGAGCATTGCTCCGAGCGGCAGGGGAACAAAACTCAGCAGTTTCCCAGTCGCGTAACATGATCCATAGTAGGTCTGTGGGGGCGGACATAGTCCAGTCGGCTCACAGCCCAAGATCGCCTCTGCGGCGTGAGGGACGTGGGCACCGCCAGGAGCAATACCTGGATCAGAACCACAAACAGTATGATCATCGATTCGGCCGTGATGACCGCCGTCGAGTGTCTACGCCCCCTCCAAGGGGCGAATCGTACGCACCCCGTCGGTATGATGACAGGCACCCATATGGTGATGAGCGGAGAGCTCCAGTCAAACCAAGAGAGCCCGGGTTTGATGCAAGATCAGTTCTCGTTCAAGGTCTGGTCGACAGAGGCCAGACACACATAGAGGGTCAAGACAAAGATCGTCCGACTGGAAGCAGAGTTCATGTTTCTGGGCCTGAGAGTTTTAGTAGAGCCATCAGGGCCGCCGAGATCCCTACCAACTTCAAGTTGGCGACGGGTGTGAGTAAGTTCACCGGTGAGTCGAAGCCCGACACTTGGCTGCAAGATTACCAAGTGGCAGTGCAGATTGGTGGCGGCAATGATGATGTAGCCATGAAGCACCTCCCCCTGATGCTTGAGGGTTCATCTAGGGCTTGGCTAAATCAGCTGACTCCCGGCAGTATTTTCAGTTGGGAAGAGTTGGCCCGAGTGTTCGTTAAAACATTCGAGGGCACCTGCAAGCGACCAGCCGGCCTGACTGAATTGCAGCATTGTGTCTAGAAACCGAATGAAACCCTTAAGGGACTACATTCAGAGATGGACTACCCTTCATCACACTGTGGAAAATGTGTCGCTGCACCAAGCAGTTTGCGCCTTGAAAGAGGGCGTACGGTACAGAGAGCTTAACCTGAAGTTCGGTCGAACAGGAGACATGACCTTGGCCCGAATGATGGAAATAGCCACTCGGTACGCTAACGGAGAAGAGGAAGACCGACTCCGCAGTGGCAAGAATAAACCAGTCGCCCAGGACACCGGAGGAGGAAATTCCAGTCGAAAGCAGAAGCGCAAGGCTGAAACTGCAGGTCCTGCTGAAGCTGCAGTTGTGAACCAAGGGAAGTTCAAGGGGAAGCCCGTAGGGCTGTGGGTCCCCAAAAAAGTGAAATATCAAGCGGGAAATGATGTTCTTGATCTTGCGTGCCACATACAAACTAAGAAAGATGAAGAGGGTAACTGGATTTATCCCAAGCATACCACTCGACAGTGCTGACTCCTGATTCAGAGCTTCCGAGAGGGTCATCCCAGCGAAAAAGAGAAGGAATCTGATAAGGAGGAGGACAAAGAGGAAGATGATGGTTACCCCAATGTCAATGCCACTTTAGTGATTTTTGCTGACGTCGAGAGCAAGTGTCGACTGAAAGTTATCAATCGGGAAGTGAACATGGTTGCTCCGGCAACTACGACATACTTAAAGTGGTCGAAGACTCCCATTACATTCGACCAGTCCGATCAGCCAGTGTACATTGCTACCCTCGGGCGGCAAGCGTTGGTGGTCGACCCAGTCGTTGGGGGCACCCAACTAACCAAGGTTCTGATGGATGGTGGCAGTGGTTTGAACATTCTATACGCTGAGACCCTCCGAGGGATGGGCATTCCGATGTCCAAGCTCAGCGAGAGCAACATGAGATTCCACGGGGTCATCCCAAGAAACAAAGCCGATTCACTCGGTCAGATCACTCTTGATGTGGTTTTTGGTGATTCCAAGAATTACCGTAAGGAAAAGTTGATGTTTGAGGTGGTGGCTTTCCATAGTGCCTATCATGCTATTCTGGGCAGGACTGCATATGCTCGTTTCATGGCTCGACCATGTTACGTGCACCTCAAGTTGAAGATGCCCGGCCCCAGGGGCGTGATCATGGTCACAGGGAATCGGCAAAGGGCAGAAGAGTGCCTCCAGAAGGGCTCGAAGATTGCCGATGAGCAAATGGCAGCAGTAGAATGGAAGAGTACAACAAGAATGCAGATCTGAGTGATCTGCGAGCTAACAAGCCTGCTTCAGAATCCGCATTTCAGTCGGCCGGTGAAACAAAACCTGTCCATATTCACCCGACTGATCCCAATGCTCCTCCGACCCACATCTCAACGACACTCGACAGCAAATAGGAAGCAGCGCTCATCTAGTTCCTCCGTGAGAACTGGGACATCTTCGCATGAAAACCATCTGACATGCCGGGTGTACCCAGGGGACTGGCTGTGCACCGTTTGCGAGTTGACCCAAAGGCAAAACCTGTCAAAGAGCATCTCCGTCGGTCCCCTGTGGAGAAAAGGAAGGCAATTGGCGAGGAGGTGGCTCAGCTTCTGGCAGCTGAGTTCATCCGTGAGATATACCACTCCGAGTGGCTCGGCAATGTTTTCATGGTCCCCAAGAAAGATGATTCACTTCGTATGTGTATCAATTTCAAGCACATCAATCAGGCCTGCCCGAAAGATCATTTCCCTCCCCCCCCCCCCGCATCGACCAGATTGTCGACTCAACTGCGGGGTGTGAGCGTTTGTCCTTTTTGGATGCGTATTTTGGGTATCATTAGATCCGACTGTATGGACCCGACGAAATAAAAACAGCCTTCATCACCCCATTCGGGTGTTTTTTCTATGTTACCATGCCTTTTGGTCTCAAGAATGTTGGCGCCACATTCACGCGCATGATTCAGGAGTGCCTGCTCACACAAATCAGTCGGAATGTGGAAGCATACATGGATGACATCATAGTCAAGTCACGTAAAGGTTCCGACCTACTGACTAACCTCGCTGAAACCTTTGCCAATTTAAGAAGATATGATATCAAACTCAACCCGTCAAAGTGCACGTTCGGAGTCCCGGGTGGAAAGTTACTCGGTTTCCTTGTTTCCGAACGAGGGATCGACGCAAACCCAGAAAAGGTTGGAGCAGTCCTCCAAATGAAATGCCCTGTGCGTGTGCACGACGTTCAGAAGCTTACTGGTTGTTTGGCCGCGTTGAGTCGATTCGTCTCTCATCTCGGTAAAAAGGCATTGCCTCCTTACCGACTGATGAAGAAGTCTGACAAGTTTGAGTGGACTCCTGAAGCCAAAGCAGCGTTTGTAGAGCTCATAGCCCTGCTTTCCACCCAGCCGGTCCTTGCTGCCCCAGTCAGCAAGGAGCCTCTACTACTGTATATTGCAGCCGCTGGACAAGTTGTTAGCACAATGCTCACGGTCGAGCGGGCAGAAGAAGGCGAAGCCTACAAAGTTCAATGCCCAGTGTACTATATTTCTGAAGTCATGAATCCGTCCAAGCAGAGATATCCGCATTATCAGAAGCTTGTTTATGGAATTTACTTGACCACGAAGAAAGTTGCACACTACTTCTCAGACCACTCAGTTTCAGTCGTCAGCGACGCTCCATTATCAGAAATTCTGAACAATAGGGACGCAACAGGTCGAGTGGCAAAATGGGCGAATGAGCTCCTTCCGTTGGATATCAAGTTTGAGGCAAAGAAAGCAATCAAGTCCCAAGCAATAGCAGATTTCCTCGCGCGAGTGGATTGAACAGCAACAACCGACTCAGATTCACTCAGAGCATTAGACTATGTTCTTTGATGGATTCAAGATGTTGAATGGCTCTGGTGCTGGAGTAGTCCCCAGAGGAGATAAAGCTCAGCTATGTCCTCCAAATTCACTTCGATTCTTCAAACAATGAAGCTGAGTATGAGGCACTTTTGTATGGGTTGCGTATGGCCATCTCACTCGGCGTCTGTGGCCTGATGGTCTACGGCGACTCAGACTTGGTGTCAATCAAATGATGAAGGAATGGGATATTGGGAGTCCAACAATGACTGGTTATTGCCACGCAGTAAGGAAACTTGAGAAGAAGTTTGAGGTGTTAGAGCTCCACCACATACCCCGAATCAAGAATCAAGCTACTGACAATGTAGAAAAGTTAGGTTCCACTCGGAAACCTATACCCAGCAATGTGTTCTTGGAGCATCTCCACACCCCGTCAGTCCAAGAAGACCATTTCACAAAGGAGCCCCCACAACCGATCTGACTGAGATTGAAGTCCCGGCCGTAGTCGACCTAATCATGGAAGTTTTGGTAATCACACCCGACTGGACGGCACCATATATTGCGTATCTGCTCAGGAAGGAGCTTCTAGAGGATGAAGATGAGGCCCGTTAGATTGTCCGTCGATCCAAAGCCTTCACAGTGATAGGTGGACAGCTTTACAGAGAAAGTGTTACTGGAGTTGCTCAGCATTGCATCTCCCCAGAAGAAGGTCGAATGATCCTAAATGAGATCCACTCGGGGACTTGTGGTCACGATGCGTCCTCTCAGACCATCGTGGCCAAAGCATACCGAGCAGGATTCTACTGGCCGCGTGCAAATGAGATGGCAAAAGATGTAGTTGACAAGTGCGAAGGCTGCGAGTTCTACTCAAACATGTCTCACAAGCATGCATCTTCCTTGAAGACTATTCCACTCATCTGGCCATTTGCATTTTGGGGGTTGGATATGGTTGACCCTTCAAGACCGGCAGAAGTGGTTTCCCTCATTTGCTTGTGGCAGTCGACAAATTCACCAAATGGATCGAAGCGAAGCCTATCAAGAATCTCGATTCAAGCACTGCCATGAGTTTCATCAGAGAGCTGATATTTAGATATGGAGTCCCTCACAGTATTATCATAGATAATGGCTCCAACTTTGATTCTGATGAGTTCAGAGCGTTTTGTGCTTCCTAAGGCACTCGAGTCGATTACACATCTGTTGCGCACCCGCAGTCGAATGGGCAGGCGGAAAGGGCGAATGGCTTGATCCTTCAAGGGCTGAAACCCCGACTGATGCGCGATCTCAAACATGTTGCTGGAGCCTGGGTGACTGAATCGCCATCCATCCTATGGGGACTGAGAACAACTCCCAACCGGTCGACTGACCGAACTCCTTTCTTCATGGTGTATGGTGCTGAAGCTGTGCTTCTGAGTGACTTGATGCACAACGCCCCCCGAGTGGAACTCTTTTCAGAAGCCGAACCAGAGCAGGCACGCCAAGATGCGGTTGATCTCCTGGAGGAAGAACGAGAGATGTCTCTGATCCGGTCGACCATCTATCAACAAGACCTGCGCCGATTCCATGCCCGTAACATCAGAGGTCGAGCATTCCAAGGACACCTTGTGGTACGAGTGCACCAGAAACGACCTCACAAGCTCGCTCTGGCCTGGGAAGGTCCCTTCATCATCGCCAAGGTGCTCCACAACGGAGCGTATCACCTCTACAACATAGCCAAGAAAGAAGACGAGCCACGCTCGTGGAATGCGGAGCTGCTCCGCCATTTTTATACCTAAACACTCGGGTTGACGAGTTGTAATAAGAATCCTTCAGTTTGCTTATCAAAGACAAGATTTTTGCAGTATCTTAACGATTGTTACCCCTTAAGCATATGTGTTCAAATCCACGAGTGGGTGGCTTAGCCGCGAACCCGATTCGCCTAAGTTTCAAAAACACTCTGAGTGAAAAGCAACCCTCTCTCACTCGGGGGCTTAGCCGCGAACCCGATTCACCTAAGTTTCAAAAATACTCCGAGTGGAGAGCAACCCTCCCACTCGGGGGCTTATCCGCGAACCCGATTTGCCTAAGTTGCAAAAATACCCTGAATGGAGAGCAACCCTCCCACTTGGGGGCTTAGCTGCGACCCCGTACTCGCCTAAGTTTCAAAAACACTTCGAGTGGAGAGCAACCCTCCCACTCGGGGGCTTAGCCGCGACCTCGTACTCGCCTAAGTTTCAAAAACACTCTGAGTGAAGAGCAACCCTCTCACTCGGGGGCTTAGCCACGAACCCTATTCGCCCAAGTTTCAAAAATACTCCAAGTGGAGGGCAACCCTCCCACTTGGGGGCTTAGCCGCGAACCCGATTCGCCTAAGTTGCAAAAATACTCCGAGTGGAGAGCAACCCTCCCACTCAGGGGCTTAGCTGCGACCTCGTACTTTCCTACGTTTCAAAAACACTCGCAGTGGAGAGCAACCCTCCCACTCGGGGGCTTAGCCGCGAACCCGTACTCGCCTAAGTTTCAAAAACACTCCGAGTGGAGAGAAACCCTCCCACTCGGGCGCTTAGCTGCGACCCCGTACTCGCCTAAGTTTCAAAAACACTCCTAGTGAAGAGCAACCCTCCCACTCGGAGGCTTAGCTGTGATCCCGTACTTGCCTAAGTCACAAAACTATGTCGAGTGGAGAGCAATCCTCCCACTCAGCGGCTTGGCTGCGTGCTCAGAGCTGCGCCACAAGTACAACATATGGTTGAACTTAGAGCTGTGCCACAAGTACAACGTATGGTTGCATCCTCAGAGCTGCGCCACAAATACAACGTACGGTTGCCCTCGGAGCAGTGCCACAAGTACAACCTATGGTTGCACTCGGAGCTGCGCCACAAATACAACGTACGGTTGCCCTCGGAGCTGCGCCACAAGTACAACGTATGGTTGCACTCGGAGCTGCGCCACAAGCACAACGTCTATTCCGAATGAAGAGACAAGTTTCACGCGGAGTCAAGAAATCTGAAAGTGGTGAAGACAAAGCGAACATATTCAAAAGAAAAACCAAGTTCAGATAAATCCATGAAGGTTTAGAACTGCGAACAAAAGTACTCGGGCGTCAGGCCGGAAACAAGTTTAACGGTTACAAAATCACTCGGCATTCCGAGGCAAATAAATTCAAGACATCAAGTTTTTCACTCAGCGGGAGGAGGGCTAGCTGGCTCGATGAACTCGTCCAGGTCGATCCCATCAGCAATACGAGTGACGGCGTCGATGAAAGTCTCCATGAAGGACTGGAATTGAAGTTTCTTGGTGTTGGCAACCTTGATAGCCGCCAGCTTTTCTTCTTCAATCCTTGCAGTGAACGTGGACCAGAGACAGAGCCACATCAGCGCCACATCAAGCGGATGACTTCTTCCACGCCTGCACTCGACCTGGGATATCATTGAGTCGAGTCATCAGAGACTTGAGGTCATTCTAGAACGTCACACCTGGCCAAAGCTCCGTGTCGATCCATGACACCGCCACTTTCAGTCGAGCAAGGTAGTCTGTAACACTGGTGAGGCGAGATTCCAGTCATAGCACATTCATCGCGGCTTCGTCCTTGATGGGGGAGTTGATAGGATCCAGATTCGTCTCAATCCGCCCAGTCTCTTCCTCGAAGTTTTGGCAGAATTCTGCACGCACAGAAAAATAATGAGTCGACCGTCCAACGATGAATCGGAAGTTGCAAAGCACTCAGATAAAGGAAAGTACCTTTGAGGATGAGGAACATCTTCTTGGCAAGGCCTCCCAGATAAGTCTCCAGTTCGTCCCTCCTCCGAGTGAGATCTGCGACTTTGTCGGTTAAGGCCACCTTGTCCTTCTTCAGCTGCACGACTTCCTTGTTTGTTTCACCAACGGCAGTCTTGAGCTTGGCGTTTTCTTCTTCTAACTTGCCGACTAAAGCCGGCTTCTTGTCGGCAAGATCAGTTTTCTCCCGCGCCGTCTTCTGAGCTGCTGCGAGGTCGATGTCCTTCTGCTCCAGAGCCTGCTTCATTTTGTCTAAAGAAATAACATTCTTCAGACGAGCTTGGAGTTGTCTGTTTTCGCTACGCACATCTATTCGAGTGGAGCCACTCGGTTCAAAAGGCGAAAAGAAAATATGACAAGGCAAACAGTCGACAAGCTATTACCTTCCATGGCAGTTGCTTCATCCTTAGCCTTATGCAAATTCTGCTTGGCCAGTTCCAGATCAAGGTTGAGCTGAATTTGTTTCTTCTCCAATTCAGCGAACTGGGCCCCGAGCTCACAATATTTCTGCAGTCAACAAATAAGACACATCAGTCGACAGAAACAAAGATCGATTACTTCCGAGCGATGAGATACAAGTTCAAGTTATTACGACAAAAAAAGAGTTCTAAGACTACCGTCGAATCAAACATTCAACAGTAGTCTCGGGGACTACACCCAGTGGGTGCACTCGGCGTGCCCCCACTGGTTCAATTTCCCACTTGACATGGTCTACCCAGTACGAGTGGAAGGAGTAAAAAAATGACAGCGTTTGTTCTCAGACCACCGCCGACTGCCCGCAGTCGACCGCGGTCTCGGGGACTACACCCAGTGGGTGCACTTGGTGTGCCCCCAATGGTCTGATTCCCACTCGACACGACCTGTCTAGACCCCCGTCGAATCAAACATTCAATGGAGGTCTCAGGGACTACACCAAGTGGGTGCACTCTGCGTGCCCCCACTGGTTGAAAAGTACACTTGACACCTAGTCGACTCAAGTGACAAAGCTACACGGCAAAAGTCAAAACACCCAGTGGGTGAGTGGATGCAAGGCGCAGGCTCATGATAGATGCACATTAAAGGTTCCAAAATGCTCATCCACGGACATCTTACGAATAATAAAGCAGTAGTTTTCAAGTATCATATCCTAACAGAGCAAAGTTCAAGCTAAAAGACCAGTCGGAAATTGACTCACCTGGACATTGGTTTGAAGAGCAGAGCTGGCATCGTAGGCAGCCTTGCTAGCCTCATGCACCACCTTCATTTGCTCCATCATAAGGCCTGCATGGCGTATGGCTTCCTTAGCAGCGCTTACTTGGTCCTCTAGGACATGATGGGTAACAAAGAGTGGAGTTGGTGGAACAGTCGAGGCGGCCAGAGGAGCTGAAGTTTGGAGTTGCACAGTCAGAGCAGGGGCCTGAGCAGTCAACGCCGAAGGACGATCAGTCGACACAGGATCGGCAAAAGAAACAGTAGCCCGAATTGGATCTCCGGATTGCTGGATGACTGGTTCTAGCGCTGGTGTCGACTGAGGCACCTTGCTGGCAGGCACCCTCCTGCTCGAAGTCCTGCTCTTCCTTCCTGTGTTCTTCTGAGACATGTCTTCAAGGTCGTCGTCGTCTGGAAGTTCAATAACATCAGTGGCGCTACAAAACACTCGTCTGTAAGAGTTCAGTCGACCAACAGAATAATTATCAAAGTGAGAGCAAGGTTGTGGAGTTATACCCACTCGAGAAGTGGCCGCATCTACAGTCTCCTTGTCGTCTTGCTCCTTTTCAATATTCATGGACGTCCCAGAAGTAGCCGCACTGAAAATTCCGAAAACTCACTCGGTCAAGCAAATAGATGAGTCGACGAAAGCATAGAAGGCAAATAGGAGAAGCAAAACACTTACGCAGAGGCAACAGGAACATCCACCTTGATCTTGGGCAGGGCCTTTCGAGGCTTCGATGGGGCGACCGTGGGCTGCTTAGCGGCTTTTTCAGACGGTTCCGGGGACGAAGTCCGAGTGCACTTTTGCACTTGTGCGCTTGGAGGAGCTGCTTTGCCGCGCCCACCTGCGGGATCTTGATATTGTTTGGATCGATGTTCTGAGCGGGGCGGCGAATCGGCCCCCTCACTGTTGTCCAAGTCATCATGTCATCTTCATTGTCATCTGGGGATTGCTAGTCGCCACTCTCGTCTGTGCTCTCCTCTCCTTCCTGGAACTGCTCTCTGTTTGGCATCGAGAACATCTTGGTGTAGGTCTGCAAGGCGCAAGTCAACAAAAGTCAGTCAGATTCAAGAGTAACTGCAAATCAAAGAGAGAAAACACTCGGCGTTGTATGCTTTACCTCTTCTGGCTCATGGTTGGTGTCGAATGGCTGAACTCTCCTAGACCCCCTGGGGTTGTCCTTCTTTCCGATGATGCTTCGCTGCCATTGAGCCACCGTCTCCTCGGCGACCTCCTCTGGGTGGACCCGAGCTGTGTCTCCAGGGCCTGAATACATCCACATCGGGTGGTCTCGGGCTCGGAGAGGCTGGATGCGTCGACTGAGGAACACCTCCAACAGATCCATGCCGGTCACCCCCTCCCGGACCAAATTGACGACCTGTTCGACTAAAAGATTCATCTCACCTCTCTCCTCGGGGTCCATGGTCAGTGAAGAAGGTTGGCGGAGTCGTTCCATATTGAAAGGGGGAGACCAGTCGACTGACCAGGAGTCGGGATATCCTTGCAGTAGAACCAGGTCGACTGCCACCCCCGAACTGACTCGGGATGGGTAATCGAAGGAAAGTGCTCCTACCTCTAGTCTGGATCCCTAAACCCCTGCACATTTGAATCACATGCGTCTTTCGTCAGTCGGATGGGCCTTCTTCACCGACTGAGATCGACAAGTGAAGATGTGCTTGAAGGGTTCGCACCCCCTGTAACTCTCACGCATAATCCAGTCGACCAAGCCTCCGGGCACCGAGACGTAGGGCTATTACTTCCTCCGAGAAGGGCCTGAACTCGTACATCTTGCGTGCAGAATCTCACCGTAGCTAGGATCTTGCCTCCTCCTACGTACCCCCTATTCTTACTGTCAGACTTACTCCCACGACATGTCCCCCGTCAGGCACCCATCTGGTTTGAGCCGTCAGCCAATGTCCATAGCTTAATAAATAGTAATGTCTAACTGAGCCAGTTAGTTAGATGCGTACACTTGTTGTAGTAGGATCTTTATTTAGTTTGATGCATACACTTGTTCTTTTTTCGTACCCCTTTTGTAATGATGGCTGATGTTTTTTTATGAGCAAACACAGTGGGGAAGACCCCCACTGTAACTCTGGTTTTCATTAATATGAGAACACAAGTTACATCACTGTACAAGATTTAGCATGATAAGAAGAAAAGTCTACAAGTAATCTAGCCAACTCTGCATCCCTTCTTTCAAACTAGGTTTGGCTTTTTTAATGATCATCTCAAAGTGCTCCTTGAAAGTACTAATGTAGTAATGCATATTTTTGGGTGGGATCAAAGATGATGTTGTTTCTATGCTTCCAAATACTCCAACATCCTGCTATAAGGCATTCCTTATAACATACAACATTATTATATCTCTTGCCCTCCATGAGCATCTCCAATAGCTCAAAGTCTGTATTCCATTGAAATCCAATGGCCATCTAGAAATTCTGGCTGAAATCACAACTAAAGAATAGGTGAGTAAGGTATTCCTTTGGTTCATCATCACATAGCACACATCTTGTAGACTCAACATGGAAAAAATTTCCTTGTAAGCAAATCTCTAGTGTTTAGTCTGTCCTGTAGAAGCAACCAAAAGAAAAACTTTTGCTTAGCTAAGGTGCATGACTTCCATATCCACTGAAATGGTTTGGGGGCATCAGCAGGGTTTCCAATATATTCTAGGTATATTCATTTGTTGGAATAGTTAGATCCACCCCAGTAAAATTTCCATGAATCCTTCTCTGCCTGGTTCCCTCTGTCGTTGATCAGGGCTCTTAGTTGAGTACTCTGTTGGACAGCAATGCTGGACATAGGAAGATGAAACATCTCAAAAAATTGTAGTCATCCAGATTGGTGGCAGCCTGCAGAGTGATGTGTTCATTTTTTGTATAGGAGAATAGTTGAGCCATCATGCTCCTCATTGGCTGTGAACACCAATTATCATGCCATAGACTAATTGTGCTACCAATTCCTGCAGACCAAATTGTCATGTTTTTGAAATCTTGGAGGATAGAACAACAGTCTCTCCACCAAAAAGATCCCACAGGTGTGGAAATTTTGGCAATTCCCCATTATGATAGTAATTGCTCCATATCAAATTCACCCATGGGATATCATTTTTGTTGAAGAATTTGTATAAGTACTTGGTAAGTAAAGCCCTGTTTTTCATTCTAAGATCTAGAACACCTATACCTCCTGCTTTTTTTGGTAGGCAAACTTTCCCCCACTTAACCAAGCAGTTTCCATGTTTGTTGATCCCCTTCCCATACCAAAGGAAGCTTCGCCCAAATTTCTCAAAATGATCCAGAATGGTGAATGGCACTGTGATACAACACATGGCAAATGTGGGCAAAGCAGATACAATGGCTTTAAGATGACTGAATCTACCTGAGTATGTCATCAGGTTTGCAATGCCAGATAATCTGTGGTCCAATCTAGATACCATTGGCATGAGATCAATGACTTTAGGTCTTGTGGTACCCATAGGCAAGCCTAGGTAAGTGAAAGGCATGGATTCCTTCTTGCATTTAAGAATGTCAGCTAATTCTTGGGATCTATCATCAGAGATGTTGATTGGAACAAGTGAAGATTTACTATAATTAACAATAAGCCCAGTGAACCTAGAAAAGCTGTCCAGTATCTCTGTGAATTTGCTAATTTGTTCCTCATCAGCCCGCAATATGATAAGTGTGTCATCAGCATACTGGATAATGGGATAACTTTCAGTGTTATTGGTGTCAGTAGGTAAACTAAACACACCATTTCTCCAAGATTCATTAACTAATATTTGCAATAATCCTCCAACCAGCACATATAACAGAGGGGAGAATAGGTCCCCTTGCCTGACACCACATTTGCAATGTATGTTTTTGTTGGGGAACGTAGTAATTTCAAAAAAATTCCGACGCACACAGAGGATCATGGTGAAGCATAGCAACGAGAGGGGAGAGTGTGTCCACGTACCCTCGTAGACCGAAAGCGGAAGCGTTAGCACAACGCGGTTGATGTAGTCGTACGTCTTCACGATCCGGCCGATCAAGTATCGAACGCACGGCACCTCCGAGTTCAGCACACGTTCAGCTTGATGACGTCCCTCGAACTCCGATACAGCCGAGCTTTGAGGAAGAGTTCCGTAAGCACGACGGCGTGGTGACGATGATGATGTTCTACCGACACAGGGCTTCGCCTAAGCACCATTACGATATTATCTAGGTGGATTATGGTGGAGGGGGCACCGCACACGGCTAAGAGATCCAAGGGATCAATTGTTGTGTCTCCAAGGGGTGCCCCCTCCCCGTATATAAAGGAGTGGAGGAGGGGGAGGGCCGGCCCTCTCTATGGTGCGCCCTAGGAGGAGTCCTACTCCCACCGGGAGTAGGATCCCCCCCCCCCTTCCAAGTAGTAGGAGTAGGAGTCAAGGAAAGGGGAGAGAGAAGAGAAGGAAGGAGGGGGCGCAGCCCCTCCCCCTAGTCCAATTCGGACTAGGCCTTGGGGGCGGGCAGCCTCTCCTCTCTCTTTCCCCTAAAGCCCAATAAGGCCCATATACTCCCCGGCGAATTCCCGTAACTCTCCGGTACTCCAAAAAATACCCGAATCACTTGGAACCTTTCTGATGTCCGAATATAGTCGTTCAATATATCGATCTTTACGTCTCGACCATTTCGAGACTCCTCGTCATGTCCCCGATCTCATCCGGGACTCCGAACTACCTTCGGTACATCAAAACACATAAACTCATAATATAACCGTCATCGAACTTTAAGCGTGCGGACCCTACGGGTTCGAGAACAATGTAGACATGACCGAGACACATCTCCGGTCAATTACCAATAGCGGAAACTAGATGCTCATATTGGCTCCCACATATTCTACGAAGATCTTTATCGGTCAAACCGCATAACAACATACGTTGTTCCCTTTGTCATCGGTATGTTACTTGCCCGAGATTCGATCGTCGGTATCTCGGTACCTAGTTCAATCTCGTTACCGGCAAGTCTATTTACTCGTTCCGTAATACATCATCCCGCAACTAACTCATTAGTTACAATGCTTGCGAGGCTTATAGTGATGTGCATTACCGAGTGGGCCAGAGATACCTCTCCGACAATCGGAGTGACAAATCCTAATCTCGAAATATGCCAACCCAACAAGTACCTTCGGAGACACCTGTAGAGCACCTTTATAATCACCCAGTTACATTGTGACATTTCGTAGCACACAAAGTGTTCCTCCGGTAAACGGGAGTTGCATAATCTCATAGTCATAGGAACGTGTATAAGTCATGAAGAAAGCAATAGCAACATACTAAACGATCGAGTGCTAAGCTAACGGAATTGCCTCTAGGGCATATTTCCTTCAGTCTCCCACTTGCACTAGAGTCAATAATCTAGTTCACATCGCCATGTGATTTAACACCAATAGTTCACATCACCATGTGATTAACACCCGTAGTTCACATCGTCATGTGACCAACACCCAAAGGGTTTACTAGAGTCAATAATCTAGTTCACATCGCTATGTGATTAACACCCAAAGAGTACTAAGGTGTGATCATGTTTTGCTTGTGAGAGAAGCTTAGTCAACGGGTCTGTCATATTTAGAGCCGTATGTATTTTGCAAATATTCTATGTCTACAATGCTCTGCACGGAGCTACTCTAGCTAAATGCTCCCACTTTCAATATGTATCCAGATCGAGACTCAAAGTCATCCAGATCGGTGTCGAAGCTTGCATCGACATAACTCTTTACAACAAACTCTTTATCACCTCCATAACCGAGAAACATATCCTTATTCCACTAAGGATAATTTTGACCGATGTCCAGTGATCTACTCCTAGATCTCTATTGTACTCCCTTGCCAAAATCAGTGTAGGGTATACAATAGATCTGGTTCACAGCATGGCATAGTTTATATAACCTATGGCTGAGGCATAGGGAATGACTTTCATTCTCTTTCTATCTTCTGCCGTGGTCGGGCTTTGAGTCTTACTCAATTTCACACCTTGTAACACAGACAAGAAATCTTTCTTTGACTGTTCCATTTTGAACTACTTCAAAATCTTGTCAAGGTATGTACTCATTGAAAAAACTTATCAAGCGTCTTGATCTATCTCTATAGATCTTGATGCTCAATATGTAAGCAGCTTCACCGAGGTATTTCTTTGACAAACTCCTTTCAAACACTCCGTTATGCTTTGCAGAATAATTCTACATTATTTCTGATCAACAATATGTCATTCACATATACTTATCAGAAATGTTGTAGTGCTCCCACTCACTTTCTTGTAAATACAGGCTTCACTGGAAGTCTGTATAAAACTATATGCTTTGATCAACATATCAAAGCGTATATTCCAACTCCGAGATACTTGCACCAGTCCATAGATGGATCGCTGGAGCTTGCATATTTTGTTAGCACCTTTAGGATTGACAAAACCTTTTGGTTGCATCATATACAACTCTTCTTTAATAAATCCATTAAGGAATGCAGTTTTGTTTATCCATTTGCCAGATTTCATAAAATGCGGCAATTGTTAACATGATTCAGACAGACTTAAGCATATATACGAGTGAGAAACTCTCATCGTAGTCAACACCTTGAACTTGTTGAAAACCTTTTGCGACAATTCTAGCTTTGTAGATAGTGACACTACTATCAGCGTCTGTCTTCCTCCTGAAAATCCATTTAATCTTAATGGCTCGCCGATTATTGGGCAAGTCAATCAAAGTCCATACTTTGTTCTCATACATGGATCCCATCTCAGATTTCATGGCCTCAAGCCATTTTGCGGAATCTGTGATCACCATCGCTTCTTCATAGTTCGTAGGTTCATCATGGTCTAGTAACATAACCTCCAGAACAGGATTACCATACCACTCTGGTGCGGATCTTACTCTGGTTGACCTACGAGGTTCAGTAACAACTTGATCTGAAGTTTCATGATCATTATCATTAAGTTCTTCACTAATTGGTGTAGGTGTCACAGGAACCGGTTTCTGTGATGAACTACTTTCCAATAAGGGAGCACGTACAATTACCTCATCAAGTTCTACTTTCCTCCCACTCACTTCTTTCGAGAGAAACTCCTTCTCTAGAAAGGATCCAAATTTAGAAACGAATATCATGCCTTCGGACCTGTGATAGAAGGTGCACCCAACTGTCGCCTTTGGGTATCCTATGAAGACACATTTCTCCGATTTGGGTTTGAGCTTATCAGGATGAAACTTTTTCTTATAAGCATCGCAATCTCAAACTTTAAGAAACGACAACTTTGGTTTCTTGCCAAACCACAGTTCATACGGTGTCGTCTCAAACGAATTTAGATGGTGCCCCTTTTTTTACGTGAATGCAGCTGTCTCTAATGCATAACCCCAAAACTATAGTGGCAAATCAGTAAGAAATATCATAGATTGCACTATATCCAATAAAGTACAGTTATGACGTTCAGACACACCATTATGCTGTGGTGTTCCAGGTGGCACGAATTTGTGAAACTATTCCACATTGTTTTAATTGAAGACCAAACTCGTAACTCAAATATTTGTCTCCGCGATCAGATCGTAGAAACCATATTTTCTTGTCACGATGATTATCCACTTCACTCTGAAATTCTTTGAACTTTTCAAATGTTTCAGACTTATGTTTCATCAAGTAGACATACCCATATCTGCTCAAATCATCTGTGAAGGTCAGAAAATAACGATACCCGCTGCGAGCCTCAACACTCATCGTATCGCATACATCAATATGTATTATTTCCAATAAGTCAGTTGCTTGCTCCATTGTTCCGGAGAACTGATTTTTAGTCATCTTGCCCATAAGGCATGGTTCGCAAGCATCAAGAGATTCCAAAATCCCATCAGCATGGAGTTTCTTCATGCGCTTTACACCAATATGACCTAAACGGCAGTGCCACAAATAAGTTGCACTATCATTATTAACTTTGCATCTTTTGGCTTCAATATTATGAATATGTATATCACTACGATCAAGATCCAACAAACCATTTTCGTTGGTGTGTATGACCATAGATGGTTTTATTCATGTAAACAGAACAACAATTGTTCTCTAACTTAAATGAATAACCGTATTGCAATAAACATGATCAAATCATATTCATGCTCAACGCAAACACCAAATAACACTTATTTAGGTTCAACACTAATCCCGAAAGTATAGGGAGTGTGCGATGATGATCATATCAATCTTGGAACCACTTCCAACACACATCGTCACTTCACCCTTAACTAGTCTCTGTTAATTCTGCAACTCCCGTTTCGAGTTACTAATCTTAGCAACTGAACTAGTATCAAATACTGAGGGGTTGCTATAAACACTAGTAAAGTACACATCAATAACATGAATATCAAATATACTTTTGTTCACTTTGCCATCCTTCTTATCCGCCAAATACTTGGGGCAGTTCCGCTTCCAGTGACCAGTCCCTTTGCAGTAGAAGCACTCAGTCTCAGGCTTAGGTCCAGACTTGGGTTTCTTCACTTGAGCAGCAAATTGCTTGCCGTTCTTCTTTGAAGTTCCCCTTCTTCCCTTTGCCCTTTTCTTGAAACTTGGTCTTGTCAACCATCAACACTTGATGGTTTTCTTGATTTATACCTTCGTCGATTTCAGCATCACGAAGAGCTTGGGAATCGTTTCCGTTATCCCTTGCATATTATAGCTCATCACGAAGTTCTAGTAACATGGTGATACTGACTAGAGAACTCTGTCAATCACTATCTTATCTGGAAGATTAACTCCCACTTGATTCAAGTGATTGTAGTACTCAGACATTCTGAGCACATGCTCACTAGCTGAGCAATTCTCCTCCATCTTGTAGGCAAAGTACTGTCAGAGGTCAAATACCTCTCGACATGGGCATGAGTATGAAATACCAATTTCAACTCTTGGAACACCTTATATGCTTCGTAGTGTTTCAAAACATTTTTGAAGTCCCGGTTCTAAGCCGTAAACTATGGTGCACTAAACTATCAAGTAGTCATTATACTGAGCTTTTGTCAAACGTTCATAATGTCTGCATCTGCTCCTGCAATAGGTCTGTCACCTAGCGGTGCATCAAGGACATAATTCTTCTGTGCAGCAATGAGGAAAATCCTCAGATCACGGACCAAGTCCGCATCATTGCTACTATCATCTTTCAACTTAGTTTTCTCTAGGAACATATCAAAAAATAAAACAGGGAACAACATCGCGAGCTATTGATCTACAACATAGACAAGCAGAATACTATCAGGTACTAAGTTCATGATAAATTTAAGTTCAATTAATCATATTACTTAAGAACTCCCACTTAGATAGACATCCCTCTAATCCTCTAAGTGATCACGTGATCCGAATCAACTGAACCATGTCCGATCATCACGTGAGATGGAGTAGTTTCAATGGTGAACATCACTATGTTGATCATATCTACTATATGATTCACGCTCGACCTTTCGGTCTCCGTGTTCCAGGCCATATCTGTTATATGCTAGGCTCGTCAAGTTTAACCTGAGTATTCCACGTGTGCAACTGTTTTGCACCCGTTGTATTTGAACGTAGAGCCTATCACACCCGATCATCACGTGGTGTCTCAGCACGAAGAACTTTCGCAACGGTGCATACTCAGGGAGAACACTTATACCTTGATATTTTAGTGAGAGATCATCTTATAATGCTACCGTCAATCAAAGCAAGATAAGATGCATAAAAGATAAACATCACATGCAATCAATATAAGTGATATGATATGGCCATCATCATCTTGTGCTTGTGATCTCCATCTTCGAAGCACCGTCATGATCACCATCGTCACCGGCGCGACACCTTGATCTCCATCATAGCATCGTTGTCGTCTCGCTAATCTTATGCTTCTACGACTATCGCTACCGCTTAGTGATAAAGTAAAGCATTACAGGGCGATTGCATTGCATACAATAAAGCGACAACCAAATGGCTCCTGCCAGTTGCCGATAACTCGGTTACAAAACATGATCATCTCATACAATAAAATTTAGCATCATGCCTTGACCATATCACATCACAACATGCCCTGCAGAAACAAGTTAGACGTCCTCTACTTTATTGTTGCAAGTTTTTACGTGGCTGCTACGGGCTGAGCCAGAACCGTTCTTACCTACGCATCAAAACCACAATGATAGTTCGTCAAGTTAGTGTTTTTTAACCTTCTCAAGGACCGGGCGTAGCCACACTCGGTTCAACTAAAGTTGGAGAAACTGACACCCGCCAGCCACCTGTGTGCAAAGCACGTCGGTAGAACCAGTCTCGCGTAAGCGTACGCGTAATGTCGGTCCAGGCCGCTTCATCCAACAATACCTCCGAACCAAAGTATGACATGCTGGTAAGCAGTATGACTTGTATCGCCCACAACTCACTTGTGTTCTACTCGTGCATATGACATCTACGCATAATTTTTTTGAAATTACTACGTTCCCCAACAGTGGCATCCAAACCAGGCTCGGATGCCACTGTTGGAGAACGTAGTAATTTCAAAAAAATTCCTACGCACACACAGGATCATGGTGATGCATAGCAACGAGAGGGGAGAGCGTGTCCACGTACCCTCGTAGACCGAAAGCGGAAGCGTTAGCACAACGCGGTTGATGTAGTCGTACGTCTTCACGATCCGACCGATCAAGTACCGAACGCACGGCACCTCCGAGTTCAGCACACGTTCAGCTCGATGACGTCCCTCGAACTCCGATCCAGACGAGCTTTGAGGAAGAGTTTCGTCAGCACGACGGCGTGGTGACGATGATGATGTTCTACCGACGCAGGGCTTCGCCTAAGCACCGCTACGATATTATCGAGGTGGATTATGGTGGAGGGGGGCACCGCACACGGCTAAGAGATCCAAGGGATCAATTGTTGTGTCTCCAAGGGGTGCCCCCTCCCCGTATATAAAGGAGTGGAGGAGGGGGAGGGCCGGCCCTCTCTATGGCGCGCCCTAGGAGGAGTCCTACTCCCACCGGGAGTAGGATTCCCCCCCCCCCTTCCAAGTAGTAGGAGTAGGAGTCAAGGAAAGGGGAGAGAGAAGAGAAGGAAGGAGGGAGCGCATCCCCTCCCCCTAGTCCAATTCGGACTAGGCCTTGGGGGGCGCAGCCTCTCCCCTCTCTTTCACCTAAAGCCCAATAGGGCCCATATACTCCCCGGCGAATTCCCGTAACTCTCCGGTACTCTGAAAAATACCCGAATAACTCGGAACCTTTTCGATGTCCGAATATAGTCGTTCAATATATCGATCTTTACGTCTCGACCATTTCGAGACTCCTCGTCATGTCCCCGATCTCATCCGGGACTCCGAACTACCTTCGGTACATCAAAACACATAAACTCATAATATAACCGTCATCGAACTTTAAGCGTGCGGACCCTACGGGTTCGAGAACAATGTAGACATGACTGAGACACATCTCCGGTCAATAACCAATAGCGAAACCTGGATGCTCATATTGGCTCCCACATATTCTACGAAGATCTTTATCGGTCAAACCGCATAACAACATACGTTGTTCCCTTTGTCATCGGTATCTTACTTACCCGAGATTCGATCGTCTGTATCTCAATACCTAGTTCAATCTCGTTACCGGGAAGTCTCTTTACTCGTTCCGTAATACATCATCCCGCAACTAACTCATTAGTTACAATGCTTGCAAGGCTTATAGTGATGTGCATTACCGAGTGGGCCCAGAGATACCTCTCCGACAATCGGAGTGACAAATCCTAATCTCGAAATACGCCAACCAACAAGTACCTTCAGAGACACCTGTAGAGCACCTTTATAATCACTCATTTACGTTGTGACGTTTGGTAGCACACAAAGTGTTCCTCCGGTAAACGGGAGTTGCATAATCTCATAGTCATAGGAACATGTATAAGTCATGAAGAAAGCAATAGCAACATACTAAACGATCGAGTGCTAAGCTAACGGAATGGGTCAAGTCAATCACATCATTCTCCTAATGATGTGATCCGGTTAGTCAAATGACAACTCATGTCCATGGCTAGGAAACTCAACCATCTTCGATTAACGAGCTAGTCAAGTAGAGGCATACTAGTGACACTCTGTTTGTCTATGTATTCACACATGTATTATGTTTCCGGTTAATACAATTCTAGCATGAATAATAAACATTTATCATGAAATAAGGAAATAAATAATAACTTTATTATTGCCTCTAGGGCATATTTCCTTCAGTTTTTCCCAGGCACACCATTAAGAATAACTGAAGTGGAAGCAGTAGACAATATCATGTTGACCCACCTAATCCATTTGTCACTAAATCCAAAATGCCTCATCATGAAAAGTATAGCATTGTAATTTACTTTGTCAAATGCTTTCACAAAGATGGTTGATGTTTGGTTTGGAAGAGAGAGCTACGTCTTTACTCTTCTGGCCTGCTTACTACTTCTGCTGCATCCCCCAGCCCTGGTTGTTGCTGCTGCTGTTTTCAATGTACAATCAGTAGTATATTTCGTCTGTTGGTTGAATAAATGTGTTGTTAGAATGACAAGCACAATGTTTTGGAAGTCGTTGCATGGTCTGATCCTTTAGCGAGTACTATTTTTTGGTACGGAACACATTTTCCACTTGTCGCTAACATGCAACCCACTGATGAAGGCCCAATAGAGGAGCCCATAATTAACTGGAAGGGAGGCTCTCACATGAATCCGGCCCAGGTACATGCTCATGGTCCCCTAAACATAAATAAGTAAATAAATAAAGCTAAATGCCCATGCTCCTGTTCTTTAAATTCATGATTTGAAAAGTCAAATTTTAACAGGAGGATATTATTTCCTATGAGAGTGTCGTTACATTCAGTCGATATTATTCTTAGGCAAAGATACTGACCAGTCTTCTTTCTCCCATCATTTTCTTCCTGCAACCAGCGGACCCATGCAAATCGTAGTCAACATCGTAAATAGTTTTGGTCCATTTTTATTTTGATAAGAATACACAACCCAGGACAACACATTGGCGACACCACTTTATCCTCCGCCTTGGTGCGCTCGCCGCGGCGCCGCCGTTCGGCCCTGTCAATATAGTGAATCGGGAGAGGACTGTAGTTCTGAGTATGATAGTACGGACCCACCAGGTCCACTCCCGAACACAAGAAAGGGCCTCTTTTACAACTTAGATGCACCCCTCATTTTTTACACTAATCCACCCTGCTGCTATCTGGGACCCACATCATTGTTAACGTATAGTCAATTAATGACAGAATTGCATAACTTTTTTTTGAGGATTTGTTCAGAGGAGCAAGCTATAAACTGGGTTGTGCGGTCTCTGTGGCCTGTCCAACAACATGACCAGCCCAGCAGTTTTTTCTTTGGGATAATAGGTAGCCCACTATTTCTTTTTGAAGAATATCCAAGCTAGGCCTATTTGTTTTCTCCGACTTACTGGGCTGCAAATCTTTCAAGACGAGGAGGGACGCATTCCGGCCTGGCCAAAGAGTATGAGCAGTATATCTTAAAAGTAATATCAAAGGGGTTGCAAATAAAAAAAATATAGCAAATCGGTAATTACTTTGTTTTTTGTTTTTTGTTCTTCACTGATATTTTATATTTCATTGGATTTTAACATGACATAGTACTAATTTATTTTTAAATTTGTTTTAGCATGGCTAATAATTTTGGATTATGAATATTTTGTTCCCCAGCAAAAAATATGCGAATTTTTAAAATTTCACACATTTTTAGTTCAATTTTTTAACCCTGACACTCACTAGAAAATGGGCAGCAATTCTAAAAATGGAAAATGGGTTGCAATAAATTCCATATGAATTAGCAAATGGGCAGTAAATTATAAAAATAATAGCAAATGGGTTGTACACGCCACAGATTTCGAGGCTGACTTGTTTACGCAAGGCTTTGTCAGTCAACACACGATTCTAGCAGCAGTGACTCTTGGATGTCCCTCCAACGGCCGATGTGCTTCTTCAATCTCTGGTCTTCCTGCTCCAGCCACCTAAAGCAGCACCGGCGGGAGTGCCTGCTCCCTCCTCTTGTGGCCAGATGTGATGTCGCGCAGGCTTCACCGGCCCACCCTACTCCCTCCGCTGGCCTGGCCATCCCTCTACCCACGCGCACCTTCTGTTATTCTCCGGTGACGGCAGCCTCACGCCGCAGCCGAACGTGGGCATCCACTGCTGTGTCTTCGCCGGCTCCGGGTCATTCCATTCCGGGCGTTGGTGCTCTAGGTGCGGCATGCTCAACATTCAAAAAACAACAGCCATCGGAATAGGGATGTACGTGGAGAGGCTGACAGTAGGGACCCCCATGGTCCATGGCCACACGCAAGCAACTGCCTCCTTATTACGCGAAAAAATGATTCCTCCCACTGACATCTGGGCGCACCAGTTCGGAGGCTGGCCTGTGGGCCTACTAAGTTAACGCCTATGCAGGGCTTTGTCAACTTAGTCAACAAACGATTCTAGCAGCAGTGACCATTGGATTTTAATCGAACGGTCCTACTGCTTCTTCAATCACTGCTCTTCTTGCACCAGCTGCCCAAACCAGCGCCGGCGAGACCGCCTGCTGCTGCCTCCAGTGGCCGGCTATGCTGGCGCGTAGGCCTCACTGCCCCACCCTACTCCCGCCGCTGGCCAGGCCATCCCTCTACTGTCTACTCACCCACAACCTGTGTTATTCTGCGGCAACGGCAGCCTCACACTGCGGCCGAAACCAGTCAACCCTCGTACTCCTCTTCGCATGGGCATCCACTGCCGCGTCTTCCCCGGCTCCGCGTCGTCCCCTTCCAGGCCTCGTCGTCGTCCACCGCCTTGGTGCTCTCGGCGCGGCGTGGTCAATGTGGTCAAGGAACGACTTCCATCGGAACAGGACTGAACGTGGAGAGGCTGATAGATGGGTCCATGGCCGTAGCAAGGAAGTGCAACCTTATTACGCATAAAATAATTATTCCTCCACCTGACAGCGAGGACCCTACCAGAAGAGACTCTGTATTCTGCGAAAAACACGTTTCCCCTGACAGCTGGGACCTACCAGCTACATTCTTACGCAAGGATGTGCGTCCATATTACGGGCAAAAAAAGTGATTCTCCCCCCTGACCGCTGGGACCCACCATCAATAACTTCGCACACAAGGAAGTGCCTCCTTATCCTCCCTGAAAGTCGGGACCCACCTGGTCGAAGCGTATGTAGCGTTGTCATTCTGGTCGTGAACATGTACATACATACTGGTCGATCGATCTCTCTGCAACGATGAACTGTGGCCGAGCAAGCAGCAGCATGTGTAGTAGTAGAGCCCCCGACGTAGAAGTTCAGGCAGTCCAGTCAAAACCGTGTACACGTACGTACAACCAGATGCCAAAAAATACGGCCACATACGTACATACGGGCGGGGTCTCGAACGCATACTCGCGCATTTGTACGACTAGGGCTCGTGTACATGGAGAGGCAACGGACGGCAGCAACGACGGCATGTTCATCAGAAGTCAACCGGCTGGGTCGGAACGGAGAAACTACGTCGTGTTCATGGGGAGGCAATGGAATGCGTCGTGTTCATCGGGAGGCAATGGAATACATCGTGTTCATCGGGAGCGAACTGGCTTGGACAGAATAGCCGAAACGAGGTCTGGTGTACCACAGAATGGAGGAAACGGGCCTTCTGTTCGACCGCGTACGGTCGAAACGGGGTCCTGTTCATCGGGAAGGGTCTGGTGTACCACAAAACGGAGGAAACGGACTTGTGTTCGACCGCGTACGGTCAAAATGGGGTCTGTCGATCGGGTGGGGTGTGGCGTACCGCAAAACGGAGGAAATGGACTTGTGTTGGAGCGCCTCGGTCGAAACGGGGTCCTGTTCATCGGGAGGGGTGTGGCATACCACAAAACGGGACTCCACGGGCTATTGTGCATCCACCATCGACTTCCTCCAGCCTCCACCTACTACTGTTCATCCACCGTCGACTTCCTCCAGCCTCCACCAGCTACTATTCATCCACGTGGTCCTGTTCATCTAGCCTCCACCGGCTAATTTTCATCCAGCCCTCCACAGGGTCATGTTCATCCAGTCTCCACCGGCTACTGTTCAACCAGCCCTCCACGGGGTCCTGTTCAACCAGCCCCTCCACGGGGTCTTGTTCAACCAACCCTCCACGTACGGGGTCCCCACCGGCTACTGTTCATCCACCCCCACCTCCTCGATCGGGGTCCTATTCATCCAGCGGCAACGGCCTCTACTACCACGGGATCATGTTCATCCAACCCCCACCGGGAACTGTTAATCAAGAGGCAGCTTCGATCGGCTTCAGTTAGCAGCAGTAGTGAAGGAATCACTCGGGTTCAGTTAACAGCAAGGGATCAATCGGGGTTCAGTAACGTAGCTAGTGCAATCGCTCGGGTTCAGTTAGAGCCCAACGCCTCGCTCGGGTTCAGTTAGAGCGCAACGCCTCACACACACGCACGTACGTGTACGAGAGAAACACGCAAACCTCTATGCATCGCTCGGCCCCGACCACCCACCGTAACCGGGAACTCCCAGAAATTTTCCTAGCCCTCGCTTCTACCATGATTTTTTCCGTCATGGACGGCCCAAAGAATGTCATGCAGGTGCGTCTCCGGCCCGCCCAGGACGAAAAGCCCATTTTCTGTCATGATTTTTTGTCATAGAAGTAGGAGCCCACCACATCTATGATGATACGGAGTTTTGTCACAATTATCGTCATAGAAGTGTCATAAGCATGACAAAGAAAATTCTTTCGGCCCAAAATGTCACGGATTGTCTTTTTTGTAGTGTTGGGGGAGGTGCCCCGGTATCGTATCTCCTCCACTATCTTTTGCCTTTATTTACCTTAGTTCGGTCCATAGTTATCTTTTGCTTTAGATGAATAAAAGTTTTGTTCGATCCTTTCTTTTCGAGAGTTTGCTTAGGGATCTATCTTTGTAATCGTGTGCGAGATATATAATAAAGTTTAGTTGGATTTTTGTTTTCTTTACTATCATGTTCAACAAAAAATAAAGGAAATAAATGAAAAAGATCATATGCTAATCTTATGGTAAGTAGTTACATCACATAAGGAAGAGTATAAGTAGAAAATTTTATTGGAGATTGACAAACATAGCGTTGGTCAATGATGCAATTCATAAAAGAATTAATAAGGGAAGAGAAGATTCACATGCAAATACACTATCTTGGACATCTTTTGTGATTGTGAGCCCCCATCAAAATATTATATGCCAAAATTGTTGACGTTGGACAAGGAAGACAACGTAATGATTTATGTTTGCTCATATTCACATAGAAGTTATATTGTCCTAGATCCTTCAACATGTGGTGCTTGCCCCCCCCCCATCTTTGGTAGCCAAACATTCCGCACTAAGTAGAGATACTACTTGTGCATCCAAAAACCCGTAAACCCAAATCTTATTTTCAAGAGTCCACCATACCTACCTAAGGATCGAGTAAGATCCTTCAAGTAAGTTGTCATCGGTGCAATAAGGAATAAAAATTGCTTCTAAAAGTGTTAGATCATTTAGTGTAAGATAAAATTGAGCGTTGTACGAACTTGTGATGGCAAAGAATAAAAGCGACAAACTGCATACTAATGGTTGCTATCATAAGGGGCAATATAACATGACGTTCTTTTGCACTAAGGGATTGAGCATACAAACAAAACGCGCATGGAAACCTCTGCTTCCCTCTACGAAGAGCCTATCTTTTACTTTTATGTATTTACTTTTATGCAAGAGTCAAAGTTTTTCTCTCTATTCCTTTTTATTTTTCTCTTTTGGCAAGCATCATTTGGTGAGGAAAGATCTAGGCACATATATCCAGTTGGATATGGGTAGCATGAGTTATTATTGTTGACATCACCCTTGAGGTGAATACGTTGGGAGGCGAAATTATAAGCCCCTATCTTTCTATGTGTCCGGTTGAAACATTTTGCACATGTGTATGCAGTGAGTGTTAGCAATCATAGAACACTATATGATGGTTCATTATGTGGACTTGCCTAAAGGCTCCGATATGTGACCCTTCCTGAAAAGATGATGAATTGTGGTTGCAAAGTTGACTGAGAACATAGTTTTTTGGTTTGCAATAGAGTTTATGCTTTATACTTCGATGTTGTGATGAATTGTTACTTATTCATGAGAAGTCTATGATAAAAAAATTATGTTAAAGTTTGTTGCTGTTATAATAATTTACATGATGCTTCTATGTCTGTATTTTGTTTTTATCGACACCTCTCTCTCTAAGCATGTGGACATGTTTTTTATTTTGGTTGTCGCTTGAGGACAAGCGAGGTCTAAGCTTGGGGGAGTTGATACATCCATTTTGCATCATGTTTACCTATTGTTATTTATAATGTTTTTATTCATAATAGTGCTTTTTGAAGTAATTCTAATGCCTTTTCTCTCATAATATGCAAGGTTCACACAAAGAGGGAGAATTCCGGCAGCTGGAAATCTGGACCTGAAAAAGCTACGTCAGGCTACCTATTCTGCACAACTCCAAATGAGATAAAACTTCATGAGGAATTTTTATGGAATAAATAAGAATTATTGGAGCAAATTACTATCAGAGGGGGCCCACCAGGTGGGCACAACCCACCTAGGCGCGTCCTGGTGGGTTGTGCCCTCCTCGGCCCACCTCCGGTGCCCATCTTCTAGTATATAAGTCATTTTGACCTAGAAAAAATAAGGAGAGGACTTTCGGGACGGAGCGCCGCCGTCTCGAGGCGGAACTTGGGCAGGAGCACTTTTGCCCTCCGGCGGAGCGATTCCACCGAGGGAACTTCCCTCTCGGAGGGGGAAATCATCGTCATCATCATCACCAAACACCCTCTCATCTTGGGGAGGACAATCTTCATCAACATCTTCACCAGCACGATCTCCTCTCAAACCCTAGTTCATCTCTTGTGTTCAATCTTTGTACCGGAACCTCAGATTGGTACCTGTGGGTGACTACTAGTGTTGATTACATCTTGTAGTTGATCACTATATGGTTTATTTGCTGGAACGTTATATATTCAAATCCAATATGCTATTTAATACCCCCTCTGATCATGAACACGTTTATCACTTGTGAGTATTTACTTTTGTTCTTGAGGTCACGGGAGAAATCATGTTGCAAGTAATCATGTGAACTTGATATGTGTTCGATATTTTGATGATATGTATGTTGTGATTCCCTTAGTGGTGTCATGTGAACGTCGAATACATGACACTTCACCATATTTGGGCCTAAGGGAATGCATTGTGGAGTAGTTATTAGATGATGGGTTGCTAGAGTGACAGAAGCTTAAACCCTAGTTTATGCGCTACTTCGTAAGGGACCGATTTGGATCCAAAAGTTTAATGCTATGGTTAGATTCTATATTAATATTTTTCTCGTAGTTGCGGATGCTTGCGAGGGGGTTAATCATAAGTAGGATGTTTGTTAAAGTAAGAATATCACCTAAGCACCGATCCACCCACATATCAAATTATCAAAGTAGTGAACACAAATCAAGCCAACATGGTGAAAGTGACTAGATGAAATTCCCCTGTGCCCTCAAGAACACTTTGCTTATTATAAGAAACTATTTTGCCTGCCCTTTTCCACAAAAGGATTGGGCTATCTTGCTGCATATTATTTGCCGTCTCTGTTACATGCTCATTACAAATTATCTTGCTACCAAATTATCTGTTACTTACAATTTCAGCGCTTGCAGACATTACCTTGCTGAAAACCACTTGTCATTTCCTTCTGCTCCTCGTTGGGTTCGACACTCTTACTTATTGAAAGGACTATTATTGATCCACTATAATTGTGGGTCATCAAGGCTCTTTTCTGGCGCCATTGCCGGGGAGTGAAGCGCTCGTGGTAAGTGGAAATTGGTAAGGAAAATTATTACTACGTGCTGAAATTTATTGTCACTTGTTACTATGGAGAACAATCCTTTGAGGGGTTTGTTCGGGGTATCTTCACCTTGATCGGAACCACAATTAGTTGCCCCTCAACCCACTGAACCTACTAAAAATACTGAATATGAAATTCCTTCGGGTATGATAGAACAACTGCTAGCTAATCCTTATGCAGGAGATGGAACCGAACATCCTGATACGCACTTGATATATGTGGATGAAATTTGTGGATTGTTTAAGCTTGCAGACGAAGCTAAGAAGAAGGTTTTCCCTTTATCTTTGAAGGGAAAGGCATTCACATGGTATAGGCTATGCGATGATATTGGACCTTGGAATTGGAATTGGTTGAAATTGGAATTCCATCAAAAAATTATCCTATGCATCTAGTTCATCGTGATCGGAATTATATATATAATTTTTGGCCTCGTGAAGGAGAAAGTATCACTCTAGCTTGGGGGAGGCTTAAGTCAATGTTATATTCATGCCCCAATCATGAGCTCTCGAGAGATATTATCATTCAGAACTGCTATGCTCGGCTTTCTCATAATGATCAATCCATGCTTGATACTTCTTGTGCCGGTTCTTTTATGAAGAAGACTATTGAATTTAGGTGGGACCTCTTGGAAAGAATTAAATGCAACTCTGAAGATTGGGAACTCGACGAAGGTAAAGAGTCAGGTATTAAGCTTAAGTTTGATTGTGTTAAATCTTTTATGAATACCGATGCTTTTCAAAAGTTTAGCACTAAATATGGACTTGATTCTGAGATAGTAGTCTCTTTCTGTGAATCTCTTGTTACTCATGTTAATCTCCCTAAAGAGAAGTGGTTTAAATATCATCCCCCTATTAAATAAGAAATTATAGAACCAGTAGTTCCTACTGCTTACATCGAGAAACCACCTTTACCTGTTAAGATAAAAGAACATGCTAAGGTTTCAACTGTGGTCCGTTGAAGTAATATCGAAGCACCTAAACCCCTTGAGCAAATCAAAGTAGAACCTAGTGTTTCTATGGTTAAGGATCTCTTGGTTGATAATATTGATGGGCATGTTATTTACTTCATTGGTGAAGCTGCTAGAATTGCCAAAACCGATAGGAAAGATAAACATAGACCCGTTGTTGGCATGCCTGTTGTCTCAGTTAAAATAGGAGATCATTGCTATCATGGTTTATGTGATATAGGTGCTAGTGTAAGTGCTATCCCTTTTACTTTGTACCAAGAAATTATGAATGACATAGCACCCGCTGAAATAGAAGACATAGATGTTACTATTAAACTTGCTAATAGAGACACCATCGCACCACTTGGGATTGTTAGAGATGTCGAAGTCTTGTGTGGGAAAACAAAATACCCTACTGATTTTCTAGTACTTGGTTCCCCACAAGATGACTTTTGTCCCATAATTTTTGGTAGACCTTTCTTGAACACCGTCAATGCTACTATAGATTGCACTAAACAAACTGTCGATGTTAGCCTTGGTGATGAGTCTCATGAGTTCAATTTTTCCAAGTTTAGTAGAAAACCTCGTAAAAAAGAATTGCCTACTAAGGATGAAATTATTGGTTTCTATTGATGTACCTCCTACTGATCCTTTAGAACAATATCTGCTAGACCATGAAAATGATTTGCATATGCATGAAAGAAATGAAATCGATAGAATCTTGTTCGAACAACAACCTCTGCTTAAGCACAATTTGCCTATTTAAACTCTAGGAGGTCCTCCTCCACCTAAAGGTCATCATGTCTTTGAATTAAAACAGTTACCCAACACTTTGAAATATGCTTATCTCGATGAGAAAAAGATATATCATGTTATTATTAGTGCTAATCTTTCATAACATGAAGAAATAAGATTATTGAAAGTTTTAAGGAAGCACTGAGCTGCTATTGGATATACTCTTGATGATCTTAAAGGCATTAGTCCCACTCTCTGTCAGCACAAGATTAATACGGAACCTGATGCTAAACCCGTTGTTGATCACCAACGTCGGTCAAATCTGAAGATGAAAGAAGTGGTAAGACCGGAGATATTAGAACTTCTGGAAGTAGGTATAATCTATCCTATAGCTGATAGTAGATGGGTAAGTCCTGTCCATTGTGTCCCTAAGAAAGGAGGTATTACTGTTGTTCATAATGATAAAAATGGACTTATTCCACAAAGAATTGTTGCAGGCTATAGAATGGTAATTGATTTTAGAAAATTAAACAAAGATACTAGAAAAGATTATTACCCTCTGTCTTTTATTGATCAAATGCTAGAAAGATTATCTAAGCACACACATTTTTACTTCCTTGATGGATATTCTGGTTTTTCACAAATACCTGTTTCTCAACCTGATCAAGAAAAGACCACTTTTACTTGTCCTTTTGGAATTTATGCTTATAGACGTATGCCTTTTCGTTTATGCAATGCACCTGCTACCTTTCAAAGATGTATGACTGCTATATTCTCTGACTTTTGTGAAAAGATTGTTGAGGTTTTCATGGATGACTTTTCTGTTTATGGGAAGTCTTTTGATGATTTTTTAAGCAATCTTGATTGAGTTTTGTAGAGAGGTGAGCAAACAAATCTTGTCTTGAATTGGGAGAAGTGTCACTTTATGGTTAACGAAGGTATTGTTTTGGGCCATAAAATTTCTGAAAGAGGTATTGAGGTGGACAAAGCTAAGGTTGATGCAATTGAGAAAATTCCATGTCCTAAAGATATCAAAGATATTCCGGGAGGAGATGAACCGCTCGCGAACTCATACCGGGAGGAGATCGACCCCTCCGAGAGGTGCAGGAGCCAGGAGCACGCGCCGTCCTCGAGAGCCATGGGGAACCGGTTCGCCATGACCTTGTCGTCGCTGTTCGCCGCCTCAATGCTCAACGAGTAGAGCTGGATGAACTCCACAGGGTCGATGGTGCCGTCGTAGCGCGGGGCAGGTCTGACTTGAACTTGCCGGGTCACACAACGCGGCGCATGTCACGGGTGAAGGCGCGGCAGCCCGCCGCGCTCACGGGCGCGGCCCGCGCGAGGGGAGCATGGTCCTAACGCCCAGGCGCTGCAGGCCCTGGGGCTGCCCTTTCTTGATGCTGACGAGGCAATGCGGGGAGAGCATGCGCGTCGTACTGCGGCTGCTGCACCACCTGGCAGCTGGCCTCGTCCTGTGTCGGTGTCGGCGCTCCGCGAGGCGGGTCACGCAAACGCGCGTCGCGCCCGGGCTCGACGTCGGCACCGCGCAAAGGAGGACGAGGTGGCGCGCCATGAGCCACGTCGCCCGCACGGGAGGGCGGCGGACGGAGCGAGTGGGAGGGCGTCGGGGCCTCGCCGGCGGCGTTGCCGAGCTCGGTGATGTGACAAAGCTAGGCGTCGTAGCCTTCATTGGCGGGGTGGTAGCGCAGCAGCTCGTGCGCCATGAGCAGTGCAGCCTGCGCTTTTACCGGCCCACGACGGGAGTGGGAGGACGACGCCGAGGCGGGAGTGAGGGAAGGAGTTGTGGTGCGGCCATCACGCCGCATGAAGGGCGGCAGTGAAGAGTCCTACTACCCATGAGCGGCAGGGTCGGTGGCCGTGTTAGCTGCGGGAGAAGCGGAGCCGCAAGGAACACCGCGGCCCACAAGCGTCGTCTGGGCGACGCGGGCAGCCTGGCGCTTGGCGCGAACTCGGCAGGCGTCGGCCATGTAAGCGTTGAAGCGGAGACGAAGCGAAGCTTGGGAAGAATTCTGACACGCCCCAATCTGGCGCACCAAATGTCGGAATCGGTGCTCCGTGGACCCAAACAAGGTTCGAACTCTAGGGTGTGTGCGAACATCTAACCTAGTTGCTGCCTCAAGCTCATTGCCCTAGGGCTTGGCCTCGTCGAGATTGTGCGAGCGGGGATAGAGATGAACGCAGAGATTTACCCAGGTTCGGGCCACCTTGCTGTGTAAAACCCTATTCCTGCTTTGTGGTGGATTGGCCTCACGAGGAGGTTGAGGGTGAACTAGTACAGTGGGTGAGATGCCTCGGGAGAGCTCAATGGTTGAAGAGTTCGAACGGCCCCTCTCTCTGGTGGAGACTAGCCTATACTTATACTAGGCCCGGCTCTCTTCCCTCATAGCTTAGGCGGGAAGGAATGCCACAACGGCCAATTTTGAAGGGGGCAGTAGTACATCTTATCCTGACGAAAGGCGGTATTCGCCTGCAAAGCTTCTCGTCATGACGCAGAGGTGGGCTCGATGATGACATCCATCCTGATGAGCTCGTGGTCTTGGTCTTGTTGCACGGGAATGGAAACCTTTGGGGGAGCCCTTGGGAACCCGCGTACGTCCTTGCCTCCTTAGTACAAAAGAGGAAACTGTCCTGGACTGCGTCCGCATAGCCTTGGTCCTCATGGCTCACGTCATCGTGCGCCTCGCGAGGCGGGAGGCTTGCATAGGAATCTCCACTCCTCTGGAGGCAGGCTTGAGGAGCCGTTCCTCGGGAGGTCTTGGTGTTGTTCTCCTCGCGAGGCCAGAGGCCCTCGCGAGGGTCTTGCCCTTGATGTCTTGGAGCTGGGCCATACCAGGTTGTCGATGGAGCCACGCGCTGGGCCGCCGGCAGGCTGTTCTGGGTATCCCCGATCCCAGAACACCAACAGCGACGCCGTCTCCCATGCCCTACTCTTCCTCGTCGGAGCCCGGAACCTGAACGGTGTCGCTGGACGCCAGATCGATGATGGATCCATCATGGGACGAGCAGGTGACCTCTACCACGACACGGTTGCGGCGCCGGATTGGTGCACCAGACGCGGCGCCGGAGAATGCGACTCCGCCTCGCCGGTGCCCACCGCCGAGAGGGCTGCCGCCGCCTCCCATGCCCGCTGCCTCGCACGGCGGGCGCGCCACGCCTTGTTTTCGTCCGACGACGCCCATGGTGCGTCCATGGCCTTGGCATGCCAATGGAGGGGTTGCGCGTCTGCCACCGCATTCAGACGCCAGACGGACCACAGTGCCTCCTGTGAGGCAGCGACGGCACACCTTGCTTGATCCATGCGCCATTTGGACGGACGCAATGGATTCCCGATGCAAGGAGTCCGAGCTCTGCCTGCACGGGCCTCCTCCCGGGAGTGGTGGAGCACAAGCCGGACGGTCATCTCCTCCTCGGGGCCGCGTGGGATGAGCTCAAGATCGACGAATCTGGAGGTGAATGACTCGGATCTGTTGCCCGCCATGCCGGAGATGGCTGGAGATCGCCGGACGGGAGCTTAGGTGACGGAGGGGAGTGAAAGAGAAGTGGCTACAGTTTGGTCCGGCGAGCGGATAGGAAGAACTATATGTAGAGTCGGGTGGGACGGCATGGGCCGGGTCCGACGTGGCGGACACACTCGGGTGCGCCCGGGAGCCCTATATCCATCTCATATTTATGATGAATATGAGGAGTGCCAATTTGCCCAGGCATTTAAGGCCCATTTGAAACGCTCATCTTATCAAAATTTCATAATTAAATAGTGATCGGGTCGTCCGTTCGGACGTTTGAAACAAGTTTAAGATGCCCGGTTGTAGATGCTCCAAGTCGTAGCAGTGAAACTCCGACAACCACTGCCCTTCCCAGCCTTGGTAACCTATATTTTTTTATAAGGCCTACCCGTACAATCCCACCAAAGTCTAAGCAACCAAGCACTGATAATAATCCGCACATTTGCGTACTGTCCTTCGCAAGTTCTCAGACCCCAGATCGACTTAAGTTTTGAAGCTCGATCAGTTAAAGTGTAAAATGGTCTAGTTCACTAGTTTAATATTTATCTCTATTGTGTGAGTAATGCATATTAACTCAGTCGGTAGGGATCCTTTAGGGCATCTTCAAGAGAGACCCGTAAAACTCTGGTAAATGTCTGATCAAACACATTCATTCACTTTTGCAATTCAATAGAAACCTATATCGGTCTGCGAAATGGTTCGGAGATCCGTTTTCCGGTAAAGTGAAGACAAAAGTGGGGGAGATATACCGAAGTCCGAACATCCACTTGACCCAATCCCGTATGGCTCTTATCTCCCCCCCCCTCCCCCCCTCCTCTCTCTTCTCCTAACCGGACACCACACCACAAATAGCCACCAATGCATGGTCCCCACCTACTTTAGCGTTGGATGGCTCCCACTCGTATCATGGCTGCGGAACACGTCCAGACATAAAAACGGAAATATAACGGAGTAATTTGCGGATCAGCGTTGAAGATGCCCTTAGCAAATATGCATCGAGTAATTAAATTTTGTGTACTATATGTCCCCTAAAAATAGCGGAGTATCCGGTCGAGTAACCTTAGTGGAGGATGTATCCTTTATAACACTAAGCGCCCTAATTTTAAGGGACTCGCAATCAATTGAGGTCTTCAATTGAAATTTGGTCACCAGATTTTGACCGGGTCAATAATTTCTCAAAGGTCTCTCATTCAAATCTTTTATACTTTATTGTATGCTTCCTAATTTTTAAGGCCTCGGAATTAATTGAGGTCTTCAATTTAAATTGAGTAGCTCAATTTTGACTGGATCAACAATTGCTCAAGGAGCTTTCCCATTCAATTATTTATTTAAGTCACTATTGTTCCCTAATTTGGAAGCTCTTCGATTCGATTGAGGTATTCAATTATGGAGCCAATCTTTTTTCATATCAATGACTATAAAAACATATCAATAATATGCACACTCCCACCACCTAGAAAAAAGAAACGCCATGTCATACTGTAGCACCAATATAGTACATATAGATACCGACACATAAATTCCCCCCATAAATATGGGTTTCTTAGCGGATAACACATAATCACATCGAAAAAGACCCACCAAATCATCGACCTATAAAAAATAAAACACACTCTATTAATTTTTGGAAAGTCAAATTCCTTTAACTATGACCAAGTTCAGAGCCCAAAATGTCAAGATCCACAATATTAAACAAAAAAGTGGAAATTCATTTCATGATGAATCTAACTATACCGATTTAGTATTATGGATTTGATATATTTCTCTACAAATTTGATCGAACTTGCAAAGGTTTGACTTTTAAAAATGTAATAAATCTTATATTGAAACAAAATGAGTAATGTTTTTAAGAAACCCAACAACACCAAGGGCGCAGCAAAGCGCGCCCAACCCTAGTACTCTACTAAGTTTTGGTCGGTTCTAGCCGATCCCTTAAACTTAACGGAGTAAAACGTAAATTTGCATAAGTTCAACCTAATTTCGACCAAAATTTACATGCATTTAAACTTAGATAGTCTTGACAACCGAACACTAAACAAAAATCTAAACTTAAACTACACTAAACTTAAAACTACACTAAAAACTACTCAACTTCAACGGTCGTAGTGGAGGTCGAGCCAATCCTTCCTCGACATGCCACCCTCGATGAGAGCTGGATCTGGGCCGGTGCCGTCGTCGTTGCAGTCGGGGAAGATGTTCCGCCAGTCCTTGACGTCGAACTCCTCCTCCTCGCCGCCCTTCTTGCCGCCCTCCTCACCGCCATGCAGATCGTCGTCGGAGATGACGATGACCTTCCCGCCATTGTCGGCGGATATCGCCTGATTTGCCTCCACGAGCTTCGAGTGCTGGCGGTAGAGGTCCTCCATGTATGCCTCGTCGGCGGCCTCTGCCTTGAGGCGCTCCCTCACCTCTCGGTCCTCCCGCGCCATCGCCGCGGGTGAAGGGGTGAAGAGGAGGCAGGGAGAGGAAGAGAGGGAGAGATTTTTTTTACTCGGCCGCCGAGCGGTGAAGTAAAAATAAAGGGATTTGCGGCGGCCGACTAATTTTTTTACTCCACCATGGTCTATTGAGGATCGGTTAGGTCCCGGTTACAGAAGTAAAACCAGAATTTTACTCCTCTAACCAGTTATTGGGGACCGATTAGAAATGCCGTACTCTGCATTACCAATAACCAAAGTCAAATAATAGGTTGTGAGCTTCAAGTAGAAAAAAAGGTCTTGAACGAGTAGCTTGGAGTGGCACACAGTCAATCCTATTTTTTTTTCTAACGGTGGCATAGTACCTAGGTAAACGTCTACTCCTAAACGAAGTACACTACGTTACCAATAAATAACCAAAGTCAAATGCGAGCTACTGAGTTTCAAGAAGAAGAAAAGAGGTCCTGGCTGAGTATTATGTTTAGTTAGGAAATATGAGATAGACTAGTATATGTTTCGGCTTATCTTGTACTTCAAGTTGACCATGTACTTTTATATATATGCCCACGAGGCTCAAGCAATACAACGAATTATTCCAAATAATCTCTCTTTCCCTTCTAACATGGTATCAGCCTAACCGATCCAACCCTAGCCGTCGCACACCGCTTCCGCTCCGCGTGCCGCCCCCGAGGCAGTCGGCCTCCATGACCGCCGCCGGGGGCCGCGCCGCCCGTACCTAGGGTTCGTCCGCCGGTCGTGTTGACCGGCTACCCTAGAGAGTCGTTTTTCCCGAGCCTTTACTCCGGGTTTTTTCGCTCTCTACCGGTCATTTTGATCGGCGTTTTTTTTTGGTTTTTCGATCTATGCTTGATCGGTTTGCGTCGCCCGCCGCCGCCGTCGACCATCGCGTGTCTCTACTCCGACACCGGCGCCACCGGCCGTCCTTTTCACCGACCAGGCGGCCCCGCGCGACAGGCGGCCCATAACGGTCGTCGTCCGTGCGTCGGCCCGCTCGTCGACCTACGCCGGCCGTCACCGCCCTATCCCCGAGTTCAGCGCACCCCTCCACCGATTGAGCAACGGGCTGCCGCTACATCGCCCCGTCGGGCCGCAGCGCCACCGCCTCGTGGTTCTCCCCGTGGCTGCACCGATCAGTGCCGCCGCTGCGCCGCCCCTTCGGGCCATAGCGTCGCGGCATGTGGTCCCCGCCGCCGCCCTGAGGCTATTCCCGTGGTTGCACCACATCGCGCGCTGCCGCTGCGTCACTCCTTCGGGTCGTAGTGCCGCGGCCTGCGGTCAACCGCCGCACCGAGGCCGTCCGCTCCAGGCCGTCTCCGAGGCTGCACCGACCTTCGCGTTGCCGCTACGTCGCCCCGTCGGGCCGCAGCGAGCGTGGCACGCGTTCCCTGCAACCGCCCTGAGGTCTTCCCCGTCGTCGCCCCGACCAGCCCGTCGCCGTTGCGTCGCCCCTTCGGGCCGTAACATTGTGGCCAGCGGTCCACCGCCGTCCACGCGCGTTGACTTCCACGTGATATGCGATGCGCCGCCTCCCATAGCGCGGGAACGTCACCGTCCGCGCCAGTCTTCGTCACGTTGTCGGGTTCATTATCGCCTACTTCGAGCACCGCCACCGCGCTCCTTCTCTAGCCGTTGTCGCCGCTGCTCTTCTTCCGCGGCTCCACGGCGACTACCTCGACACCGGCGACCCCCGGCTCGACACCGACCACGTCGTTCTTCGCTCGGCTACCTCGACTACGGCTACACCACCTGCGCTCTCGACTACCTCGACAAGCGGCACAAAGGGCTACTGTCTTTCTTGAGCAACCTCGTCGGTTTCCACTCCAGCCACGACTCCGCGATGCATCGACCATTATGACTGTGGGTGGGTGCCCGTCGGCTTCCCTCCGGATTCTTCTCCAGTCTCACCGTCTGCGTCGCTACCGTTCTGACTGCGGGGGGATGTTGATTATTATGTTTAGTTAGGAAATATGAGATAGACTAGGATATGTTCCGGCTTGTCTTATACTCCAAGTTGACCATGTACTCCTATATATATGCCCACGAGGCTCAAGCAATACAACGAACTATTCCACCAAATCTTTCTCTTCCTTCTAACACTGACTTCTGAGTCCGAGACTTGGGGTCGTACACTTGTGTGAGCACACCTAGATGTACTTGTAGAACTGGCAGCTGCTTGCTTGACCAAATGATACGAAGACACGAGCAACTGTTGGGGCGAAATTAAGTTAACCGTTGAGAAGGAGGTGATCGTGGGTACATATTTAAGGAGCCGCACGAGTGGCAGCGGTTGCAGTACACATAGGTCCACGATTAGAGCATCTTCAGCCGCGTCCCCAACATGCCCCCAAGGTCCTTTTTCGGCGCCGGCACAGAAAATTCAGCCCAGTCACGCCCCCAGAAGCCCAATTTTCGCCGGTTAGGGCCGAATTTGGTGCCGGCGGACCCACCTGAACACGGCGCGCTAGGGGGCGCCCGGGGGCGCCGGGGGAAATGTTTTTTGCCATGAAAAGAAGTGGGTCCGGCGAGTCAGCGACTTGCCGCCTTCATCGTCCTTGTCGCCCCAGTTCCCGCGGGAATCAATGCCAAGGCTGCCGCGCTGCCACGCCGGTCAGCTTTCCATTGATGCCTCATGGGCGGCGCAGCGAAGGCGCGTTGACGCTCGTCCTGCCCGCTCCCGCCACGCGGCACACGGCGGCAGCTCTCCCACCGCCCATCCGCGGCTATAAAAGTCGTCCTCCCTCACCGGTGAATGCACAAGCTCTCGCCACCGACGCCCTTCTCTCCACCTCTCGCCGCCGACGCCCCTCTCTCCCACTCTCTCCCCGCCGACGGCAATGGCCGAGCGCTTCCCAGGCGACGGCGCGGCGGCGGACGGTTTCAGCCGCCACCATCTACACGACGACGAGGCGCGCCTCCTTTACGAGGCCGACTACCCGGCGGCCTGGACATGCGGGTGCCGGGCACCTGGAGGCTCAGCGCCGGCGGTGTCCCGGTGCCGCCCGCGCCCACCGGAGCTGCTCGGCGCGCCGAAATCGCGAGCCGCAGCGGAACCAGCCGAAGTACGCCCCCGACAGCAATGTGTTGTGGACGGCGTACTTCGAGCGGCGCCACGAGGAGCAGATCGCCGCAACCAACGGCGTCGAGCTCCGCGGCCGCCTCAACTCTGAGGGCCGGCGTCAATGGTGGGGCGTCCCAGGCCGCACCCTCGAGGCCGTCCTCGAGTACATCGAGGTCGGCAACACGCCGCGCCTGGAGTACCCGGAGCCCCCCTCCTTCTCTTGCCGTCGCAGCAGCTCCTGGACGGCGCAACGAATGGATACTGCGACCTGGTCCTCTTCGGGCTCTGGCTCTCTTTCCTCCAGTTCGCCGGCTCTCCGCCCCGTCAAGCCGGAGCCGCAGGAGACGCCACTTGGGCGCCGCACCCGCGGCAGCGCCCTCGTCATTAACGAGGGCAGCCGCCCCTCTCCTTCTTCCTACCGCCTCGTCAGGCCGAAGACCGAGCCGGGTTTGCTCCCTGTGAAGAAGGAGCACGAGGCCATGGCCGCCGACGACGAGACCGCCGTCAAGTGGGCGAAGGCGAACTACGTCTGCGTGCAGATGGAGCGCCAGCGCCGGGCCTTCGAGGAGATCGGCGCGGACGCGAGGAGGGCGGCATCGTCATCCTCGACAGCGACGACGAGGAAGCACACGGGCCTCCAAGCCCCCGCGCATCGGCGACGCTGGTCAGGGGTGCAGCAGGGACGGCGGCGGCACCCAGCACGGCGGCGACGATGGCGGCGACGACAACGGCGACGACTACACCCGGTTCTATAGGCTCCTCGGCATGTAGAAGGCGGGAAGCGGCGGTGGCTGGGCGTAGTTGTCGTTTTTAGTTTGTGTTTTTAATTTGTGTTTTTAAGTTTTTGTACAAATATCAATAAAATCGCCTAGTTTGAACGAATTGTGTCGTGTTTAGCCGATTTTATGTTTCAAAAACGGCGCATGGGGGCGACCTGGGGGCGGCGGCTGGGAACTCAATCACCCCCACGCCGAAATTATTGCTGGTTCGCCCCCAGGGCGGCGATATTTCAAGCCCCTGAGGGGAGGGGCGAACTGCTGGAGATGCTCTTAGCCTCAGCGATGCGGTGCCCATAAAAGAACAGCAGATTTGAATAGCTAGTAGAGTATGTTTTTCTCGTCAAATTGGTCAGATCTGGCGTTGATTTGTTTTCGCCTCATGTGCTAACCTTATGTTTCTCTGCTTCGATCATGATCTAGTCAAAATTATTTAGTAGACAAATGTAGCATTTATCCAAAAATTGAATGAATGCGACTTACTTTGTATGTACAGAAAAAAATCATTTTCTGAAAGTTCAACAGAAAAATCCCACTTTTAAAGTTTAAGCATTTGGCTCAATGTGATGAACTTGGCTACGTCGCCAATTTATACCTTAGTGTTGGCAATGTTGAAATACATCAGTTTATATTTTTGGAGTAACTAGTTAGAGTGTGAATTCAATATAGTATCAGATCCAACTATTTAAGATGTCTCAAGTACACAGTCAGCCAAGGCGCTATTAATAAAAAATAGTGGTTGCACGAAACGACCACATTAAGCGCTGGAAAAGACTACTCTATCATTTTGAATTTTTTAAACAATTGGCTAGAGTATGAATTCAATAGAAGAATCTACTATTTTTGCTAGAAAAATTGTAGTGGCATGATGAAGTTTATAACTATTCTGGAGTGAAAGTGAACTCTTGAATGGGAATGCCCTTGTAGAGTTAATCCATCTTGACTAGATAAGATACTCCCTGCGGTCAATATTAATTGTCACAGGTTTAGTACACTCTCAGTCCTTCGAGGTTCCTATGAGAAACTTTGAATCTAAGAAGCTCTGAATAGCAGGAATATCCATTTCTGAGCCCAATCTTATCTGCACCCTGTTAAAAACAATTCACAAAAATTACAAAACAAATTCAAAAAAGATCCTTTTTTGCATGGTAGATAATTTGGTACGTGAGGTGCGTTTCAAATATCAGATCATTTGGACATATGAGTAGCTCTCAACAGAAAAGACAAATTGGGCCAGAACAATACATAAACAGTAAACTTTTTTATAGACCCCAAATTTATCTTATTTGCCGAGAGCTACTCAGATGTTCAAATGATCTAAAATTTGGAGCGCACCTCACGCACCAAATTGTCTACCATGAAAAAAATGGGTTTTTTGAAATTTTCTAGTATTCTTTTCGAGTTTTCTCTTCATCGCGGGTGCAGATGAGGCTGGGCACCGAATTGCTGTTGTCTGAGTAGCAATACTAGTTAGATTGTTCATGAGATAACTCAAAAGAAAATCAATGGGCTCATCGTCCCAAATACAACAAGATTTATCTGGAAAGCAAACCATATAGCCAACTCATGAGCAGTCCCATAAGCGTATCTACAACAACGATTAAAAACGACCTTCCCAATCTCCTATGCAAGCTCTGCACAATCTGCTTACATGGTAATCTTTCATTGGCTATAGTTACATTTGGACTTCTTTTCTCAACAACAACAACAGTAGCAACAAAAAAAAGTAACAACAAAAATGACAGCCGAATTGTACGTGATTGCATGTCAGTGGCAGCTTGATTTGATACCCCCGCTACTAATTTCTTCAGAATTACGACTGAGCTAGGAATACACACTAGACAGTAGGCACGGGACCTCTTGATGTTCTGTCGTCTAAGTAGCCTGATCCGATGCCTTTTTCTGGTTGATATATTCACAAAATATATATGCAATGCGGCTTGCGCTGTTATTCCCCACTTTTCTGGCGGCTGGCCTAATTTCCCTGTAATCAAGCATACCTATCTATCTGGCCTTCACGATCGCACATATATATGGGTGCTCCGCTGCATATTCCTGCAACTTTCAGGGACACAAACATGCCCTAATTAATCTGTTGACATGTGCAAAGATATCGCTACTCTGTGTTATCAGTGTGTTTTTTTCTCTCTGGAGGGAATCGACAGCCTTTTTCTGGCGGTCCTGGTCGTCGCCCCCACCATGCCTTCGATTCGTTCGCACGGATCATCTTGGTGTTACTACTACTGTACTCTACTAATTTCGCCCAGCAAGCATGCATCATGGCCATCTCCTGCCTCCTCATCCTCGTCTGTCCGTGGGAGATATTTTTACGTGGTCGTGCATGTTGGGGCTACGGCAGGTTTGTTTTTTTTTTTTGAGGTGAAGCTACGGCAGCTTTGACCAAAGGTGTGGCAGTGCCAGGGGGGCGGTACGTAGGCGCGTGTCGTTTATTCTCCGGCCCGATCGAGATGCGGATGCCCCAGCCCGTGCGCGCCCCCTTGTCCCTTTGCCCCGCCCCGTATCTTCCTGTGGATTTGTGGCGGTGGGGCTGCCCTTGGCACATCCAGCAGCGGCAGCACCAGATTTGGATTATTAATCGTCCGTCCTTGTCGTCTCACCATTAGCTAGTCAGCAGCAGCGGCAGGGATTAGCGATGATTAACCGTGCCGAGGATGGGTCGACCGATCGTGTTTCACGTTCGGTCGTCGTCGCCCAAACAAGGGTGACAAAGGCGAGATTTGTGCAGTGCTAGTACAGTACTAGCTTGTCTGAGAGCACTTTTTTCCGGAAAACAGGAAAAGAGGTTTCTGTACATTCGGCTTGATGATCGACCGGACCGGGCCGGACCAAAGGCGGGACGGGAGGGAGGCAAATCCAATCAGCCCATGCCGAGCCGCAGGCGTGTCCCGAGTAAACGTCCGACGAGGGAGGGAGCACCAGATTCAATTTTCTATCACCTCACGGGCAGGGGCAGCGGCAGGCAGGCACTGTGGCTGTGCTCCTCGGGGGTCCGTGCCGGTCGCGCGTCTCGAGACGGCACGGGGGGCGTCCTCTGTCCTCTGACCATTTTTCACCTCACCCTGGGCGCGCCGCGCAGTCTGATGAAGAGAGAGAGGGCAGGGCGCTGGTGTGCGTGAGTGATGCGAGTACGTGTGTGACTCTGGAGGCTGATTGGTTGGGATTCGCACCTGCAGCCTACGATTCCCCGTGCGGTGGCAGGCCTAGGCCTACTCGTACTCGTACTCGGTCCAGCCAGCCAGCCGCACGGGTGGCCAGGGAGGGGGGCCTTTGACTGACCACCATCATCATGGCTCGCCGCACCCGCACGAGGGCCGCATTCATGTCGCCCTCGCCCTCATTCACTCATCATCGATCGGCCCCTCTCCACCATTTCATTTATCTGCTCGGTTTCTCGGTCTCTCTCTCTCTCGCGCGTCCCGCCTTGAGAGAGCCCGGTACGGGTGGTCGCCCGCCCGACGGTGGTCTTCCACGGTTCCCCTTCTGACTTTGTGTACTCCGTGTCCGTGACCGTCCGGCCACGACCACGCCTTCCAATCCATTGAAACGTGGGATCAAGGTGTGCCGCACGCATTGGTACGTGCGCACCTTGGGTGTGCAGCAACCGTGCGACGAGTCATTAATTATTGGTTCGAAGATCCATGCTCCTTTGCTACTCCCTCGTGTGTAAGGGGTGTTTGGTTCAGAAGTCCTAGGACTTTTTCTAGTCTCAGGGACTAATCAAAAAAGACTCTCTAGTAGAGTCTTTTTCTAGTCCCTGTAGAAAAAGTCCCTCCTGTTTGATTTCTAGGGACTTTTTAGAGACTTTTTCTAGTCTCTGGGACTAAAAAGTCCATGAATCAAACACCCCCTAAGTCATCTTACGAGAACCAAATAATCCCAAAACACTTGGCGCGGTGCATTAACTTCTACCTTGTTTCTTGTTTCTTGACATATCAATCAATAAGATATGTGGGATGTGCATGATTTTAATGACTTGAGACTACCAAACACGACATGCAGTGGTTAGTTCATTGCATGCAATGCTATTAATTAGCAAATAAACATTAAGTTCTCTCGTTTTCCCCTCCTCCTTGGTCACGGTGCACAACCTAAGATGACTTACTCAGCTAGACGGAGGGAGTACAAAGGCGTCCATCTCCAGCTCAATAGGGTAATGCGGAGGGGGTTTTTTTCCTGCAGGAAAGTTTGGAGCGCTTTTCGAATCATAGTTTTTTAAAAAAACTTTCGATCTATTCATCAACTGTCAAGATAGTACAAAAGCCACTAGAACTAAAATTTACATCTAGGTCTGTAAAGTGTAAACCATCTAATGACAAGTACAAGCACTGGAGCGAGTCGAAGGCGCGCAGCCGCCATCGCCCCTCCCTCGTCGGAGTCGGACAAACATTGTTGTAATAGACAGTCGGAAAGTCGTCGTGCTAAGGCCACATAGGGCTAGCGCACGAGAACAGCAATCGCCGCTGATGAAGAGAAGTATAGATTGAAATGATCCAACCTACAGACACATAGACGTAGACCAATGAAGACCGGATCCAAAAGGATCCACCGAAGACCAACGTCGACCGGCTCCCACGACATCCGCCGGAGACACACCTCCACACGCCCTCCGACGATGCTTGAAGCATCACCGGGATGAGGGCTAGGCGGGGAGAAACTTATTTCATCTTCAAGAAACCGCCGCCGCCTCATCTTCTTGGTCATGGCACAAACCCTAACAAAACTCAGAAAAACACCTAAAAACGAAGCCCTCCCGCCGAAAAGGTCGGAATCCACCGCGCCACCATGGTCCAAGGACTATAGGAGACGAGGCAGACTGATGGCGCCACCGGCAAGAGGCTGGGAAATCAACTTAGAAACAAACAGTAAGGACGGATGAGTAAATCATAGTTTTCCTTCAACCATTACACACAAAAAGGCCAAAATATGTAAAATGGAAAAAAGTAACACATAAACGGTGGACCATACAAAACTAATGGTTTTCCTTTTCTAACAGGGCACATTTCAAAAATCGGTAACGTGTGAACCAACCTGTGGTTGGTTGTTAAGGAGGATACTGATATCCCAAGCACACCATGGTTGGATGTTAAGGAGGATACTGATATCCCAAGCACACCATGGTTCAAGTTCTAGACTTGACATTGCTGCTCGCATTATTTCTGAATTTATTTCAGCCTTCCGGTGATGTTCATTTAGTGGAAAGAGAGGCTCCCATCAACTGCGAGGCGTCTATGGTGACTTCATAAAATCTCAAGATGTTGTGCCGCCTTAGTGTCCCGAAAGTGCTCATAGGATATATATGATGTGCATACGTGCGTTCATACAGGTGAGTGTATGCTCGTGTACGTAAGCAACTTAAATTGTGTCGTGTTCAGAGAAAAAATCGGTAACGTTAGTCAAGAGTGGTGCTTCACATACAACAAATCCCATATGATTTTTTTACGATTCAAAATAGGTGGTGTTCACTGCATATGTGCTCGCTCCTTTCTTTTACTCTGCATACTAACATTGCCTGAAGTCAAACACTATAAAGTTTGGCAAAGTTTATAGTAAACAATATTAACGTTTATAATAACAGATCTATATGATGTGAACACATATTCAAGAGGAAAGTATGTTTTTCGTTGCTCGAGTTCCTGAAAAGTATAGACTTGGTCCTTCAACATTTTTTGGCACTCATTTCGTCCCTCACCTCTCCAAACCAATAACTTTTAGTCCTAAATCTGGTTTTGCCAGAAAATCGGACACATGGACCGGTCGTCCCTCTCGCCCCACTTGCCACACCGGGCGCATTGTTAGGTCAAAGAGACGGCTCGTCCGCACTCTCTCTTCCTCTCCATTTCTCCGCCACCTCTCTCTCGAACCCTTGGTTGCGGCGGCGGCGGCCGATTTAGATTGTACCGTGTTCAGTAAAAATGGGAATGTTAGTCGAGAGTGGTGCTTCACGTACAACAAATCCCCTACGATTTTTGTACGATTCAAAATAGGTGGTTTTCACTGCATATCCGCTCACTCTTTTTTTTACTATGCATATTAGCATGAAAAACGATAAAGCTGGCCCTTTGGGCAAAGTTCAGCACAAAATGAACTCATTTAAAAAAATATTTTACAAAATAGCCATTTCTGCATGACGCCCGCACCCGGGGCGCCATGCTAGTTTACATAACGCCCTAGTCAAGGGCGCCATAGTGGTCACCACTAACTTGCCACGTTGGCAGGGCCTGGTTGCATGGCGCCCCAGGCCAGGGCACCATGCCCAGCAGCATGACGCCCCAACCCAAGGCGCCATTGAAGGAAATATGCCCTAGAGGCAATAATAAAGTTGTTATTTATATTTCCTTATATCATGATAAATGTTTATTATTCATTCTAGAATTATATTAACCCAAAACTTAGTACACGTATGAATACATAGACAAACAGAGTGTCCCTAGTATGCCTCTACTTGACTAGCTCGTTAATAAAAAATGGTTAAGTTTCCTAACCATAGACATGTGTTGTCATTTGATGAACGGGATCACATCATTAGAGAATGATGTGATGGACAAGACCCATCCGTTAGCTTAGCATAATGATCGTTTAGTTTTATTGCTATTGCTTTCTTCATGACTTATACATGTTCATCTGACTATGAGATTATGCAACTCCCGAATACGGGAGGAACACCTTGTGTGCTATCAAACGTCACAACGTAAATGGATGATTATAAAGATGCTCTACAGGTGTATCCGATGGTGTTTGTTGAGTTGGCATAGATCGAGATTAGGATTTGTCACTCCGTGTTTCGGAGAGGTATCTCTGGGGCCTCTCGGTAATGCTCATCACTATAAGCCTTGCGAGCAATGTGACTAATGAGTTAGTTGCGGGATGATGCATTACGGAACGAGTAAAGTGAAGGAAATATGCCCTAGAGGCAATAATAAAGTTATTATTTATTTCCTTATTCTCAAGATAAATGTTTATTATTCATGCTAGAATTGTATTAACCGGAAACGTAATACATGTGTGAATACATAGACAAACAGAGTGTCACTAGTATGCCTCTACTTGACTAGCTCGTTGATCAAAGATGGTTATGTTTCCTAGCCATAGACATGAGTTGTCATTTGATTAACTAGATCACATCATTAGGAGAATGATGTGATTGACTTGACCCATTACGTTAGCTTAGCACTTTATCGTTTAGTATGTTGCTATTGCTTTCTTCATGACTTATACATGTTCCTATGACTATGAGATTATGCAACTCCCGTTTACCGGAGGAACACTTTGTGTGCTACCAAACGTCACAACGTAACTGGGTGATTATAAAGGTGCTCTACAGGTGTCTCCAAAGGTACTTGTTGGGTTGGCGTATTTCGAGATTAGGATTTGTCACTCCGATTGTCGGAGAGGTATCTCTGGGCCCACCCGGTAATGCACATCACTATAAGCCTTGCAAGCCTTGTAACTAATGAGTTAGTTGTGGGATGATGTATTACGGAACGAGTAAAGAGACTTGCCGGTAACGAGATTGAACTAGGTATTGAGATACCGACGATCGAATCTCGGGCAAGTAACATACCGATGACAAAGGGAACAACGTATGTTGTTATACGGTCTGACCGATAAAGATCTTCGTAGAATATGTGGGAGCCAATATGAGCATCCAGGTTCCGCTATTGGTTATTGACCGGATACGTGTCTCGGTCATGTCTACATTGTTCTCGAACCCGTAGGGTCCGCACGCTTAAAGTTCGATGACGGTTATATTATGAGTTTATGTGTTTTGATGTACCGAAGGTGGTTCGGAGTCCGGATGAGATCGGGGACATGACAAGGAGTCTCGAAATGGTCGAGACGTAAAGATTGATATATTGGACGACTATATTCGGACATCGGAAAGGTTCCGAGTGATTCTGGTATTTTTTGGAGTACCGGACCGTTACGGGAATTCGCCGGGGAGTATATGGGCCTTATTGGGCTTTAGGGGAAAGAGAGAGGAGAGGCTGCGCGCCCCCAAGGCCTAGTCCGAATTTGACTAGGGGGAGGGGCTGCGCCCCCTCCTTCCTTCTCTTCTCTCTCCCCTTTCCTTGACTCCTAATCCTACTACTTGGAAGAGGGAATCCTACTCCCGGTGGGAGTAGGACTCCTCCTAGGGAGCGCCATAGAGAGGGCCGGCCCTCCCCCTCCTCCACTCCTTTATATACTGGGAGGGGGGCACCCCTTGGAGACACAACAATTGATCTCTTGATCTCTTAGCCGTGTGCGGTGCCCCCCTCCACCATAATCCACCTCGATAATATCGTAGCGGTGCTTAGGCGAAGCGCTGCGTCGGTAGAACATCATCGTCGTCACCACGCCGTCGTGCTAACGGAACTCTCCCTCAAAGCTCGGCTGGATCGGAGTTCGAGGGACGTCATCGAGCTGAACGTGTGCTGAACTCGGAGGTGCCGTGCGTTCGGTACTTGATCGGTCGGATCGTGAAGACGTACGACTACATCAACCGCGTTGTGCTAACGCTTCCGCTTTCGGTCTACGAGGGTACGTGGACAACACTCTCCCCTCTCGTTGCTATGCATCACCATGATCTTGCGTGTGCGTAGGAAATTTTTTGAAATTACTACGTTCCCCAACATAAAGAGACTTGCCGGTAACGAGATTGAACTAGGTATGATGATACCGACGATCAAATCTCAGGCAAGTAACATACCGATGACAAAGGGAACAACGTATGTTGTTATGCAGTTTGACCGATAAAGATCTTCGTAGAATATGTAGGAGCCAATATGAGCATCCAGGTTCCGCTATTGGTTATTGACTAGAGATGTGTCTTGTTCATGTCTACATAGTTCGCAAACCCGGAGGGTCCGCACGCTTAACGTTCGATGATGATTTGTATTATGAGTTATGTGATTTGATGACCGAAGTTTGTTCGTAGTCCCGGAAGAGACCACTGACATGACGAGGAATCTCGAAATGGTCGAGAGGTAAAGATTCATATATTGGAAGGTTACATTCGGACACCGGAATAATTCGGGTCATTTCGGATAAGTTTCGGAGTACCGGGGGTTACTGGACCCCCCCCCCCCCCCGAAGTTCATGGGCCTTAGTGGAAAGGAGAGGAGGGCCACAAGGGAGGCCGCGCGCCCCCCATGGCCAGTCCGAATTGGACTAGGGAGGAGGAGGCGCCCCCTCTTTACTTCTTCCCTCTTCCTCCTTCCCTCTCTCTCCCTCTCTTGGAAGGAAGGGGACTCCAACTAGGATTGGGAATCCTAGTTGGACTCCCCATGGTGCGCGGCCCCTTGGCCGGCCTCCTCCTCCTCCCCTCCTTTATATACGTGGGAGGGGGGCACCCCAAAGACACACAAGTTTCTCTTAACCGTGTGCGGTGCCCCCTCCACAGTTACACACCTCAGTCATATCGTCGTAGTGCTTAGGCGAAGCCCTGCCCCGGTAACTTCATCATCACCGTCGCCACGCTGTCGTGCTGACAGAACTCTGCCTCGTCCTCTACTGGATCAAGAGCCCGAGGGACGTCATCAAGCTGAACGCGGAGGTGTCGTACGTTCAGTACTTGGATCGGTTGGATCGCGAAGACATTTGACTACATCAACCGCGTTACTAAACGCTTCCGCTTTCGGTCTACGAGGGTACGTGGACACACTCTCCCCGCTCGTTGCTATGCATCTCCTAGATAGATCTTGCGTGATCGTAGGTAAATTTTTTGAAATACTACGTTCCCCAACATTGGCATTCGAGCCAGGTCTATGCGTAGACGTTATATGCACGAGTAGAACACAAAGAGTTGTGGGCGATAATAGTCATACTGCTTACCAGCAACGTCTTACTTTGATTCGGCAGTATTGTTGGATGAAGCGGCCCGGACCGACATTACATGACCACGCTCATGAGACTGGTTCTTCCGACGTGCTTCGCACACAGGTGGCTAGCGGGTGTCTGTTTCTCCAACTTTAGTTGAATCGAGTTTGACTATGCCCAGTCCTTCTTGAAGGTTAAAACAGCACACTTGACGAAAAATCGTTGTGGTTTTGATGTGTAGGTAAGAACGGTTCTTGCTAGAAGCCCGTAGCAGCCACGTAAAACTTGCAACAACAAAGTAGAGAACGTCTAACTTGTTTTTGCAGGGCTTGCTGTGATGTGATATGGTCAAGATGTGATGAGATATAAATTGTTGTATGAGATGATCATGTTTTGTAACAGTTATCGGCAACTGGCAGGATCCATATGGTTGTCGCTTTATTGTATGAAATGCAATCGCCATGTAATTGCTTTACTTTATCACTAAGCGGTAGAAATAGTCGTAGAAGCAATAGTTGGCGAGACGACAACGATGCTTCGATGGAGATCAAGGTGTCAAGCCGGTGACGATGGTGATCATGACGGTGCTTTGGAGATGGAGATCAAAGTCACATGATGATGATGGCCATATCATATCACTTATATTGATTGCATGTGATGTTTATCTTTTATGCATCTTATTCTGCTTTGATTGACGGTAGCATTATAAGATGATCTCTCACTAAATTTCAAGGTACATGTGTTCTCCCTGAGTATGCACCGTTGCCAAAGTTCGTCGTGCCGAGACACCACGTGATGATCGGGTGTGATAAGCTCTATGTTCATATGCAACGGGTGCAAGCCAGTTTTGCACACGCAGAATACTCGGGTTAAACTTGACGAGCCTATCATATGCAGATATGGCCTCGGAACACTGAGACCGAAAGGTCGAGCGTGAATTATATAGTAGATATGATCAACATAGTGATGTTCACCATTGAAAACTACTCCATCTCACGTGATGATCGGACATGGTTTAGTTGATATGGTTCACGTGATCACTTGGATGATTAGAGGGATGTCTATCTAAGTGGGAGTTCTTAAGTAATTTGATTAATTAAACTTTAACTTATCATGAACTTAGTACCTGATAGTATTTTTCATGTCTATTTTGTTGTAGATAGATGGCCCGTGCTGTTGTTCTGTTGAATTTTAATGCGTCCCTTGAGAACGCAAAGTTGAAAGATGATGGTAGCAATTACACGGACTGGGTCCGTAACTTGAGGATTATCCTCATTGCTGCACAGAAGAATTACGTCCTGGAAGCACTGCTAGGTGCCGAACCCGCTGCAGGAGCAACACCAGATGTTATGAACGTCTGGCAGAGCAAAGCTGATGACTACTCGATAGTTCAGTGTGCCATGCTTTACGACTTACAACCGGGACTTCAACGACGTTTTGAACGTCATGGAGCATATGAGATGTTCCAGGTGTTGAAGTTAATATTTCAAGCAAATGCCCGGATTGAGAGATATGAAGTCTCCAATAAGTTCTACAGCTGCAAGATGGAGGAGAATAGTTTTGTCAGTGAACATATACTCAGAATGTCTGGGTATAGCAATCACTTGATTCAACTGGGAGTTAATCTTCCGGATGATAGTGTCATTGACAGAATTCTTCAATCACTGCCACCAAGCTACAAAAGTTCGTGATGAACTATAACATGCAAGGGATGGATAAGACTATTCCCGAGCTCTTCGCAATGCTAAAGGCTGCGGAGGTAGAAATCAAGAAGGAGCATCAAGTGTTGATGGTCAATAAGACCACCAGTTTCAAGAAAAAGGGTAAAGGGAAGAAGAAGGGGAACTTCAAGAAGAACAGCAAACAAGTTGCTGCTCAGGAGAAGAAACCCAAGTCTGGACCTAAGCCTGAGACTGAGTGCTTCTACTACAAAGGGACTGGCCACTGGAAGCGGAACTGCCCCAAGTATTTGGCGGATAAGAAGGATGACAAGATGAGCAAAGTTATATGTGATATACATGTTAGTGATGATGATGGAGATCAAAGGCACAAGATGATGATGGCCATATCATATCACTTATTTTGATTGCATGTGATGTTTATCCTTTATGCATCTTATTTTGCTTAGTACGGCGGTAGCATTATAAGATGATCTCTCACTAAATTTCAAGGTAAAAGTGTTCTCCGTGAGTATGCACCGTTGCTACAGTTCGTCGTGCCGAGACACCACGTGATTATCGGGTGTGATAAATTCTACGTTCACATACAACGGGTGCAAGCCAGTTTTGCACACGCAGAATACTCAGGTTAAACTTGTCGAGCCTAGCATATGCAGATATGGCCTCGGAACACCGAGACCGAAAAGTCGAGCGTGAATCATATAGTAGATGTGATCAACATAGTGATGTTCACCATTGAAAGCTACTCCATCTCACGTGATGATCGGACATGGTTTAGTAGATTTGGATCACGTGATCATTTAGATGACTAGAGGGATGTCTATCTAAGTGGGAGTTCTTAAGTAATATGATTAATTGAACTTTAATTTATCATGAACTTAGTACCTGATAGTATTTTGCATGTCTATGTTGTTGTAGATAGATGGCCTGTGCTGTTGTTCCGTTGAATTTTAATGCGTTCCTTGAGAAAGCAAAGTTGAAAGATGATGGTAGCAATTACACGGACTGGGTCCGTAACTTGAGGATTATCCTCATTGCTGCACAGAAGAATTACGTCCTGGAAGCACCGCTAGGTGCCAAACCCGCTGCAGGAGCAACACCAGATGTTATGAACGTCTGGCAGAGCAAACCTGATGACTACTCGATAGTTCAGTGTGCCATGCTTTACGGCTTATAACCGAGACTTCAACGACGTTTTGAACGTCATGGAGCATATGGGATGTTCCAGGAGTTGAAGTTAATATTTCAAGCAAATGCCCAGATTGAGAGATATGAAGTCTCCAATGAGTTATACAACTGCAAAATGGAGGAGAATAGTTCTGTCAGTGAACATATACTCAGAATGTCTGGGTACCACAACCACTTGACTCAACTGGGCGTTAATCTTCCTGTTGATAGGGTCATTGACAGAGTTCTTCAATCACTGCCACCAAGCTACAAAAGCTTCGTGATGAACTATAATATGCAAGGGATGGATAAGACAATTCCCAAGCTCTTCGCAATGCTAAAGGCTGCGGGGGTAGAAATCAAGAAGGAGCATCAGGTGTTGATGGTTAACAAGACCACTAGTTTCAAGAAAAAAGGCAAAGGGAAGAAGGGGAACTTCAAGAAGAACGGCAAGCAAGTTGCTGCTCAAGTGAAGAAGCCCAAGTCTGGTCCTAAGCCTGAGACTGAGTGCTTCTACTGCAAAGGGACTGGTCACTGGAAGCGGAACTGCCCCAAGTATTTGGCGGATAAGAAGGATGGCAAAGTGAAAGGTATATTTGATATACATGTTATTGATGTGTACCTTACTAATGCTCCTAGTAGCGCCTGGGTATTTGATACATGTTCTGTTGCTCATATTTGCAACTCGAAACAGGGGCTACGGATTAAATAAAGATTGGCTAAGGACAAGGTGACGATGCGCGTGGGAAATGGTTCCAAAGTCGATGTGATCTCCGTCGGCACGCTACCTCTACATCTACCTTCGGGATTAGTTTTAGACCTGAATAATTGTTATTTGGTGCGAGCGTTAAGCATGAACATTATATCTGGATCTTGTTTGATGCGAGACGGTTATTCATTTAAATCAGAGAATAATGGTTGTTCTATTTATATGAGTAATATCTTTTATGGTCATGCCCCCTTGATGAGTGGTCTATTTTTGTTGAATCTCGATAGTAGTGATACACATATTCATAGTATTGAAGACAAAAGATATAAGTTTAATAATGATAGTGCAACTTATTTGTGGCACTACCGTTTAGGTCATATTGGTGTAAAGCGCATGAAGAAACTCCATGCTGATGGGCTTTTGGAATCACTTGATTATGAATCACTTGATGCTTGCGAACCATGCCTCATGGGCAAGATGACTAAGACTCCGTTCTCCAGAACAATGGAGCGAGCAACGGGCTTGTGGGAAATAATACATACTGATGTATGCGGTCCGATGAGTGTTGAGGCTCGCGGTGGGTATCGTTATTTTCCGACCTTCACAGATGATTTGAGCAGATATGGGTATATCTACTTGATGAAACATAAGTCTGAAACATTTGAAAAGTTCGAAGAATTTCAGAGTGAAGTGGAAAATCATCGTAACAACAAAATAAAGTTTTTGCGATCTGATCGTGGAGGTGAATATTTGAGTTATGAGTTTGATCTTCATTTGAAACAGTGCGGAATAGTTTCACATCTCACGCCACCTAGAACACCTCAGTGTAATGGTGTGTTCGAACGTCGTAACCGTACTTTATTGGATATGGTGCAATCTATGATGTCTCTTACTGATTTACCACTATCATTTTGGGGTTATGCTTTAGAGACGGCTGCATCCACGTTAAATAGGGCACCATCTAAATCCGTTGAGACGACACCATATGAACTGTGGTTTGGCAAGAAACCCAAGTTGTCGTTTCTTAAAGTTTGGGGCTGCGATGCTTATGTGAAAAAGCTTCAACCTGATAAGCTCGAACCCAAATCGGAGAAATGTGTCTTCATAGGATACCCAGAGGAGACTGTTGGGTACACCTTCTATCACAGATCCGAAGGCAAGATATTCGTTGCTAAGAATGGATCCTTTCTAGAGAAGGAGTTTCTCTTGAAAGAAGTGAGTGGGAGGAAAGTGGAACTTGATAAGGTAATTGTACCTACTCCCTTATTGGAAAGTAGTTCATCACAGAAATCAGTTCCAGTGATTCCTACACCAATTAGTGAGGAAGCTAATGATAATGATCATGGAACTTCTGATCAAGTTACTATTGAACCTCGTAGGTCAACCAGAGTAAGATCCGCACCAGAGTGGTACGGTAATCCTGTTCTGGAGGTCATGTTACTTGACCATGACGAACCTACGAACTATGATGAAGCGATGATGAGCCCAGATTCCGCGAAATGGCTTGAGGCCATGAAATCTGAGATGGGATCCATGTATGAGAACAAAGTGTGGACTTTGGTTGACTTGCCCGATGATCAAGAAGAAGACCTACGCTGGCGGTAATGTTACTATCTAGAAAGCTCGACTTGTTGCGAAAGGTTTTCGACAAGTTCAAGGAGTTGACTACGATGAGACCTTCTCACCCGTAGCTATGCTTAAGTCAGTCCGAATCATGTTAGCAATTACCACATTTTATGATTATGAAATTTGGCAAATGGATGTCAAAACTGCATTCCTTAATGGATACCTTAAAGAAGAGTTGTATATGATGGAACCAGAAGGTTTTGTCGATCCTAAAGGTGCTAACAAAGTGTGCAAGCTCCAGCGATCCATTTATGGACTGGTGCAAGCCTCTCGGAGTTGGAATAGACGCTTTGATAGTGTGATCAAAGCATATGGTTTTATACAGACTTTTGGAGAAGCCTGTATTTACAAGAAAGTGAGTGGGAGCTCTATAGCATTTCTGATATTATATGTGGATGACATATTGTTAATCGAAAATGATACTGAATTTCTGAATAGCATAAAAGGATACTTGAATAAGAATTTTCAATGAAAGACCTCGGTGAAGCTGCTTATATATTGGGCATCAAGATCTATAGAGATAGATCAAGACGCTTAATTGGACTTTCACAAAGCACATACCTTGATAAAGTTTTGAAGAAGTTCAAAATGGATCGGTCAAAGAAAGGGTTCTTGCCTGTGTTACAAGGTGTGAAGTTGAGTCAGACTCAATGCCCGACCACTGCAGAAGATAGAGAGAAAATGAAAGTCATTCCCTATGCCTCAGCCATAGGTTCTATCATGTATGCAATGTTGTGTACCAGACCTGATGTGTGCCTTGCTATTAGTTTAGCAGGGAGGTACCAAAGTAATCCAGGGGTGGATCACTGGACAACGGTCAAGAACATCCTGAAATACCTGAAAAGGACTAAGGATATGTTTCTCGTTTATGGAGGTGACAAAGAGCTCGTCATAAATGGTTATGTCGATGCAAGCTTTGACTCTGATCCGGATGACTCTAAGTCACAAACCGGATACGTATTTATATTGAATGGTGGAGCTGTCAGTTGGTGCAGTTCCAAGAAGAGCGTCGTGGCGGGATCTACGTGTGAAGCGGAGTACATAGCTGCTTCGGAAGCAACAAATGAAGGAGTCTGGATGAAGGATTTCATACCTGATCTAGGTGTAATACCTAGTGTATCGGGTCCAATGAAAATATTTTGTAACAATACTGGAGCAATAGCCTTGGCGAAGGAATCCAGATTTCGCAAGAGAACCAAGCACATCAAGAGACGCTTCAATTCCATCCGCGATCTAGTCAAGGAGGGAGACATAGAAGTTTCTAAAATACATACGGATCTGAATATTGTAGACCCGTTGACTAAGCCTCTTCCACGAGCAAAACATGATCAACACCAAGACTCCATGGGTGTTAGAATCATTACTATGTAATCTAGATTATTGACTCTAGTGCAAGTGGGAGACTGAAGGGAATATGCCCTAGAGGCAATAATAAAGTTGTTATTTATATTTCCTTATATCATGATAAATGTTTATTATTCATGCTAGAACTGTATTAACCGGAAACTTAGTACATGTGTGAATACATAGACAAACAGAGTGTCCCTAGTATGCCTCTACTTGACTAGCTCATTAATCAAAGATGGTTAAGTTTCCTAACCATAGACATGTGTTGTCATTGATGAACGGGATCACATCATTAGAGAATGATTTGATGGACAAGACCCATCCGTTAGCTTAGCATAATGATCGTTTAGTTTTATTGCTATTGCTTTCTCCATGACTTATACATGTTCCTCTGACTACGAGATTATGCAACTCCCGAATACCGGAGGAACACCTTGTGTGCTATCAAACGTCACAACGTAAATGGGTGATTATAAAGTTGCTCTACAGGTGTCTCCGATGGTGTTTGTTGAGTTGGCATAGATCGAGATTAGGATTTGTCACTCCGTGTTTCGGAGAGGTATCTATGGGCCCTCTCGGTAATGCTCATCACTATAAGCCTTGCAAGCAATGTGACTAATGAGTTAGTTGTGGGATGATGCATTACAGAACGAGTAAAGAGACTTGCCGGTAACGAGATTGAACTAGGTATGATGATATCAACGATCGAATCTCGGGCAAGTAACATACCGATGACAAAGGGAACAACGTAAGTTGTTATGCGGGTTGACCGATAAAGATCTTCTTAGAATATGTAGGAGGCAATATGAGCATCCATGTTCCGCTATTGGTTATCAACCGGAGATGTGTCTTGGTCATGTCTACATAGTTCTCGAACCCGTAGTGTCCGCATGCTTAACGTTCGATGATGATTTGTATTATGAGTTATGTGATTTGATGATCAAAGTTTGTTCGGAGTCCCGGATGAGATCACGGACATGACGAGGAGTCTCGGAATGGTCGACAGGTAAAGATTCATATATTGGAAGGTTACATTCGGACACTGGAATAGTTCGGGTCGTTTCGGATAAGTTTCAGAGTACCGGGGGTTGCCGGAACCCCCCCCCCCCCCCCCCCCGGCGGGAAGTTCATGGGCCTTAGTGGAAAGGAGAGGAGGGCCACAAGGGAGGCCCCCCCCCATGGCCAGTCCAAAATTGGACTAGGAAGGGGGGGCGCCCCCTCTTTCCTTCTCCCCTCTTCCTCCTTCCCTCTCTCTCCCTCTCTTGGAAGGAAGGGGACTCCAACTAGGATTGGGAATCCTAGTTGGACTCCCCATGGCGCGCGCCCCCCTTGGCCGGCCTCCTCCTCCTCCCCTCCTTTATATACGTGGGAGGGGGCACCCAAAGACACACAAGTTTCTCTTAACCGTGTGCGGTGCCCTCCTCCACAGTTACACGCGTCGGTCATATCGTCGTAGTGCTTAGGCGAAGCCCTGCGCTGGTAACTTCATCATCACCGTCGCCACGCCGTTGTGCTGACGGAACTGTCCCTCGTCCTCAGCTGGATCAAGAGCCCGAGGGACGTCATCAAGCTAAACGTGTGGTGAACGCGGAGGTGCCATACGTTCGGTACTTGGATCGGTTGGATCGCGAAGACGTTCGACTACATCAAGCGCGTTACTAAACGCTTCCACTTTCGGTCTACGAGGGTAAGTGGACACACTCTCCCTGCTCGTTGCTATGCATCTCATATATAGATCTTGCGTGATCGTAGGTAAATTTTTTGAAATACTGCGTTCCCCAATAGCCATGCCCCTTGAATCAACAAAACTGGGTGGCCCCTCCCCCCCCCCCCCGCCCAAACCCTCTCTTTTCCCCCTTCTCCACCCTAGCGGACCCACTCATGCCCCTCCCTAATGCCCATAAAAATTGTGGATCGGAGCTCCAAATCGGTGATTTATCCTCCCCTTCGACCCCTCAAGGTATTCTCCCTCATTCCTCATCTTTTTGTTCTTTGAAATCTCGGCATTGTGGCGATTTGGGGAAACCCTAGGTCGTCCAATTTTGCAATTTTTGTTGATGCATTTTGGTGTTTATGATTGTAGATGGTGAGAACTGTGAATGTGCATCATATGGACTTTGTCTCCTTTGAGAAGGGAGACGAGGAGTATGGTGACCCGAAGAAGAAGTCGGTAGTGATGGTGTTTCCCACAAGTCCTAGCCTTGAGGAGTTTGTGGTTGAGTTTTGAAGAAAGTTGAACTGGATGGAAGAAACCGATGGAGCAGACTTAATCGGAAGATACAATGTTGGGTATGGGCAACATATTCGTTGGAAGATAATGCCTCTTGACTCTGAGTTTCATTGGGAAGCATATAACGAGAGTGTGTTGGCCTCACAAGAAAAATCATTTGAGTTATTTGCCACAAAGGTTGTTCATTCTCAGTTGCACATTGATTTGAATCGGCGTGCATCTTCATGTGATGTTAGAAGCCCGGTTCGAGATTCACCACATGTTAATCCGGATGTGTATGACACAAGAGTGAGCCAACCTCCAATGACCCATCCTTTGAGCCCCGTCGGGAATGACCAACTTGATAATCAAGACTTGCACATGGATGGTGATGAGTTTGAGGGTGATGAATCAGAGGCTTATCATCGTGACCATTTATGTTGGCGATGTGGAGGCAAATTGCATGGAAGAGGACATGGACCATGGCATTCCATAAAATAGGTCCTATGCGAGGGACTCTAAGGACGAAGGCCCAGATGAAGAAATAGATGAGGATGGTTTGACGGCTAAAGAAGCCAATGCTTTCAAGAAGGTAATGGGCCGGGTTCACGAGACATCATTGTTCAGTGATCTAAGCCTAGCCGATAAGGTGATTGTTGATGGTGGCACAAGTAAAATTCTTGCATCAAGGTTAACTTCAAAGCGAGATATCGGGGTAAGTGTGTATGGTGTTAGTGAAGGAACAATTTTGAAAGCTTGGTAGGACTTCAAATATGGGCCAAGGACTACGCGTTTAAGTTTCTTTGTGGACAAGTCAAACTCCAAATTGCGTTATGTGGTCAAATGTGAAGAACACAAGAAGCATTGCCCTTGGGTTATCCGTGCAAGATGTGCCAAAGGCGGGTCACAATGGAAGATTACAAATTCCGTGTTTCAACACCGATGTAGTGGCAAGAATATTGATGATGCTAATGTAAAGGATGATCACCGTCAATTGATTCGTGTCAAAAACCAACTACAGGTACCAATCCAAATCATACCATACAAATCCCAACCCATACATTTCTAAGACAAGTGCAAATATCAGCAAATTTCGAAAAAGGGATGAACTAGGGTTTCTACACATGGGGTCAATGCAAAGAAATAACCAATAAAAAGAGGGGAAAGTTAGGGGAATACCTTGAGGATTGGGAGGGGAAGAAGATCCAACAATTTCCCCCTTCGATCTACACTTCTACGCCAGGAATTTGGAGGGGAGAAGAGAGGGAAGACAGATGGGGGGGGGGGTTGAGAGAAGCCACGAACAGAACAGAGCCCTCTGGCTCGAGTATGAGCCCTTCTCGCGCTGGACCAGGGGATTTTTACGACGGGGCATGGCGCCCCGGACCAGGGCGGCATAGCGCCCCCGCCTAGGGCGTCATGCGACAATAGATGGGCCCAGCCATCGTCGACGTGGCAGTCAGCGCCGTTGACCAGGGCGTTATGTCGTCTAGCATGGCGCCCGAGGTGCGGGCGTCATGCAAAAGGGCCATTTTGTGAAAGAAAAAAACCGAAATGGATTCATTTTGTGCTAAAACTTTGCCCAAAGGGCCAATTTTGTCGTTTTTCACCATATTAGCATTACCCGAAGTCAAATACTATAAAGTTCAGCTAAGTTTATAGAAAACAGTATTAACATTTACAATAATGGATCTATATGATGTGAACATATATTCAATGATGAATCTAATGATATTGATTTGGCAATGTATATGTTACTAATATGTTTCTTCTATAAATTTTGTCAAAGTTTATAAAATTTGACTTTAGACAAATCTAATATCTAGAGTAAATAAAAACAGAGGAAATAAGAAGCATCCTCACCATCATTGTCGCATGGTATGAAAATTGGACGATATTTCGTTGTGCGTGAAGTAATTTTGGTTCGAAATATAAATTATGATTTGAAAGTTGAAACTGGATACTGCGAACAATCAAGAATTGCTAATGTGGCGGCAGACAAACAAGCTAGCTAGACTTGGTTGTTCCAACTATCTTCTTATTATTGGGTCAATGAGTTTAACTTAACTGAACATGATCTGTTGTGTACGGCCGTAGAGATGCATCATTTACCAATAAGGAGGCAACATTTCAGTCCGATTGATTCACTCTGACCTCTGGGTCAGAGCGTGATTAACGGTCTGGATTCACCTAGGCGCCAGTACCTATTTTTTTCTTTTGAGGTGTCATGGGTGCCATCCCTAGGTTGTAGAGGATCGTTCCATTTTTGGCTAAGAGCATCTACAGCTGGATATATCAAATATGACCCCTTAAATGTCCAAGTACGCGCCTGGGCGCGTCCGCGGGAAGTGAATGGGCACACCTAAATTTCACTTGTTGCATCCAGACATCTCATACTAGATTCTTAAATCCATATAAAGACATGAAACGAAATAACTTAGGTACTACGTGAAGGAAATATGTCCTAGAGGCAATAATAAAGTTATTATTTATTTCCTTATTTCATGATAAATGTTTATTATTCATGCTAGAATTGTATTAACCGGAAACATAATACATGTGTGAATACATAGACAAACAGAGGGTCACTAGTATGCCTCTACTTGACTAGCTCGTTGATCAAAGATGGTTATGTTTCCTAACCATAGACATGAGTTGTCATTTGATGAACGGGATCACATCATTAGGAGAATGATGTGATTGACTTGACCCATTCCGTTAGCTTAGCACTTGATCGTTTTAGTTTACTACTATTGCTTTCTTCATAACTTATACATGTTCCTATGACTATGAGATTATGCAACTCCCGATTACCGGAGGAACACTTTGTGTGCTACCAAACGTCACAACATAACTGGGTGATTATAAAGGTGCTCTACAGGTGTCTCCGATGGTACATGTTGAGTTGGCATAGATCGAGATTAGGATTTGTCACTCCGATTGTCGGAGAGGTATCTTTAGGCCCTCTCGGTAATGCACATCACTATAAGCCTTGCAAGCAATGCAACTAATGAGTTAGTTGTGGGATGACGTATTACGGAATGAGTAAAGAGACTTGTCGGTAAAGAGATTGAGCTAGAGATTGAGATACCGACGATCGAATCTCGGGCAAGTAACATACCGATGACAAAGGGAACAACGCATGTTGCTATGCGGTTTGACCGATAAAGATGTTCATAGAATATGTAGGAACCAATATGAGCATCCAGGTTTCGCTATTGGTTATTGACCGGATACGTGTCTCGGTCATGTCAACATAGTTCTCGAACCCGTAGGGTCCGCACGCTTAAAGTTCTGTGACGATTGGTATTATGAGTTTTTGTGTATTGATGTACCGAAGGTAGTTCGTGTTGGGAATCGTAGCATAATTTTAAAATTTTCCTACGCTCACCAAGATGCATCTATGGAGTATACTAGCAACGAGGGGAAAGGAGTGCATCTACATACCCTTGTAGATCGCGAGCGGAAGCGTTCCAATGAACGTGGATGACGGAGTCGTACTCGCCGTGATTCAAATCACCGATGACCGAGTGCCGAACGGACGGCACCTCCGCTTTCAACACACGTATGGTGCAGCGACGTCTCCTCCTTCTTGATCCAGCAAGGGGGAAGGAGAGGTTGATGGAGATCCAGCAGCACGACGGCGTGGTGGTGGATGTAGCGGGATGCCGGCAGGGCTTCGCCGAGCTTCTACGAGAGAGAGAGAGGTGTAGCAGGGGAGGAGGGAGGCGCCCAAGGCTGTTGTCCTACTGCCCTCCCTCCCCCCCCTTTATATAGGCCCCCTGGGTGGGGGGCGCCGGCCAGGATCCCATCTGGATGGGGGGCGGCGGCCAGGGGGGTAACTTACCCCCCAAGTCAAGTGGGGCGCCCCCCACCCTAGGGTTTCCAACCCTAGGCGCAGGGGGAAGGCCCATGGGGGGCGCCCCAGCCCACTATGGGCTGGTTCCCTTCCCACTTCAGCCCATGGGGCCCTCCGGGACAGGTGGCCCCACCCGGTGGACCCCCGGGACCCTTCCGGTGGTCCCGGTACAATACCGATAACCCCTGAAACTTTCCCGGTGGCCGAAACTGGACTTCCTATATATAATTCTTCACCTCCGGACCATTCCGGAACTCCTCGTGACGTCCGGGATCTCATCCGGGACTCCGAACAACTTTCGGGTTTCCGCATACACATATCTCTACAACCCTAGCATCACCGAACCTTAAGTGTGTAGACCCTACGGGTTCGGGAAACATGTAGACATGACCGAGACGCCTCTCCGGTCAATAACCAACAGCGGGATCTGGATACCCATGTTGGCTCCCACATGTTCCACGATGATCTCATCGGATGAACCACGATGTCGAGGATTCAATCAATCCCGTATGCAATTCCCTTTGTCCATCGGTATGTTACTTGCCCGAGATTCGATCGTCGGTATCCCAATACCTTGTTCAATCTCGTTACCGGCAAGTCTCTTTACTCGTACTGCAATGCATGATCCCGTGACTAACGCCTTAGTCACATAGAGCTCATTATGATGATGCATTACCGAGTGGGCCCAGAGATACCTCTCCGTCACACGGAGTGACAAATCCCAGTCTCGATCCGTGCCAACCCAACAGACACTTTCGGAGATACCCGTAGTGCACCTTTATAGTCACCCAGTTACGTTGTGACGTTTGGCACACCCAAAGCACTCCTACGGTATCCAGGAGTTGCACGATCTCATGGTCTAAGGAAAAGATGCTTGACATTCGAAAAGCTCTAGCAAACGAAACTACATGACTTTTATGCTATGCTTAGGATTGGGTCTTGTCCATCACATCATTCTCCTAATGATGTGATCCCGTTATCAACGACATCCAATGTCCATAGTCAGGAAACCATGACTATCTGTTGATCAATGAGCTAGTCAACTAGAGGCTTACTAGGGACACGTTGTGGTCTATGTATTCACACATGTATTACCATGAACAAAGAAATATAATAATAACCATTTATTATTGCCTCTAGGGCATATTTCCAATAGTCTCCCACTTGCACTAGAGTCAATAATCTAGTTACATTGTGATGAATCGAACACCCATTGCGTCCTGGTGTTGATCATGTTTTGCCCTAGGGAGAGGTTTAGTCAACGGATCTGCTACATTCAGGTCCGTATGTACTTTACAAATATCTATGTCTCCATTTTGAACACTTTCACGAATGGAGTTGAAGCGACGCTTGATATGCCTGGTCTTCCTGTGAAACCTGGGCTCCTTCGCAAGTGCAATAGCTCCAGTGTTGTCACAGAAGAGAGTCATCGGGCCCAACGCATTGGGAATCACCCCCAGGTCAGTAATGAACTCCTTCATCCAGACTACTTCCTGTGCTGCCTCCGAGGCTGCCATGTACTCCGCTTCACATGTAGATCCCGCCACGACGCTTTGCTTGCAACTGCACCAGCTTACTGCTCCTCCATTCAAAATATACACGTATCTGGTTTGTGACTTTGAGTCATCCAGATCTGTGTCGAAGCTAGCGTCAACGTAACCCTTTACGACGAGCTCTTCGTCACCTCCATAAACGAGAAACATATCCTTAGTCCTTTTCAGGTACTTCAGGATATTCTTGACCGTTGTCCAGTGTTCCATGCCGGGATTACTTTGGTACCTTACCAAACTTACGGCAAGGTTTACATCAGGTCTGGTACACAACATGGCATACATAATAGACCCTATGGCCGAGGCATAGGGGATGACACTCATCTTTTCTATATCTTCTGTCGTGGTCGGGCATTGAGCCGTGCTCAATTGCACACCTTGCAATACAGGCAAGAACCCCTTCTTGGACTGATCCATATTGAACTTCTTCAATATCTTGTCAAGGTATGTACTCTATGAAAGACCAATGAGGCGTCTTGATCTATCTCTATAGATCTTGATGCCTAATATATAAGCAGCTTCTCCAAGGTCCTTCATTGAAAAACACTTATTCAAATAGGCCTTTATACTTTCCAAGAATTCTATATCATTTCCCATCAATAGTATGTCATCCACATATAATATGAGAAATGCTACAGAGCTCCCACTCACTTTCTTGTAAACACAGGCTTCTCCATAAGTATGTGTAAACCCAAACGCTTTGATCATCTCATCAAAGCGAATGTTCCAACTCCGAGATGCTTGCACCAGCCCATAGATTGAGCGCTGGAGCTTGCATACTTTGTTAGCATTCTTAGGATCGACAAAACCTTCCGGCTGCATCATATACAACTCTTCCTTAAGGAAGCCATTAAGGAATGCCATTTTGACGTCCATCTGCCATATCTCATAATCATAGTATGCGGCAATTGCTAACATGATTCGGACGGACTTCAGCTTCGCTACGGGTGAGAAAGTCTCATCGTAGTCAACCCCTTGAACTTGTCGATAACCCTTAGCGACAAGTCGAGCCTTATAGATGGTCACATTACCATCCGCATCCGTCTTCTTCTTAAAGATCCATTTGTTTTCTATGGCTCGCCGATCATCGGGCAAGTCAGTCAAAGTCCATACTTCATTTTCATACATGGATCCTATCTCGGATTTCATGGCTTCTAGCCATTTGTCGGATTCCGGGCCCGCCATCACTTCTTCATAGTTCGAAGGTTCACCGTTGTCTAACAACATGATTTCTAGGACAGGGTTGCCGTACCACTCTGGTGCGGAACGTGTCCTTGTGGACCTACGAAGTTCAGTAGTAACTTGATCTGAAGCTTCATGATCATCATCATTAACTTCCTCCCCAGTCGGTGCAGGCACCACAGGAACATCTTCCCGCGCTGCGCTACTTTCCGGTTCGGAAGGGGTGACTATCACCTCATCAAGTTCCACTTTCCTCCCACTCAATTCTTTCGAGAGAAACTCCTTCTCTAGAAAGGACCCGTTCTTGGCAACGAAGATCTTGCCTTCGGATCTGAGGTAGAAGGTGTACCCAATAGTTTCCTTAGGGTATCCTATGAAGACGCATTTCTCCGACTTGGGTTCGAGCTTTTCAGGTTGTAGTTTCTTGACATAAGCATCGCATCCCCAAACTTTTAGAAACGACAGCTTAGGTTTCTTCCCAAACCATAATTCATACGGTGTCGTCTCAACGGATTTTGACGGAGCCCTATTTAAAGTGAATGTGGCAGTCTCTAAAGCATAGCCCCAAAATGAGAGCGGTAAATCGGTAAGAGACATCATAGATCGCACCATATCCAATAGAGTGCGATTACGACGTTCGGACACACCGTTTCTCTGAGGTGTTCCAGGCGGCGTGAGTTGTGAAACTATTCCACATTTCCTTAAGTGTGTACCAAACTCGTGACTGAAATATTCTCCACCACGATCTGATCGTAAGAATTTTATTTTCCTGTCACGTTGATTCTCAACCTCACTCTGAAATTCCTTGAACTTTTCAAAGGTTTCAGACTTGTGTTTCATTAGGTAGACATACCCATATCTACTTAAGTCATCAGTAAGAGTGAGAACATAACGATATCCTCTACGAGCCTCAACACTCATTGGACCGCACACATCGGTATGTATGATTTCCAATAAGTTGGTTGCTCGCTCCATTGTTCCGGAGAATGGAGTCTTGGTCATCTTACCCATGAGGCATGGTTCGCACGTGTCAAATGATTCGTAATCAAGAGACTCCAAAAGTCCATCTGCATGGAGCTTCTTCATGCGCTTGACACCAATGTGACCAAGGCGGCAGTGCCACAAGTATGTGGGACTATCGTTATCAACTTTACATCTTTTGGTATTCACACTATGAATACGTGTATCATCACGTTCGAGATTCATCAAAAATAAACCATTGACCAGCGGGGCATGACCATAAAACATATCTCTCAAATAAATAGAACAACCATTATTCTCGGATTTAAATGAGTGGCCATCTCAAATTAAACGAGATCCAGATACAATGTTCATGCTCAAAGCTGGCACTAAATAACAATTATTGAGGTTTAAAACTAATCCCGTGGGTAGATGCAGAGGTAGCGTGCCGACGGCGATCACATCGACCTTGGAACCATTCCCGACGCGCATCGTCACCTCGTCCTTCGCCAGTCTCTGTTTATTCCGTAGTTCCTGTTTTGAGTTACAAATATGAGCAACCGCACCGGTATCAAATACCCAGGAGCTACTACGAGTACTGGTAAGGTACACATCAATTACATGTATATCACATATACCTTTGGTGTTGCCGGCCTTCTTGTCCGCTAAGTACTTGGGGCAGTTCCGCTTCCAGTGACCACTTCCCTTGCAATAAAAGCACTCAGTTTCTGGCTTGGGTCCATTCTTCGACTTCTTCCTGGCAACTGGCTTACCGGGCGCGGCAACTCCCTTGCCGTCCTTCTTGAAGTTCTTCTTACCCTTGCCTTTCTTGAACTTAGTGGTTTTATTCACCATCAACACTTGATGTTCTTTTCTGATCTCCACCTCCGCTGATTACAGCATTGAATATACCTCGGGAATGGTCTTTTCCATCCCCTGCATATTGTAGTTCATCACAAAGCTCTTGAAGCTTGGTGGAAGCGACTGAAGGATTCTGTCAATGACCGCGTCATCCGGAAGACTAACTCCCAGCTGAGTCAAGCGGTTGTGCAACCCAGACATTCTGAGTATGTGCTCACTAACAGAACTATTCTCCTCCATTTTACAGCTGAAGAACTTGTCGGAGACTTCATATCTTTCGACCCGGGCATGAGCTTGGAAAACCAATTTCAGCTCCTCGAATATCTCATATGCTCCATGTTTCTCAAAACGCTTTTGGAGACCCGGTTCTAAGCTGTAAAGCATGCCGCACTGAACGAGGGAGTAATCATCAGCACGTGATTGCCAAGCGTTCATAACGTCTTGGTTCTCAGGGATTGGTGCTTCACCTAGCGGTGCTTCTAAGACATAATCTTTCTTGGCTACTATGAGGATGATCCTCAGGTTCCGGACCCAGTCCGTATAGTTGCTGCCATCATCTTTCAGCTTGGTTTTCTCTAGGAACGCGTTGAAATTGAGGACAACGTTGGCCATTTGATCTACAAGACATAGTGTAAAGATTTTAGACTACGTTCATGATAATTAAGTTCATCTAATCAAATTACTCAATGAACTCCCACTCAGATAGACATCCCTCTAGTCATCTAAGTGAAACATGATCCGAGTTAACTAGGCCATGTCCGATCATCACGTGAGACGGACTAGTCAAGATCGGTGAACATCTCCATGTTGATCGTATCTTCTATACGACTCATGCTCGACCTTTCGGTACTCCGTGTTCCGAGGCCATGTCTGTACATGCTAGGCTCGTCAAGTCAACCTAAGTGTATTGCGTGTGTTCCAAGGCCATGTCTGTACATGCTAGGCTCGTCAACACCCGTTGTATGCGAACGTTAGAATCTATCACACCCGATCATCACGTGGTGCTTCGAAACAACGAACCTTCGCAACGGTGCACAGTTAGGGTGAACACTTTTCTTGAAATTATCATAAGGGATCATCTTACTTACTACCGTCGTTCTAAGCAAATAAGATGCAAAAACATGATAAACATCACATGCAATCAGATAGTGACATGATATGGCCAATATCATTATGCTCCTTTGATCTCCATCTTCGGGGCACCATGATCATCTTCGTCACCGGCATGACACCATGATCTCCATCATCATGATCTCCATCATTGTGTCTTCATGAAGTCATCACGCCAACGATTACTTCTACTTCTATGGCTAACGCGTTTAGCAACAAAGTAAAGTAATTTACATGGCGTTATTAATGACACGCAGGTCATACAAAATAATAAAGACAACTCCTATGGCTCCTGCCGGTTGTCATACTCATCGACATGCAAGTCGTGATTCCTATTACAAGAATATGATCAATCTCATACATCACATATATCATTCATCACATCTTCTGGCCATATCACATCACATAACACATGCTGCAAAAACAAGTTAGACGTCCTCTAATTGTTATTGCAAGTTTTTTACGTGGTTTGTAGGTTTCTAGCAAGAACGTTTCTTACCTACGTATGACCACAACGTGATTTGCCAATTTCTATTTACCCTTCATAAGGACCCTTTTCATCGAATCCGTTCCGACTAAAGTAGGAGAGACAGACACCCGCTAGCCACCTTATGCATCTAGTGCATGTTAGTCGGTGGAACCTGTCTCACGTAAGCGTACATGTAAGGTCGGTCCGGGCCGCTTCATCCTACAATGCCGCCGAAACAAGAAACGACTAGTAGCGGCAAGAAGAATTGGCAACATCAACGCCCACAACTTCTTTGTGTTCTACTCGTGCATAGTAACAACGCATAGGCCTGGCTCATGATGCCACTGTTGTGAATCGTAGCATAATTTTAAAATTTTCCTACACTCACCAAGATGCATCTATGGAGTATACTAGCAACAAGGGGAAAGGAGTGCATCTACATACCCTTGTAGATCGCGAGCGGAAGCGTTCCAATGAACGTGGATGACGGAGTCGTACTCGCCGTGATTCAAATCACCGATGACCGAGTGCCGAACGGACGGCACCTCCGCGTTCAACACATGTACGATGCAGCGACGTCTCCTCCTTCTTGATCCAGCAAGGGGGAAGGAGAGGTTGATGGAGGTCCAGCAGCACGACGGCGTGGTGGTGGATGTAGCGGGATGCCGGCAGGGCTTCGCCGAGCTTCTACGAGAGAGAGAGGTGTAGCAGGGGAGGAGGGAGGCGCCCAAGGCTGTTGTCCTATTGCCCTCCCTCCCCCCCTTTATATAGGCCCCCTGGGAGGGGGGGCGCCGGCCAGGATCCCATCTGGATGGGGGCGGCGGCCAGGGGAGTAACTTACCCCCCAAGTCAAGTGGGGCGCCCCCCCACCCTAGGGTTTCCAACCCTAGGCGCAGGGGGGAGGCCCATGGGGGGCGCCCCAACCCACTATGGGCTGGTTCCCTTCCCACTCCAGCCCATGGGGCCCTCCGGGACAGGTGGCCTCACCCGGTGGACCCCCGGGACCCTTCCGGTGGTCCCGGTACAATACCGATGACCCCCGAAACTTTCCCGGTGGCCGAAACTGGACTTCCTATATATAATGAAAATTACCATGAACAAAGAAATATAATAATAACCATTTATTATTGCCTCTAGGGCATATTTCCAATAGTTCGGAGTCCCGTATATGATCACGGACATGACGAGGAGTCTCGAAATGGTCGAGACATAAAGATCGATATATTGGACGACTATGTTTGGACTTCGGAAAGGTTCCGGGCAAGTTCGGACAAATACCGGAGTACCGGGGGGTTACCGGAACCCCCGGGGAGTATAATGGGCCTTATGGGCCTTACTGGAGAAGAGGAGGGGCGGCCAGGGCAGGCCGCGCGCCCCCTCCCCCCTAGTCTGAATTGGATAAGGAAGGGGGGCGGCGCTGATACGTCTCCGTCGTATCTACTTTTCCAAACACTTTTGCCCTTGTTTTGGACTCTAACTTGCATGATTTGAATGGAACTAACCCGGACTGACGCTGTTTTCAGCAGAATTGCCATGGTGTTATTTATGTGCAGAAACAAAAGTTCTCGGAATGACCTGAAACTCCACGGAACTTATTTTTGGAAAATATTAAACATACTGGAAGAAGAATCGACGTCAGGGGGGCCTCCACATGTCCACGAGGGTGGGGGGCGCGCCTGCCCACCCTGGGCGCGCCCCCTGCCTCGTGGGCCCCCTGTTGCTCCACCGACCTCAACTCCAACTCCATATATTCGTGTTCGGGGAGAAAAAATCATAGAGAAGGATTCATCGCGTTTTACGATACGGAGCCGCCACCAAGCCCTAAACTCTCTCGGGAGGGCTGATCTGGAGTCCGTTCGGGGCTCCGGAGAGGGGAATCCATCACCATCGTCATCATCAACCATCCTCCATCACCAATTTCATGATGCTCACCGTCGCGCGTGAGTAATTCCATCGTAGGCTTGCTGGACGGTGATGGGTTGGATGAGATTTATCATGTAATCGAGTTAGTTTTGTTAGGGTTTGATCCCTAGTATCCACTATGTTCTGAGATTGATGTTGCTATGATGTTGCTATGCTTAATGCTTGTCACTAGGGCCCGAGTGCCATGATTTCAGATCTGAACCTATTATGTTTCCATGAATATATGTGAGTTCTTGATCCTATCTTGCAAGTCTATAGTCACCTACTATGCGTTATGATCCGGCAACCCCGAAGTGACAATAATCGGGACCACTCCCGGTGATGACCATAGTTTGAGGAGTTCATGTATTCACTATGTGTTAATGCTTTGGTCCGGTACTCTATTAAAAGGAGGCCTTAATATCCCTTAGTTTCCGATAGGATCCCGCTGCCACGGGAGGGTAGGACAAAAGATGTCATGCAAGTTCTTTTCCATAAGCACGTATGACTATATTCGGAATACATGCCTACATTACATTGATGAATTGGAGCTAGTTCTGTGTCACCCTATGTTATGATTGTTACATGATGAACCGCATCCGGAATAATTCTCCATCACCGATCCAATGCCTACGAGCTTTTCACATATTGTTCCCCGCTTATTTACTTTTCTGTTGCTACTGTTACAATCACTACAAAAACCCAAAAATATTACTTTTGCTATCGTTACCGTTACTTCCATATTACTTTGCTGCAGATATTAAGTTTCCAGGTGTGGTTGAATTGACAACTCGGCTGCTAATACTTGAGAATATTCTTTGGCTCCCCTTGTGTCAAATCAATAAATTTGGGTTGAATACTCTACCCTCGAAAACTGTTGCGATCCCCTATACTTGTGGGTTATCAAGACTATTTTCTGGCGCCGTTGCCGGGGAGCATAGCTCTATTCTTTGAGTCACTTGGGATTTATATCTGCTGGTCACTATGAGGAACTTGAAAGACGAGAAAACAAAAATTTATCCCTCAACTACGAGGGGAGGTAAGGAACTGCCATCTAGCTCTGCACTTGATTCACCTTCTGTTTTGAGTAAGCTTGCGACACCTAAACCTGCTTCTGCTATTAATTCTGATATGTCGCATGTTATTGATGATGCCACTTCTGCTATGCATGATACTTATGATGAAACTACTTCTATGCTTGATACTACTGTGCCACTTGGTGAATTTCTTGATGAACAACTTGCTAGGGCTGGAGAGAATGAAATTATTGAAACTGATAATATTGATGAAAGTGATGATGAAGGCTCTCCCAATAAATATGAATTCCCTGTTGTGCCTGAGGGCTATGTTATGGATGAAGAAACTAAAAGAGACTTTCTTGCTTGCAATGATAGAAGTGATCTTAAGAAATTATTAGCTAAGCTTAAACAAAAAACTCTGAATGCTAGAATGAAATATGATCCTGCTTATGCTACCTTCACCTATCTTTGTTACTGATAAGGATTATGAATTCTCTGTTGATCCTGATATAATTACTTTGGTTGAATCTGATCCTTTCTATGGCTATGAATCTGAAACTGTTGTGGCACATCTTACTAAATTAAATGATATAGCCACCCTGTTCACTAATGATGAGAGAACTCGCTACTTTTATATCCTTAAAATATTTCCGTTCTCATTAAAGGGTGATCTAAGATATGGTTTAATTCTCTTGATCCTGGTTGTGTGCGTAGTCCCCAGGATATGATTTATTACTTCTCTGCTAAATATTTCCCTGCTCATAAGAAACAAGCTGCTTTAAGGGATATATATAATTTTGTGCAAATTGAAGAAGAGAGTCTCCCACAAGCTTGGGGGAGGCTTCTCCAATTACTTAATGCTTTGCCTGATCATCCTCTCAAGAAAAATGAAATACTTGATATCTTTTATAATGGATTAACCGATGCTTCCAGAGATTACCTGGATAGTTGTGCTGGTTCTGTTTTCAGGGAAAGAACACCGGATGAAGTTGAAATTCTATTGAATAATATGTTGACCAATGAAAATAATTGGACACCCCTGAACCAATTCCTAAACCAACTCCGAAGAAAAGAGGTGTTCTATTTCTCAGTCCCGAAGATATGCAAGAGGCAAAGAAATCTATGAAAGAAAAGGGTATTAAAGCTGAAGATGTTAAGAATTTACCTCCCATTGAAGAAATACATGGTCTTAATTTACCGCCTGTTGAAGAAATATATGATCTTAATCCATTACCTATTGAAGAAACACATGGTCTTGATAACCCGACACAGGTAGTAAAGGTAAATTCTCTCTATAGATTTGATGAAGGCGATATTCCCCGTTATAAATCTGCTAGACAATGCTTGGATGAGTTTGACAATTTCATTGTTAAACAAGAAAACTTTAATGCTTATCTTGGTAGACAATTAAAACAAAATGCTTATATGATCGAACACTTGGGTGATTATATGTCTAGAGTTAAAGGTGAACTTAAACTCATTAGTAAACATGCTTCTATGGTTACCACTCAAGTAGAACAAGTACTTAAGGCCCAGAATGATTTTCTCAATGAATTGAATAGTAAGAATAATGACTATGCTGTTAGAGTGGCTACTAGAACTAGTAAAATGACTCAGGAACCTTTGTATCCTGAAGGCCACCCTAAGAGAATTGAGCAAGATTCTCAGAGAAATAATATTGATGCACCTAGTCCTTCTAAAAAGAAGAAAAAGAAAAATGATAGGACTTTGCATGCTGCTAGTGAACCTATTGCTGAAACACCTAAGAATCCCAACGATATTTCTATTTCTGATGCTGAAACACAATCTGGTAATGAACATGAACCTAGTGAAAATGTCAATGAAGATGCTCATGATGATGCTCAACCTAGCAATGATAATGACGTAGAAATTGAACCTGCTGTTGATCTTGATAACCCACACTCAAAGAATCAACGTTATGATAAAAGAGACTTTGTTGCTAGGAAACAGTAAGGAAAGAGAACCTTGGGTTCAGAAACCCGTGCCTTTTCCTCCCAAACCATCCAAGAAAAGGGATGATGATGATTTTGAGCGCTTTGCTGAAATGATTAGACCTATCTTTTTGCGTATGCGTTTGATTGATATGCTCAAAATGAATCCTTATGCTAAGTATATGAAAGAAATTGTTACTAATAAAAGAAAGATACCGGAAGCTGAAATTTCCACCATGCTTGCTAATTATATTTTGAAGGGTGGAATACCTAAGAAACTAGGAGATCCAGGAGTACCAACTATACCCTGCTCCATTAAAAGAAACTATGTTAAAACTGCTTTATGTGATCTTGGAGCCGGTATTAGTGTTATGCCTCTCTCTTTATACCGTAGACTTGATTTGAATAAGTTGTCACCTACTGAAATATCTTTGCAACTGGCCAATAAATCAACTGCTATACCTGTCGGTATTTGTGAGGATGTGCCTGTTGTGGTTGCAAATGTTACTATTTTAACGGACTTTGTTATTCTTGATATACCGAGGAGGATAGTATATCTGTTATTCTTGGAAGACCTTTTTTGAATACTGCAGGGGCTGTTATTGATTGCAACAAAGGCAATGTCACTTTTCATGTTAATAGTAATGAGCATACGGTACACTTTCCGAGGAAACAACCTCAAGTTCATAGTATAAATTCTATTGGAAACATTCCATTGATTATTATTGGAGGTTTTGAATTTCCTCTTCCTACTGTCAAAAAGAAATATGATATTCTTATTATTGGGGATGTGCATATCACCGTTGAGGTAACAGAGTGTTATTCGAAATTTCTCCGGTTCCATGTTATTCGGAATGAGTTTGTTAACAAGACTTGATCAACCTTGTTAGTGGATTCATTTTTATGAGCATGAGATGGATGAAGTTAGAAAGCACAAACTTCTGTACCCTCCTTTTACTTTCTGTTATTTAGTTGAAATAAAGTAAAAATAGTATTTTTCTGTCAGTTTTCTGAATTATCCGTGCAATATAAAAATACCCCAAAAATAAAAGTTCTCCAAATGCCCTGCCAATTTAATATGATTTTTTCTGGAATATTTGGGAATATTTGGCACTGAGAACACAGCAGGGGGAGAAAGCACCTGGCCACGAGGGTCCAGGGCGCGCCCCCCTGCCTCATGGGCCCACGATGGCTCCCCTCCACTTATTCCTGCACCCACACACTTCTTCTTCCTCCCAAAAAAATCACCATCCAGCTCAAGCACGAGTTCTAGCTCATTTTGCTGCGATTTTTGATCTCCTTGCTCAAAGCACCTCTCTCAAAACTGCTTTGGGGGATTGTTCCTTGGTATGTGACTCCTCCATTGGTCCAATTAGTTTTTGTTCTAGTGCTTTATTCATTGCAAATTTGTGCTGCCTAGGTGACCATGTTCTTGAGCTTGCATGTCAAATTTATATGGTTCCAAGTAGTTATAATGCATGATATAGGCCCTAGGCACTTGTAGGAGTAGTTGCTATCAATTTTGTTGAGTTTGGTTCACTTTTATTTGAATTTACTAAAATTTTCAGAAATTTTTCAAAGGAAGAAATATGTTTAGGAAAATGTACCAAGGTGGTTCTTCAAGGAAGCAAGGACCCAGGCTTGCAATGCGCGATGCTGACGATGAACCACCAAAGGACGCTCCAGTGCGGCCTTGTGAATGGCCTTCAGAAGACTTTATGGATCGAGCGGGAATCAAGGAAGAATTTAACACATATTTGCGTAACGCTGATCTTGTGAGCTTCGAGGCAGAAAAATGCCGTCAGTACCACTATCTCACTAGTTTCTTTGTGAGGAGGTTTGAATTTTCATCTTCACGTAATTCTCAAACTGTCCTGTTTGATCTTTATGAAAATTCTTATACTATGGACTTAGAGGATTTTACCACTGCTTGCAATCTCCCACAATGGGGTAGTCCTAGTGAACCTCGCAAATCTGAATTTAGAAATTTTCTTGCTAGTATAACTGTGGGTGAATCTAGAGACATAACACAAGTTACCATAGGGAGTATTCATTTTCCTGCTATACATTATTTTGCTCTCTTCATAGGTAGGTGCATAAATGGTAAGGATGAAGCATGTCACATGTGTGTCCCTGACCTCTGTGTTCTCAGGAGTGCTGTGTTAGGAGACAAACATTATAATTTAGGAGCCATTGTCGCACGTAGGTTGCATAATAATAAAATTAATGGAGATTTCTTTGGAGGAATTTATGCAACCCGTCTAGCTAATTTTCTTGAGGTACCTATACGTGAGTATGATGTTGAGCTGCCTAATGTTTATTTAGATTATAATGCTATGGTTCATCATCGTTTTCTTGAGAGGAACGAGTAGTCCCTCCAGTATCGCTTAATCTTTGACAGACGTCGCGCTATCCATATTACTCTCCCTGCTCCTGCCTTCTTTGATTATCAGGCAAAAGGAAGATATGTTATTACCAGAGAGGAGGCAGATGAGTACGAGAGGAGGGCGGAGGCAGCTCGCCGCCACGCTGCAGCTCAGGTGGCAATCAGAGTCTTCTTCATCTCAGTACAACCCCAACTACAACTATGGATATCCGCCAGGCCATCCGTGGCAATAAACCAACTTAGGCCAAAAGCCTAAGCTTGGGGGAGTACGTATTTCCCACCGACATTACATTTATGTTTACACACTCATTGCTAGATGTCGGTGCTCATACTTTTTCACTGTATTATCCATGCTAGTTTATTTTTCTTTTTCTTGCTTTCTTCTTGTGTGTTTGAAAAACCTTAAGAAAAACCAAAAAAAATTAGTAATATCTTTTAGCTAGTTTACTTTCTTGCTGTAGTAATAATAATTGAAAAGAAAACCCAAAAAGATTTCCCGTTCTTCTTTTGCTTGTTGGGAGCTTTCCCGTGTAAATAGTTTTATTTCTTTTCTTTTCTTTGGGGGTCGATAGGAGAAGACCATAATTGAAATTGTTGAAGTGGCTCTTATATGCATTATTGTTGAATTAACCAAGAGCCCGTATTGCCTTGTCTTCTCCTGTTTATTGAATGCTCGCAGATTCCAGCTTAGTCCAATGCACGTGCACTCTTATTATTTTCACATCGTTCGGTCGTGCAAGTGAAAGGCAATTATGACGATATATGATGGACTGACTGAGATGGGAGAAGCTGGTATGAACTCGACCTCTCTTGTTTTTGTAAATATGATTAGTTCACCGTTCCTGATTCAGCCTATTATGAATAAACATGTTTGCAATGACAATTAGAGATCATAGTTGGTCGTGCCATGCTTGATTAGCTATGAGTTATAATGGTTTACCTTGCGTGCCAACATGCTATTAAAACGGTTGTGATGTGGTATAGTGGGGCGGTATCCTCCTTTGAATGATTTAAGTGACTCGACTTGGCACATGTTCACACATGAAGTTGAAACAAATCAACATAGCCTTCACGATATTCATGTTCATGGTGGATTATATCCTACTCATGCTTGTACTCAATGTTTATTAATTTTAATGCATGTTCATGACTGTTGTCGCTCTCTAGTTGGTCGCTTCCCAGTCTTTTGCTAGCCTTCACTTGTACTAAGCGGAAATACTGCTTGTGCATTCAATCCCTTAAACCCCAAAGTTATTCCATTTGAGTCCACCATACCTTCCTATATGCGGTATCTACCTGCCGTTCCAAGTAAATTTGTATGTGCCAAACTCTAAACCTTCAAATGAAATTCTGTTTTGTATGCTCGAATAGCTCATGTATCAACTAGGGTTGTCCTTATCTTCCATGCTAGGCGGGTTATTCTCAAGAGGAGTGGACTCCGCTCCTCACTCACGAGAAAATGGTTGGTCAACGGGATGCCCAGTCCCATGCTTTATGCAAATCAAATCAAAATAATTGCAAACAAAACTCCCCCGGGACTGTTGTTAGTTGGAGGCACTCGTTGTTTCGAGCAAGCCATGGATTGATGCTTGTTGGTGGAGGGGGAGTATAAACTTTACCATTCTGTTTCGGAACCGCCTATAATTTGTGTAGCATGGAAGATATCGCCATCTCTTGGTTGTTATGTTGGCAATGAAAGTATGCCGCTCAAAATATTATTTATCTTTATTTCAAAATCGAGCTCTGGCACCTCTACAAATCCCTGCTTCCCTCTGCGATGGGCCTATATATTTACTTTTATGTTGAGTCATCACCCTCTTATCATAAGCACCAGCTGGAGAGCACTGATGTCATTTGCATCCATTACTATTAATTTATATTGGGTATGACTATGATTGGATCTCTTTTACCATGAATTACAATGTTTAGTCAGTCCTTGATCTTTAAAGGTGCTCTGCATTTATGTTTTGCGGTCTCAGAAAGGGCTAGCGAGATACCATCTTGTTATATCATATTATGATTGTTTTAAGAAAGTGTTGTCATCCGAGATTTATTATTATTGCTCGCTAGTTGATTATGCCATTGATATGAGTAAACATGAGACCTAAGTGTTATTGTGAATATGGTTAGTTATAATCTTTGCTGAAAACTTGAATGCTGGCTTTACATATTTACAACAACAAGAGCAAACAGAGTTTGTAAAAGTTTTTCTTTATCACTTTCAGTTTATCAACTGAATTGCTTGAGGACAAGCAAAGGTTTAAGCTTGGGGGAGTTGATACGTCTCCGTCATATCTACTTTTCCAAACACTTTTGCCCTTGTTTTGGACTCTAACTTGCATGATTTGAATGGAACTAACCCGGACTGACGTTGTTTTCAGCAGAATTGCCATGGTGTTATTTATGTGCAGAAACAAAAGTTCTCGGAATGACCTGAAACTCCACGGAACTTATTTTTGGAAAATATTAAACATACTGGAAGAAGAATCGACGTCAGGGGGGCCTCCACATGTCCACGAGGGTGGGGGGCGCGCCTGCCCACCCTGGGCGCGCCCCCTGCCTCGTGGGCCCCCTGTTGCTCCACCGACCTCAACTCCAACTCCATATATTCGTGTTCGGGGAGAAAAAATCAGAGAGAAGGATTCATCGCGTTTTACGATACGGAGCCGCCGCCAAGCCCTAAACTCTCTCGGGAGGGCTGATCCGGAGTCCGTTCGGGGCTCCGGAGAGGGGAATCTGTCGCCATCGTCATCATCAACCATCCTCCATCACCAATTTCATGATGCTCACCGTCGTGCGTGAGTAATTCCATCGTAGGCTTGCTGGACGGTGATGGGTTGGATGAGATTTATCATGTAATCGAGTTAGTTTTGTTAGGGTTTGATCCCTAGTATCCACTATATTCTGAGATTGATGTTGCTATGACTTTGCTATGCTTAATGCTTGTCACTAGGGCCCGAGTGCCATGATTTCAGATCTGAACCTATTATGTTTTCATGAATATATGTGAGTTCTTGATCCTATCTTGCAAGTCTATAGTCACCTACTATGCGTTATGATCCGGCAACCCCAAAGTGACAATAATCGGGACCACTCCCGGTGATGACCATAGTTTGAGGAGTTCATGTATTCACTATGTGTTAATGCTTTGGTCCGGTACTCTATTAAAAGGAGGCCTTAATATCCCTTAGTTTCTGATAGGACCCCGCTGCCACGGGAGGGTAGGACAAAAGATGTCATGCAAGTTCTTTTCCATAAGCACGTATGACTATATTCGGAATACATGCCTACATTACATTGATGAATTGGAGCTAGTTCTGTGTCACCCTATGTTATGATTGTTACATGATGAACCGCATCCGGAATAATTCTCCATCACCGATCCAATGCCTACGAGCTTTTCACATATTGTTCCCCGCTTATTTACTTTTCTGTTGCTACTGTTGCAATCACTACAAAAACCCAAAAATATTACTTTTGCTATCGTTACCGTTACTTCCATATTACTTTGCTACTAAATACTTTGCTGCAGATATTAAGTTTCCAGGTGTGGTTGAATTGACAACTCAGCTGCTAATACTTGAGAATATTCTTTGGCTCCCCTTGTGTCGAATCAATAAATTTGGGTTGAATACTCTACCCTCGAAAACTGTTGCGATCCCGTATACTTGTGGGTTATCATGCGCCCCCCTTTTTCCTTCCCCCTCTCTCCTCCTTCCTTCCCTCCTACTCCTCCTCTTGGAAGGGGGGAATCCTACTCCCGGTGGGAGTAGGACTCCCCTATGGCGCGCCCTAGAGAGGGCCGGCCCTCCCCCTCCTCCACTCCTTTATATACGGGGGAGGGGGCACCCCATAGACACACAAGTTGATCAGTTGATCTTTTAGCCGTGTGTAGTGCCCCCCTCCACCATAATCCACCTTGGTCATATCATAGCGGTGCTTAGGCGAAGCCCTGCGTCGGTAGCAACATCATCACCGTCATCACGCCGTCGTGCTGATGGAACTCTCCTGTGAAGCTCTGCTGGATCGGAGTTCGTGGGACGTCATCGAGGTGAACGTGTGCTGATCGTGAAAACGTACGACTACATCAACCGCGTTTTCATAACGCTTCCGCTTACGGTCTATGAGGGTACGTGGACAACACTCTCCCCTCTCGTTGCTATGCATCACCATGATCTTGCGTGTGCATAGGAATTTTTTTGAAACTACTACGTTCCCCAACAGTGGCATCCGAGCCAGGTTTATGCGTAGATGTTATATGCACGAGTAGAACACAAGTGAGTTATGGGCGATACAAGTCATACTGCTTACCAGCATGTCATACTTTGGTTCGGCGGTATTGTTGGATGAAGCGGCCTGGACCGACATTACGCGTATGCTTACGCGAGACTGGTTCTACCGACGTGCTTTGCACACAGGTGGCTGGCGGGTGCCAGTTTCTCCAACTTTAGTTGAACCGGGTGTGACTACGCCCGGTCCTTGTGAAGCTTAAAACAGCACTAACTTGACAAAATATCATTGTGGTTTTGATGCGTAGGTAAGAACGGTTCTTGCTCAGCCCGTAGCAGCCACGTAAAATTTGCAACAACAAAGTAGAGAACGTCTAACTTGTTTTTGCAGGACATGCTGTGATGTGATATGGTCAAGACATGATGCTAAATTTTATTGTATGAGATGATCATGTTTTGTAACCGAGTTATCGGCAACTGGCAGGAGCCATATGGTTGTCACTTTATTGTATGCAATGCAATAGCCCTGTAATTGCTTTACTTTATCACTAAGCGGTAGCGATAGTCGTAGAAGCAATAGTTGGCGAGACGACAACGATGCTACGTTGGAGATCAAGGTGTCGCGCCGGTGATGATGGTGATCATGACAGTGCTTTGGAGATGGAGATCAAAGGCACAAGATGATGATGGCCATATCGTATCACTTATATTGATTGCATGTGATGTTTATCTTTTATGCATCTTATTCTGCTTTGATTGACGGTAGCATTAGAAGATGATCTCTCACTAAATTTCAAGGTACAAGTGTTCTCCCTGAGTATGCACCGTTGCCAAAGTTCGTCGTGCCGAGACACCACGTGATGATCGGGTGTGATAAGCTCTACGTTCATATACAACGGGTGCAAGCCAGTTTTGCACACGCAGAAATACTCGGGTTAAACTTGACGAGCCTACTTTTGCAGATATGGCCTCGGAACACTGAGACCGAAAGGTCGAGCGTGAATCATATAGTAGATATGATCAACATAGTGATGTTCACCATTTAAAACTACTCCATCTCACGTGATGATCGGACATGGTTTAGTTGATATGGATCACGTGATCACTTGGATGATTAGAGGGATGTCTATCTAAGTGTGAGTTCTTAAATAATTTGATTAATTGAACTTTAATTTATCATGAACTTAGTACCTGATAGTATTTTGCATGTCTATGTTGTTGTAGATAGATGGCCCGTGCTGTTGTTCCGTTGAATTTTAATGCATTCCTTGAGAAAGCAAAGTTGAAAGATGATGGTAGCAATTACACGGACTGGGTCCGTAACTTGAGGATTATCCTCATTGCTGCACAGAAGAATTACGTCCTGGAAGCACCGCTAGGTGCCAAACACGCTGCAGGAGCAACACCAGATGTTATGAACGTCTGGCAGAGCAAAGCTGATGACTACTCGATAGTTCAGTGTGCCATGCTTCATGGCTTAGAACCGGGACTTCAACGACGTTTTGAATGTCATGGAGCATATGAGATGTTCCAGGAGTTGAAGTTAATATTTCAAGCAAATGCCCGGATTGAGAGATATGAAGTGTCCAATAAGTTCTACAGCTGCAAGATGGAGGAGAATAGTTCTGTCAGTGAACATATACTCAGAATGTCTGGGTATAACAATCACTTGATTCAACTGGGAGTTAATCTTCCGGATGATAGTGTCATTGACAGAATTCTTCATTCACTGCCACCAAGCTACAAAAGCTTCGTGATGAACTATAACATGCAAGGGATGGATAAGACTATTCCCGAGCTCTGCGCAATTCTAAAGGCTGCGGAGGTAGAAATCAAGAAGGAGCATCAAGTGTTGATGGTCAATAAGACCACCAGTTTCAAGAAAAAGGGTAAAGGGAAGAAGAAGGGGAACTTCAACAAGAACGGTAAACAAGTTGCTGCTCAGGAGAAGAAACCCAAGTCTGGAACTAAGCCTGAGACTGAGTGCTTCTACTGCAAAGGGACTGGCCACTGGAAGCGGAACTGCCCCAAGTATTTGGCGGATAAGAAGGATGGCAAGATGAGCAAAGGTATATGTGATATACATGTTATTGATGTGTACCTTACTAAAGCTCGCAGTAGCACCTGGGTATTTGATACTGGTTCTGTTGCTAATATTTGCAACTCGAAACAGGGACTACGGATTAAGCAAAGATTGGCAAAGGACGAGGTGATGATGCGCGTGGGAAATGGTTCCAAAGTCGATGTGATCGCCGTCGGCACGCTACCTCTACATCTACCTTCGGGGTTAGTTTTAGACCTAAATAATTGTTATTTGGTGCCAGCGTTGAGCATGAACATTATATCTGGATCTTGTTTGATGCGAGACGGTTATCCATTTAAATCTAAGAATAATGGTTGTTCTATTTATATGAGTAATATCTTTTATGGTCATGCATCCTTATAGAGTGGTCTATTTTTGATGAATCTCGATAGTAGTGATACACATATTCATAATGTTGAATCCATAAGATGCAGAGTTGATAATGATAGTGCAACTTATTTGTGGCACTGCCGTTTGCGTCATATTGGTGTAAAGCGCATGAAGAAACTCCATTCTGATGGACTTTTCGAATCACTTGATTATGAATCACTTGGTACTTGCAAACCATGCCTCATGGGCAAGATGACTAAAACGCCGTTCTCCGGAACAATGGAGCGAGCAACAGATTTGTTGGAAATCATACATACTGATGTATGTGGTCCGATGAATATTGAGGCTCGCGGCGGGTATCGTTATTTTCTCACCTTTACAGATTATTTAAGCAGATATGGGTATATCTACTTAATGAAACATAAGTCTGAAACATTTGAAAAGTTTAAAGAATTTCAGAGTGAAGTGGAAAATCATCGTAACAAGAAAATAAAGTTTCTACGATTTGATCGTGGAGGAGAATATTTGAGTTACGAGTTTGGTCTTCATTTGATACAATGCGGAATAGTTTCGCAACTCACGCCACCCGGAACACCACAGCGTAATGGTGTGTCCGAACGTCATAATCGTACTTTACTAGATATGGTGCGATCTATGATGTCTCTTGCTGATTTACCGCTATCGTTTTGGGGTTATGCTTTAGAGACGGCTGCATTCACGTTAAATAGGGCACCATCTAAATCCGTTGAGACGACGCCTTATGAACTGTGGTTTGGCAAGAAACCAAAGTTGTCGTTTCTTAAAGTTTGGGGCTGCGATGCTTATGTGAAAAAGCTTCAACCTGATAAGCTCGAACCCAAATCGGAGAAATGTGTCTTCATAGGATACCCAAAGGAGACTGTTGGGTACACCTTCTATCACAGATCTGAAGGCAAGACATTCGTTGCTAAGAATGGATCCTTTCTAGAGAAGGAGTTTCTCTCAAAAGAAGTGAGTGGGAGGAAAGTAGAACTTGATGAGGTAACTGTACCTGCTCCCTTATTGGAAAGTAGTTCATCACAGAAATCTGTTCCTGTGACTCCTACACCAATTAGTGAGGAAGCTAATGATAATGATCTTGTAACTTTAGATCAAGTTACTACTGAACCTCGTAGGTCAACCAGAGTAAGATCCGCACCAGAGTGGTACGGTAATCCTGTTCTGGAGGTCATGTTACATGACCATGATGAACCTACGAACTATGAGGAAGCGATGATGAGCCCAGATTCCGCAAAATGGCTTGAGGCCATGAAATCTGAGATGGGATCCATGTATGAGAACAAAGTGTGGACTTTGGTTGACTTGCCCGATGATCGGCAAGCCATCGAGAATAAATGGATCTTCAAGAAGAAGACTGACACTGACGGTAATATTACTGTCTGCAAAGCTCGACTTGTTGCGAGAGGTTTTCGACAAGTTCAAGGAGTTGACTACGATGAGACCTTCTCACCCGTAGCGATGCTCAAGTCCGTCCGAGTCATGTTAGTAATTGTCGCATTTTATGATTATGAAATTAGGCAAATGGATGTAAAGACTGCGTTCCTGAATGGATTTCTGGAAGAAGAGTTGTATATGATGCAACCTGAAGGTTTTATCGATCCAAAGGATGCTAACAAAGTGTGAAAGCTCCAGCGATCCATCTATGGACTGGTGCAAGCATCTCGGAGTTGGAATAAACGTTTTGATAGTGTGATCAAAGCGTATGGTTTTATACAGACTTTTGGAGAAGACTGTATTTACAAGAAAGTGAGTGGGAGCTCTGTAGCATTTCTAATATTTTATGTGGAAGACATATTGTTGATTGGAAATGATATAGAATTAATGGATAGCATAAAAGGATACTTGAATAAGAGCTTTTCAATGAAGGACCTCGGTGAAGCTGCTTATATATTGGGCATCAAGATCTATAGAGATAGATCAAGACGTTTAATTGGACTTTCACAAAGCACATACCTTGATAAAGTTTTGAAGAAGTTCAAAATGGATCAAGCAAAGAAAGGGTTCTTGCCTGTGTTACAAGGTGTGAAGTTGAGTCAGACTCAATGCCCGACCACAGCAGAAGATAGAGAGAAAATGAAAGATGTGCCTTATGCTTCAGCCATAGGCTCTATCATGTATGCCATGCTGTGTACCAGACCTGATGTGTGCCTTGCTATTATTTTAGCAGGGAGGTACCAAAGTAATCCAGGAGTGGATCACTGGACATCGGTCAGGAACATGCTGAAATACCTGAAAAGGACTAAGGATATGTTTCTCGTTTATGGAGGTGAAAAAGAGCTCGTCGTAAATGGTTACGTCGATGCAAGCTTTGACACTGATCCGGACGATTCTAAATCGCAAACCGGATACGTGTTTTTATTGAATGGTGGAGCTGTCAGTTGGTGCAGTTCTAAACAAAGCGTCGTGGCGGGATCTACGTGTGAAGCGGAGTACATAGATGCTTCAGAAGCAGCAAATGAAGGAGTCTGGATGAAGGAGTTCATATCCGATCTAGGTGTCATACCTAGTGCATCGGGTCCAATGAAAATCTTTTGTGACAATACTGGTGCAATTGCCTTGGCAAAGGAATCCAGATTTCACAAGAGAACCAAGCACATCAAGAGACGCTTCAATTCCATCCGCGATCAAGTCCAGGTGGGAGAAATAGAGATTTGCTAGATACATACGGATCTGAATGTTGTAGACCCGTTGACTAAGCCTCTCTCACGAACAAAACATGATCAGCACCAAGGCTCCATGGGTGTTAGAATCATTACTGTGTAATCTAGATTATTGACTCTAGTGCAAGTGGGAGACTCAAGGAAATATGCCCTAGAGGCAATAATAAAGTTATTATTTATTTCCTTATTTTATGATAAATGTTTATTATTCATGCTAGAATTGTATTAACCGGAAACATAATACATGTGTGAATACATAGACAAACAGAGTGTCACTAGTATGCCTCTACTTGACTAGCTCGTTGATCAAAGATGGTTATGTTTCCTAACCATAGACATGAGTTATCATTTGATAAACGGGATCACATCATTAGGAGAATGATGTGATTGACTTGACCCATTCCGTTAGCTTAGCACTTGATCGTTTTAGTTTACTACTATTGCTTTCTTCATGACTTATACATGTTCCTATGACTATGAGATTATGCAACTCCCGATTACCGGAGGAACACTTTGTGTGCTCCCAAACGTCACAACGTAACTGGGTGATTATAAAGGTGCTCTATAGGTGTCTCCGATGGTACTTGTTGAGTTGGCATAGATCGAGATTAGGATTTGTCACTCCGATTGTCGGAGAGGTATCTCTGGGCCCTCTCGGTAATGCACATCACTATAAGCCTTGCAAGCAATGCAACTAATGAGTTAGTTGCGGGACGATGTATTACAGAACGATTAAAGAGACTTGCTGGTAACGAGATTGAGCTAGGTATTGAGATACCGACGATCGAATCTCGGGCAAGTAACATACCGATAACAAAGGGAACAACGTATGTTGTTACGCGGTTTGACCGATAAAGATCTTCGTAGAATATGTAGGAACCAATATGAGCATCTAGGTTCCGCTATTGGTTATTGACCGGAGACGTGTCTCGGTCATGTCT